>NC_092824.1:111135575-111454575 GCF_023375885.2 Dermacentor andersoni | reverse complement strand
CAAGGGAGGACACAGGACGAGCGCTGACTGCCAACAACAACTTTATTTCTATATATTCAAATTCAAATATTGCAAATTCTATATATTTGCCTGCGCAAATATATAGAATTTGCAACGAGCATAAAGAGAGTGAAAGAAGAAGGGGAAGGCGAGTCATCGTCGGTCAACTCCTGCAACTCCTGAACGTTTGCGTGAGCATGCGCACTGTGTCAAGATTAAGACTGGCAGTAATCTGGCTGTTCATTGTGCAAAGTGTGGCTGTTCGCCACTCCTTGACGACACACGTGTGTTGAAAAGGTACAGCAATCAGAAGGCCAGAGAAATCTCTGAGGCATTTTCAATGTGTCAGTTAGGAGCCACCTGTGTTAGTTACCCTTCCATAGCACTTTGTGATAAAGAACTTTAGTTCCTTAGAAGTTAATCAGTTTGGCCTGTGTCCACCATGTTATGGTTACTTTTATATTGTTTAATGTTATTGACGCATGCGCAGCAGGAGTTGACCGACGATGACTCGCCTTCCCCTTCTTCTTTCACTCTCTTTATGCCCGTTGCAAATTGCATATATTTGCGCAGGCTCCAATAAAGGTGTTGTTGGCAGTCAGCGCTCGTCCTGTGTCCTCCCTTGTCCGTGTCTTTCTTTTTTTTTTTTTTTGGCGCTGTTTTAAATATGAATGACCCGTAGGCACTTCACGATGATGTCGGTGCATTCTGGCTTGCGGGTGATTTCGTCACCAACATCTTTTCAACAGCGCGTTCTAGGCTCACCAAAGCTACGCAACCGATTGCCAGTACTGTGTGTTTCACGCAAATTCAACACTGGGCGCAGCATAGACAGCGTGATACAATTTAACATTTACTCAATGTTGATACTGCGGTTCCATCGAATCTGTAAGCTAAGTGTTAGATGCTTCGTCAAGCTTCAATACACAACACACCGAAAACGAGTAATATAGTCACATGCTCAAAGAAGTGCCCGCCATACGCAAGCACGCGCGTAGACACACTAACAAACAGGCGTTCTAAGCAGGCTACGATATGCACAGGCTCGAACAATTACAAAGTCGGGCAACAAAACAAAAGCTTTGTAATATGAAGGAGATACACAAACGGCAACTCGGCTATTAAATGGAAGGAAAAAAGCTCGTTTGCACATTTTATTTAAAGCACATGAGGTTATTACAGTGAGCACCTAGGCTAACTTCAACCTCAAGCAGTGGATTAGGCTACCGGACATCTACGAATCCATCACGGTAAACGGAATTTCCGGTCATTCCACTGGGGACACCTCACAGAGTCTCGATTTTACTCTTGCAAAAGCTTCACGTGCTACTCAATCATGCACTTCCTGTGGAAGACGAGTGCACTGGCAAAAAGACATTCCATACGCAACGTAAAGGCGACACGCACGCGCGCGCGTCGTTGGGTAACACCGGTGATGCATTCGTCCTTGTATATTAGAATGTTGGGCCACTTCGTACAAACAAGTACTACACGAGGCATGCATTCACCGGAGAAGTGGCTCGCAACACGGTGCCAATTTGTTGATAGGATAGGATTAAAAAACGAGAAAGAAAAAGAAAGGATAAACTATACAATGGGTCTCACTAAATTCGTGCGGATTTATGGAAGGAAGCAAGGGCTCGCTTCAGCTAACTTGAAGACAGGTGCGTGTAACATCGCACTGCCAATCCGTTCCCTGTGCACGGCAGAGCCACGCCTGAGTCGTCTGCTGTCGGCAACCGCACAGCAGACGATACTGGAAAACGCGCGGCATCAGATGAACAGAGTCGACAGTCTTTTTGACTGATGAAGACGCCGTATAACCTGCCGAACAAGGCGTCTCTTCTTTTTCTGTTCTTTTTTCTCCGCATTGTGATGAACACTTGGCACACCTCGTTGCCTTCCATAACTCAGCACAATTTTCGTGCGACGACAAAGCACACAAATTACGACGAGAACACAGGCCACGACGGTCTAAGTGAGACGTCGCGACTTACGCATCACACAGTATGTATAGCTCAAAGAGTGATGGGCCCGACGCAGTGCTCCGGCAAACCAGCATCGCTTTGCGCACACAACAGGCAAAAAATACGCGCACACGGTAAAGCCCGCGTCGGACGATCTAAGGCTAGGTATTTCAGAGATTAGCTAAAACAGGACACTGATGCGATCACGGAGTGATTACAAGATGGCCGCGCTAAAAGCGTTTAGTAATTGTGATAACCTTATACAAAGGAAGTTCCTGAAAGAAGCAGTAACCGTAAGGTTCGCTTGCATTCAACTTCATAGTGCGTCGCTGTCATCCCTCTGCAAGTGATCACGCGAAAGTATGAAGTTGGGCAACAAATGACACTAAGAGACTCGTACATTCGACAAGCACAAGTCTGTAAAGTCTGCAGCACAGCATTACTTTGATGGCGCGAACAATAAGTGCTTAAACGTAAGCTCGATGTACCACTTAGCCGCATCCGAGACAGCTGTAATAACAAAAGAGGAAGGATATGCAAAAAATTGTGCCAGTCCCATGTGGTGCGTTTGCGGATGTGAAAACCTTAGCCCCTTTGGCAAATACAGCGCGTGTCATACTGAGAGGGAACGTTGTAGATGCATTCAAGTGAAATACCATTTATCCATATAACCTCTCCCTTTTTTATAGGTAGAAAGAACAAGAGAAAATGCGCTTTATTCATTAATATTTTATAGGCTGCGTTTTCCGAGATACTCTAGAATACAATGTGGTCATTGCATTACTAAGAAACACCAACCTTATGTTATGGGGTTTTAAGTGCCAAAACCACTTTCTGATTATGAGGCACGCCGTAGTGGAGGACTCCGGAAATTTTGACCACCTGAGGTTCTTTAACGTGCACCTAAATATAAGTACACGGGAAACATCAACCTTCACGCATACGATTTCTAAATTATGTCACGGAAAAGTCGGCACTCCGCTTTCGATTTACGTCACTTAGGGCGTACGAATTTTTCACTTTATTTAACGCTGAGCATTTGCAATTTAAGAAGCGTTACCCAGCGCTCTAGCGCAATATCTCAATTTAGTGACAATTTAAAAAAGACTGCCGGCACCTCTCTATACATCTAATGCGCAAATATAGCACATCATGCAGACAGCGATATAAAAGATGTGTATCTAAGTATCCGCATCAAGTGGAAGCTGGACCCTACTAAGTTACCCGTTCCCACTTAGTATGACATACAGATGACCTTCAGATTTCATATGTCAGAGCAAAATACAACGGGCGAACGATAAATATACGACTTAAAAACGTTTTCACATGGACGAATTTTATTCGTGTATAGCCTTCGTCGGGTTAGCGCGCTTCGGTATAATATAAATGGAAACGCAACATACCACGCAACAACAAGATAAAAATAAGAGCGAAGTTAGCATGATAATGCAAAGGGAGTTTCGTAAAGTCGATGTTAGCCGGCGTAACCATCGATGTGCTGCACCAATTCTGCGTTCATACCGCGGCGCGCCGCTGGTAACGAGAATGATTTTACTTTGCGGTGGTACTGCCAGTATTGTGCGTGCTTCGAACACGCTTCAGAGTGCAAGTCATCGGTGAGGTGAGTACGGCAAAAGCTGCAGTGCGTGCGACTTTTTTTTTTTTTGATTGTTCAAGCAAACTCAAAGCTCCAATCAACAACGTGATGACTAACAGAAGATGAAACGTAACGGAGGCATACTCGTAAGTATCATTAGTGTTGAAGAAACGAAGATACAAACACCTAGAGTCATGTGAAAACGTGCGACGTCAATGTATATTCGCGAGAGGGGTTCATATGCTTTCTCGCAAAGAAAGCTTCGTAGCTGAACGACTCGACCCGGTCCAGTGATCGAACCCAGGACCACCACATGACCAGGACAGTCGCGAGCTACCAGCTGAGCTGACTGGGAGGCTAGCAATCATTCACGTATTAGTCCTCGAGCTGCAAGCCGCTAGACCACTGGTTAGCTTAGCTGGTATGGCGACTGCCGTGGTCAGGCGGCGGTCCTGCGTTCGAATCTCCGAGGACGATTCCTTTCCGAACGACGAAGCTTTCTATCCCACGAACCCGTAAGGGGTTTTCGTTACGACTCCTTGCTGCATGCGCTCAGACGGAACTGAACTCTCCATTCATGCGTCTCAAGTATAACCATGCGCAATTAAGCCAAGCTTCGACCGGCAGAAGTAGGCTTAACGAGACATCTCTCGTGCCGCCAACAAAGCGCGTGGGATGAAGAGCGGAGCGAAGCACGAAGAGGTAGCGCGTTCGAACCCCTTCTACACTGTCTCTCATTAAGCCTTCGTTTCAATAACATCCAATTACAACGTTCTCTCAACACTTCACGATTGTTGCCGAGTTTTGCGAACCAAGAACCACCCTATACGCTAGATGATATACTCTTCCATGATGGACTTGGTCCCTGAACAACGACTGTACGAGAAAACCAATGAGTACATTAAAGAAACAGTTTGTGGGCTAAGAGTCCTTCGGCTAATTGGGGTTCACGACGATAGTTTGACAGCACGATATAACTCTCTGATGAGGTCGCCAATGTGACAGCTCACACCAATGACAGACTACAATAGGTCCACACACACGCACACACAAACGTTCACGTACATACGCACGCGTATAATAATTAAAGATAAATAAGCAGGGATCTAAAATATATGCACCGCAAATAAGAGCGGCAAACTCTTAAGTAGGTATTAAGTAGACAAAATACATTTACAAGATACGAGTTCCGAGATAAATATAAAAATGATGAAAGAATAAATGAACACTTCTGAACACGGGAGTATAAGCTCGGCTGCGATGTGACAAGGGGAAATATTGAGGTATACTAATACGCCATCCTTGACATGCTCGCCTTGTACGATAAACTAACAACTGACTATACTTATACGACAGCAACGTCATTACGCTATGCGGCTAGATGCAGTAATGTCAAACTGTGTCGTCAACAATGTCGCCAAGCATTAAGGTTATCCCGACGTAAAACTTGTAGCTAATTAAGTTGTATCATTCAATCGCCACCAACCTAAAACATACGTAAATTTTATGTTAAGAATTGTGCGGGTGACAAGACCATTCACTTGTCTCGTCGTGATGACACGCAGGATCCTAAAAAAAAAAAAAAAGGAAAAGAAATGTGGCGTTGCAGGCGTTTCTGTTACCTTTTTCACGACGTCGTGTAGCAGAGCTAAACGTCGATCGCAGCGCCATGTGACCGAAACATTCTAGACACCGCGGCCGCGAGTCAAGTGAAAAGACATCATGTAGGAAGAACTACGGGGCGACCAATGCATTTGACACGATACGCTTAAACAATGTAAACGAGTGAATTGGATTATGAGGAAGGCTTGTGTTGGAGGGCTCCGAATTAATTTTGGTTACCTGTGGTCCTTTAACATGTGCACAGTGCACGGCACACGAACGTGTGGTTGCATTCGATTCGCCCCCATCGGAACAAGGCCACCGCGACCTCTCGCTCAGCAGCGCATCGCCACTAAGCGACCACGGCGGGTAAATTTGTGAAGACATTACCCAAACAATTCGGAAATACCTCGTCGGTTGTGCGAAGACAACACACCTGACGCTAGTGTCGAGATTCGATGATACGGTATATGCGGACAAAGCTCTTGCAGTGCGGTGGTTCGTTCTGTGTGGGGGAGGAAAACACACCGCTTCTGTTGACACAAGTGCGTATTCCGATTCATTAGCACGTTTACTACTTGTGTGCGTAAACCCAGAACATTGCTAAATGAGTGGTCTAACTGCTCCAGGTATTTGCTATCGCATTAGCCTAAGCTGAACACATCCTCCTTAGAGTTGCAATATCTCGGCGAGCTTCCCTATTCCTTCACGTGTCCGCATCAAGGAGCAGACCGGAGTATGAAACGGTCACTGGCGCAAGACGTTCAAACAAATGCGGCGTGCGACGCTTAACCGACACCAAACGACTTCTCAATGTGTAGTCAAATAAATAAACGCCCTAAGTACACGAATGTGATATAGGTGGGAGCCATTCCTAGGAGGGCTTCAATCGGGGCCAATATGTGCCCACCACTGTGCAAACGTTAGCCCAATATTGCGCCAACATTGACCACGCTGACAGCGCTGTACTCCTGCTCCTGGGGATCGTATGGCACTGGCAATGGTTACGAAATCAAATACCGACGCCACGCGACATGACGAGCACGTGTAGAGTAACATTAAAAAAATTATGGCACAAACAGAAAGCATAGAATTTGTGACACTAAATTTAGTATTTCTAAAGTCAGAATGTATTAAATACGAAAAAAGAGCTGCCTTCTAGCATATACGGATTAGTTTTTTTTCTTTTTCTCTCTCTCTCTCTCTTGTTTAGCCCAAAATTAAGCAGTATGGACGTTTAACACGAACACATGGATATTACGAACGATTGCATACATCGCGGCTACACATGACTTAAAAGGCCCCAAACCAGACTTGCAATATCGGGCACGGCTTCGCGACTGACTACAGACGCCGGCAAACAAACGGCAATAAAACAACACAGCACAACCTCGCGGCACAATTCCATAAACTGTGTCATCAATAACAAGCTACCTTTCTCAACTTTCTTAAAACTACATTCGACAAGATAAAACACGCGGAATATAGTACAACTGCGCAACAGATGACTAAGCGGCTCCGCTGACGTCGCCGATATTGTCGCCACACAAAGCGCACGGACTTCAGAAGTTTGGTTTACTAGAACTCGGCGCTGACCCAGCCCCGACCCAACCACGTATACGTTTATCTTGCCATGCGTGTTGCAGGCTTGACAGAACTCGCTTCGACGCTCATTTCGTACGACCCGCTAGCGTTTACATGAAATAGACGGCCGTATTTCAGCGCGACAAGCCGATTCGACTTGACTTTATCGGATGCATGCAAACATAGCTGAAGTCACGCTTTTTGAAGACCCAGTGAGAATCGTCCTCCAGCAAAAAATTTCTTGCAGAGCTATCCTCAGTCAAAATATTTCTTTTTTATGGAATTAGGTCCTCTTCCTTGGAACCTCTCTGCGCTCTGCTTGCCCTGAACGCTGTCCTTCCAGCACCTGTACTCCCAGAAAATGGCATCTCGAAACAGCGCTCGAAAATGTCCTCCTGAAAACTGTACAGCCCACTCAAACCCCACCCAGCAGTCTGCGTGGAAAACTGTGCGTGGGTGGATACCCGCCTTTCTAAAAGCCCTTCGTTGTTATCTTACAGGCACGAAAACAACAATCATGCGATAATCGGCACCACCACTCGAGGATTGCGACTTAATCTCCACCACCCGTCGCTCTGCAACGTCTGTAACAACATCTTGGTGCACTACTGCTTCTCGCATCAAAATGGCGGACGCCCAACTGTCTCGTCGATTGCGCAATGGACGAAACAGCGTCCATTATGCAGTGCATTTGCTCCTTCAACTTAACAGCCATAATTCATACCCAAAGTGTTCCAACTCGCGTCAAACTGTATTGCAATAGAAATTTCATCCACAACTCCCAGCAACTACGAACAGTCACAACTCGAAACAACGGAAACGGCAAATAGTTGAACTCGACGCGCCATATTGGCGTTAGCCGAGCGATAAACAATTGCGCAAAACCAAGTTTTTTTGTACTCAATATATGCGCCGCCCGTGTGAGTTGTACAGGCAGACGACATGGCGTCGATGGCTGCGATACCGTGACACCGACAAAACAAATCGAAATGCAGCATTGCTAAACATTCCCGCTACCAGGTTCAATAAGAGTTCCGGCCTGTCCATAAACCACTAACGTTTACAAAATGCCAGAACACCGGAGAAGAGGGCGACAGGAACAGTGTTGGTGGCAACACCTTGTGACGTTTTGTTAAATTACAACGCGTTAGGAACGTTTTCATATTGCATGGGTGTTCTCACCGAAAGAAAAAAAGGACGAACACGTTAATTATCGTCGATAATGACGTCCTTAATCCAATCCCTAAGCAAAAGTAGTTAAGTAGCAGTAATAGTAATGAGTGCTCTGGCTCAATTCAAGGCCACAAGATGGCGTTACCTGCGCTGTGGCTTATCTCTGCGTTTTGCAGTATTACGTCATTTCGTAAGTGGCAATACGTCATTCCGTAAGTGGCAATACGTCATACCGACCGGTAGAAACTCTACAGCGCGGGTGAACCCTATAGAAACCGAGCCGTGGTAAGTTCCAGATTAATTTTGACCCCTGTCGTTCCTGAACGCAAAATTTCACGGAACCTTTCTTTTCCTTCCTCCTACAATGAAACGCGGCCGCCGCGGCCGGGGATCGAGCTCACGACCTCGCGCTCAGCAGCCGGACATCCTTGTTGCTAGCCACTGGTCCCGGGAACTCAACGCGTTCAGCACTGAGGGCGGCGCGCGGTATCTCAAGTGAACTGTCCGTTAACGACTCTCTACGAGTCAAAAGAAGGTCGACAACGGTCACGTGGGATCGTACACAGCCGAAAACGAACGGGCGGTGCATAGCGCTTATCGTGAAGAAGTCTAACATGGAGAGATAACGAGTTGTGATATGCCTCTGCGATGTGTTCAGACGCCGATATAGATGCTTGTTTGTCGAAGGCTGCCAGGCGAGGGTCGCTCGGCGAAGACGACCGTCGCGGTTCGAAGACCAGAAAGGCGCTTCCGGTGACGTCACGTCACGCCACGCGCGCCTCATTCCAGCGGGCGGAGGTACGGGAAGTCTTCATTGTCTCGATCCCTAGAAGGGAAGAAGAAAGAGAAAGGAAGGGGGAAGAGGGGAGCACAGGAGTACTGTCAGTAACACAATTAGGCTCGCGAGAAAATTGCTAGGGACAAGCAAACAGAGTAATAAACAATAATAAGATGCACGCAAGCCAAGAGCATGTTGCTTTAGCACTCGCGAACCTTTAGAAGAAAAGTTACGTGCAAAAGTATTTACCGTTCTAAATCTGTACTGTGCGAAAGCGGTTGAAAGCAAAACAAAACAAAAGAAAACAATAGCAGCGCACTTAATATAATGTGCCGTACCCCAATAAAGCATTTCGATAACGAAATACATGGACTACGTTTCCGCTCTGTTTTAAACTTCATGCGGGAGACGGGGCTTCATAATGGCGTGTAGCAAATTTTTGATGCCGAAGAGCGAAATACTGCAATAGTAATAGCAATAAAGAAACTATTGCAAAATACACCCTCGGGGTTGGAAATCCATACACATACTTTTCAGACAGCTCTCGCATCAAATCCAATATCATACAAAGAAAGCATCACATGTACGGTGTCGAAGCTAATGAATGGGAAATGAACAACATAGCACCACTCATGGCGCTTAAACCAAGGTGCGTTCACAATGCGCCAACGCTGTCCCACGTGTTAGAGAACAGCCCGCGTATGGGTCCCGCCGAAAACAGGCACTCCGCAGATAAGACGGCAAGTACTAAGCTGCAATATCGCATCCATGGTTTCGTAGAGACAGTGACAAATACAAAGAACCTACATTTAATGTACCTCATCCCTGGAATTATCTTTCAACAACATCCCAACCCGAAAAAAAAAAAAAATATATATATATATACGGCAACTTATGCGCGGAAGCTAATGAATGACTGCTATCTCTCGCTAGCAGGAAACAGTCGTTCTTGTCAGTTTTCAAGTACAAAGGGACACAACCTACGAGACATTTCTGCCTCTCTACGACTCTCGTTCACTTCTTTTTTTTTTTTTTTCTCGCAACGTGCTCAAGAGCCGACCGCACGAAGATATCGGACAAAAAAGAGAAACGATTGGTAGCGTGCGCTAACCGGTACAGCTGGCGAAACATCCGGCAACAGCAGCGAAGGAGACCGAAACGCTCTGACGGCGTCGCAGTGGAGAAAGCGGGAAAGACCGTGATACGGGCAAATCGAAGGCGCGGAGATAGGGAGCGAATCTTGACAAAAAGCGCGGCGTAGTCGCAAAACATACAAGCGGAGCGTTTAAAAGAGAAGCCGCGAAATCGAGAAACGCGTCGGTTCAACGAAAAAACGTGGAATATTTGTCCGAACGGGCGAAGAGAATTCGCCGAAGACGACGCTGCGAGGAATCGCAAAGCGGCGGAAATAATCGGCGGCGCTTTTCTCTCTCTCTCTCTCTGTTTCGCAATAAGAAGCAAACGAAAGGCAGATTTCGAAAGGTAAACGGCCAGAGCAAAGGGTCAATTTAGCAGGACGTACGCATCAATAAACAGCCGATCGAAAAAAGTTTATATAAGGGGAAGCGCAGAATTCGATTGACTAGAATGGTCAGATGCGAAAGATAAAAAGAAAACGAAAACTAAATGTTCGCGGGAAGTCGCAGAAGAACTTCCAGTTTCTCGGAAGCCAACGAGTTCAGATGACCCTTCCAGTGAAAACAAGTTTAGAGATAACGTCGCTGAGGAACCGAGATGCCCATTTCTCTTCCTTACGCCTTCGGAGCTTATTTTTTTTTTTTTGAGCTACATTTTAGCCAGAGGTGTTGAACCAAAAGAACAGACAAAACAACACAGCACAAAGCGTTGCGAAACCCACGAAACGGCCAGCGCGAGCTTGCGGACCAGCGTCCAAGCAAGCTGCACAGCCCCGCACGCAGCCAAGCTGGTCGGGAGGAAAATATAAAAACGAGGAACTGCTCGATGCGTCTGTAGCAGAGAAAGTAAGCGATCAACGGTTATGCACTCCTACCAAAACGTGATGCGCGACGAACTGAAGGCACGCTTTCCTGCGCATCTTCCAGGAAACCGCAAATTGCAAACTGCCTCGAGCCAAAGAGAAGGGATAAGAACACCAACGAAAAAAGGAAAAGGGAACGGTAAGGAGCACTGCGGTCCTTCAGAGCCACCACCTTCTGACACACACGAACCATTCCCTGAGGAACTGTGTCGTACACGCCGCGCGACAGACGAAGAGATTTCGTCGAACGGCCCCCCCATGAACGGCGTCGATCGCATTAATCCTTCTCCCGGCACTTCGCGGTGAAGTTTTACCGCGTGGCCAGCGCTATCAGCCAGAACGAAACGAAAGGACCCGAAAGGCGGTGACTCATTGGGGAGAGCAGCACTCGATGTTCGGGGGCCAACGGCAATTAATCACCCAATTCGCGATAGCGTGCGACGTCTGGTTACGAAAGGCGCAGTGACCGCGTCACTGTGACGCGCAGCGTACGGAACAGCTAGCGCTTAATCTCCGAAGCATGCCGAGGCTGTTTCGCTTTCCGTCAAAAGCATGCGACCTTTTCTCTTCCAGAGCAAAAGCCCACATAATTTTAATTGTAGGTTGTTGTTGTTGTTGTTTTAACAGCTAGGCACGCAACTGCAAGGTCTCTTGCGTGATCACGCTTGGGTGCCGTGGTAAACGCTACGTGGGCGCGTCCTGATAATATTTACGCACGCCTCAAAAAATTCCTGTGTGTGTGTGTGTGCGTGCGTGCGTGCGCGTGTGCGTGTGTGTGTGTGTGTGTGTGTGTGTGTGTGTGTGTGTGTGTGTGTGTGTGTGTGTGTGTGTGTGTGTGTGTGTGTGTGTGGATAAACCAATCCACGAGCCAGAGCTCCAATGCGTGCTTTGTGCGTCACTTAAAAACACACACGGCAATCTACCAGGAGGCGAAGATCTGGATACCGTTGAGAAATTTACGGAGACGTGGATCTCTGCGCTCCAGGGAAAACGCATTCGCGACTTTCAGAGCCGAGCGCGGCGCAGCGTGGAAGCTCGTTGGCGCATGAAAGTGCGCGAGAAGACGTGTGCACTTGGCTGGCGCTACACCGGTTTCGTACGCGTACACCTCATCCAAACGTTGCTTTTACGTAAATAATGTTCTAGAGCAGGTTTTGCGGCGCGCACGTATGTGCAACACTCGGGTGGCAAATAGAGTATTTACGAAGGCGCAGACATCAAACGAATCTGAAAGTTATATTCTCCGAAGAGCCGGTTTCAACCGGTTTCTCTATCGGCGGCCTTCCTTTTCTTATAAGCGCGATAAGCGCCCAGCTGGTCGCCGAGGGCTGAGTTCATAGTTCGAAAATCGGCGCGGTGTCTTGATCTACGCAGAGGCCTGGATTTGACAATTTGACATGTGAACTGCGGAGGCTCTCTGCGGCCACATTCTTCGATATTGAACTGAAACCAACTGAACAAATCAGCAGTCACGTGACCGCTGAGTTCGCAAACAAGCCCTCTGACTTAGAAGCTCCCTGAATAGCGCAAGGCACGGGCAAAGAAAAGTGATGCCTGAAGCGTCTAGTCGTAGTCGTCTGGAATTGAAATATCATTGATAGGGGCTTCGCAGAGATTTCACATAGGTTCGAGCAAATGCCCGAGCCTCTGTTCGCAGCGGTTGTGCCAAGCACTGTGGTGCTGCGGCTACAGTCCGACTGCGTCACAAACAACGTCGTGACGTGCGTAGCCGAAGTGCTCTGCCGTTGGTAAAACGAAATTCCGCGGGAGCTGGCAATTCTTGCACATACAATCAGTGCGGGATGAGAACGCAAACAAAATGAATTAAAGAAGGAAATGAGAGTCGCTCTATGGCGTAAGTCCTTGACAGGAGGCGCGGGCGGGTGAAGGTCAATCATATGGGTTGACGGCACGAATTGAGATAGCTGGGGGGGGGGGGGGGGGGGTTGTACGATGATCGATTGTTTTAAATGGCCTACTGGTCGGGAATGGTACTGAACCTTTTCGCCAAAATGCTCTGAAATCAATTTGAACAACATTCCAGTACTGTCAGTTCAGAGTGAAGCTGTTGAACGACGACAGTCCCGAGACCTATAGACTACGTACAAGTGTATCGAACGGGTTCGTCCTCGAAAGCGGTCCGACGGAGCGAGCGACTCACTCGAGAACGAGGATCCTCCGCCTGCGCATGCGCCGGTGCGAGCAACGGCGTACGGCGATCACGACGGTGACGTTGATGATGAGGAATCCGACGATGCCGGTGAGCGCGCCCAGGAGCACGTTGAAGGAAGGCACGGCGCGGCTGCTGCTCTCTTCGTCGCGCAGTATGGTCTGCTTGTACACCGAGTGGTAGGAGCCCTGGTACGGGTCTCGCTGGCGCCACTCCTCGCTGCTGCCGCCACGCGACTGCTGCTGGGTGGGCCACGAGGACCGCTGGTGCGGGGACTGCTGGTCGCCGGCGCCTCCGACGTAAACACCTGGAAAGCGAGGAGGTGACAAACAGAAAGCGGTTCCATCTTAGTAGCGTCGTTTGAGAAGAGAGGGGGGCGATTTGGTTACATAAAGAGATCGGACCGAGCTGGAGCATTAAATTGGAAAACATTAAACGTGAGACATTAGATGAAATTTTGGGATCGAGATCTTTTGACAGGGCATAGCCGTAAAGTTGGGCTCGCAGAGGCTTGGGACCTGATGGAGGAACACCCCAAAATAGTAAATCTCGACGTAAAAGTATACACGTGGGCGAAACTGGCCTACGCGAAGAACGCACAGCCAAAACGCCTGTGACACAAGAAACACCAAGTTTGCCGAATTCGCTTTATCCGCACTAAAGAAACTGAGGCACATTATCTTCTTTACTCTCCCTTCAATAGCGTACAGGACAAATCTTATATGCGAGCTACCTAACAGCCCTGAGACTAAGTTCGCAAAGCTTTACCAAACTTCGTACGTCACGTTCATTCGACAGAGTGCCTCAAACTAGTCGTAAATACGATCCAACCTGATCGCAAACACAAGTCGAAGGGGTACACTGTAGATAGGTCTACTTCCCGAGCCTGCACAGCGATGGTCTATGCGGCCCGGCTAGCCACCTCACACTGTCGTGCAGCTCTGCACCGGCAGACGCTAGTTCTCACTGACCTGTGGTGAACCTGAGCACGTTCGAGGTGAGCTTGGTCTCGGGGCTCGCCGTGGAGTTCCCGCTGGAGTCTGGCGCCGCCGCCGGGTCGGCGAGGCAGCAGTAGCAGACCATGTGGAAGTGGTACGTGGTGTTGTGCCGCAGTCCGCCCACGATGAAGGTGGGGCCGCGGGGCATGAAGTTGGACATCACTTCCACCTGGTACGGGTCCTCGAGAGGGCCGTACGCCAGCTCGCACGCCGAGAGTCGGGACGTCGGGTCTTCGTCCTCTTCGCCGCGCCCGCGGTCCTTGGAGCTGGGCTGCTCGAGGCGCCAGGCGATCTCGGCGTAGCTCTCGCTGGCGCGGCTCAGTCCCACCACCAGGGAGCCCCTCTGCTGCGCAGCCGACTGCGCGGCGGCCGCCGCCGCCAGCTGGGCTGCCTCGCTTCCATTGGTCTTCACTGCACGGGAAGGAGGAAGGGTGGAAAGAACTTCCAAATAGGTTTCTACGACGGTTTCTTTTTTTCTTTTTCCCCCAAAAGTGAAAGCACACTGAAGTGAGTGTAGTACTTTCCAATAGCTGCGTTTACGTGAGCTCGACAAAGTCGGGTTGGGTAGACTCGTCGGGCTGATGTAAACGCTAGTCGATCAGGCCGAGCTATCACAGAGGCGAGTTCGGTCAACATGCCTGCAATGGGTGAAGTACTCGACCAACTCGCTTGGCAACATGGGCGTAAAAGTGGTCGAGTCCGGCTGGGTCAACTCGACTTTTGACTCGACCCGCTCGCGTCGAATCGTTGTAAACTAAGTTAATTAATATATTCCCACTGATTTCCTTTTTTTTACTTACGAAGTATTTTCTTTCTATCGATTCATTCAAGTTACACGTTGTATTTTCATCATTCGTACGTTAAAACATTTTACAGGAAGTTACAGTTGAAAGTATCGCGCTGCCCTATTGAAAAAATATGTATGAGAATTGTACGAGAACTTCTCTACGCTATTATTGCTCCGTAGACTCTACGATGTCGTATGTCACATGTGTACGAGAGGACATCGTTACTGAACGAGATCGTTCTCGTATGGGTACATTAAACGAGATTATTCTCGCATAGCTATGCTTGACGAGATAGTTCTCGCACGTCTATGCTCAACGATATCGTTCTCGTTTGTGCATGCTACATGAAAATATTCTCGTTCAGCTATGCAAAATGACACTATTCTTGTTTAGCTGCATTCTACAAGTGTTCTCATTTGTGTTGAATGAGTTTTGTTCATGCAATATTTTTGGTGAAGTTCCACACAGTAACATCTACTGCCAACATTACAGCGAGTTAATTTCTATCATGTGAGTCGGCCGATGTGCCAGCTCGGAGACAAAGAGGACACTTTTTAGGGCCCACAATTAACACAAACCATCTTTATTTTGCATCCCGAAGCATGGTGGCCAGGTGCTTGTTCAGGTCCTTCAGCCTCCTTGCCTCTGTATCCACGGTGCTTGGCGTTTTTGAAACAAAGTGCTCGTATGCCTCTGCAAAAAAATGTAAACAAAGCAGCCGGCACTGTTAGATTCTAACAAGCCATTGGAACTGACATGCACAATAGGTGGCTCCACTGCATAACTGAATGGGCTGGTTCTTGCATGATATTGAGTAAAGCGTGAAAATCTCACAGAGAAACAGGAAATAGAAAACACGGAGGCTTATGAGTTTTTTACCTATGTAAATTGATATTTCAACATTAACCACAGCAGTTGAAAGCAAGTGCTCGTCCTCGCATTGTCTTGTTCCTGTCTCTGTTAAATGTTCGTGTTTTACAAACAATATAAATGGCTGCAGAATTGCAATACCAGACCACAGAAATAGCCTAATACTTTTCCACAAGTATTTTACATTAAATGAACAAGTATAACAAGCTCATGCAAGTGAATACACAGATAGCACAGCTCTTTGCTACCGCACTGCGGAATATGCAGACGGAAAACACTGCATAGATGCCAGTGCAGAATTGTTTATAGGAACGATTAATGCACCTTTAATACCACTATAGAAACTAAATGATAGTTTTTGTTAGCGAGCTAGAGCACAGCACTTAATATACGCATACAGCTATGCATGCCCCTGATGTGTAGATGTAAACTGTGTCGGCCCATATGAGAGATCACCTCAATACAACCCGATCTTACCGACAGCCCATTATATTCGTGCAGAAAAAGCACCGTGTGATAGGCATTACTCCTTTAACTTCCAAACACTTTGCAATCCTTATGAAAACATGAGCTAGCAGGACAGGGTCTACTTACTTAGATATGCACCAAGATTTTGTGGTGTCAACGCTGGCTTGGCCTCGCCACCTTCCTTTAGCTTTCGCATACATACTTTTGCTCGTAACACTCCTGTGGATTAATTCCTGTGCCTGCCACAAGCATCGGGCAATCTCCCAGGCAAACGTGCTGTCCGTTTTGGCTTGGTTTACCCACATCCATTTACTAGCACAAATAAATAACCCATTTCGATTGTGAACCTACGAAAGATGAAAATTGCAAGAGATTAGTTACTCATATACAAAAATAGCATATGTGCTCTCAGAAAAAGTATCTTTTCCCGAAATAATGGATAAAAAAGGTAACAGTTATTGAGGGAAACTAGGTTGCCAGACACAGTGATGGCACTCAAGGATAAAACTAAGATATATGCAAAAGGTTCAAAGTTTACATCCTGGCTGTAGGAAAGCCCTAGTCAATGAAGCTTCACTGATAATGGGCCAGGGACAATTCTAGCTCAGAGGATTCACCACATTTAATCCCACAGTCAGCGACAAGCACCTTTTGTACGGGATATACTAGATTTTCTTTACATTTGAGAAGAAGTTTAGGGAAGCAGATGGGAACAGTAGAAAACCACAGTAAAACTTCTTGCATCCTTAAGGAGCTGCTTTGTCCGAGCTAGAAATTTTACCCTTGAGGCTGAAAAAAGTTCTTGCAGTAACCCAGTGAGCTCAAATTACACATGCGGTGAAAGAAGGGGTGTATACAGTAAAAGCTCATTCATTGAAATTTCCCAGGACTGGAACAAAATTCTGAATTAACGGAATGTTGAATTATTAAGGGTATGAAAATAAGAAACAAACGTTCACACAAACACACTTTTATACTGAATTAATCCAGAAATCCTGTTTCTATTTCACACATAAGCAGTATGGGAGCTGCAAATGTCAATTCACGACTGATTATACTGCTTGTAGTGGCAAGGGTGTTGAGGAAGTACTCCTTTGCAGTGCAGTCATAGCACAAGACTTGGTCACATCTTTATCAGAAACGTGCTATTCACTACCACGGGTCCATCCCGATAATTTTTTCACTATTGAGCTGGCTGTAACAGATTGTTCTACAAACTCAATGTAACTGGCTGATTGGATGCCAGAGTGCAGGCCACAGTACAATTATTGTCCTCGATAGCCATCATGTTTGTGAGACTGCGTGCATTGCACCAAGTCACAATGAAAGTGCTACTTGCCACAGTTGACCGCTGCGAACGAAACCGTGGTCATGATCATCACGACTACAGAGTGTGACTATGCAGTTCTGAAAGGCGCCAGCCGCGGGGCGCGGCTGGCGACGTAGGCGCGGAGTAGGTCAATCGCGCGCGCCGGTAACCGAACGAACACGCCGAACAACCACCTCCGATCGCACCCCAGCATTCATAGTAGCCATGCCACGTGTCGCATTCGCAGTTGTGCGAGCAACATGCATTGCCTATTAATCTGTTCTTGCCCCTTCGCTTCTCACTTGATATTGCTGGGAAAGCAGTCAAACTGGATAGTTGTTAGACACTGGCGGTCATCTCCTTACCTTCCTTATGAATTGTGCGTTAAATGAGGCTTTTTTCTTGGTGAAAGAGTTCTAGTTTAAGGCCTAAACAAGCTCCATGGCAGTTTGCATTTAAGGAGTGTAAGCATCCTCTGAAAACATGTACATGAGGAACACTGCCGAAAGAGCACTTTAAAAAAAGAACACGAGTGTATTTATCACCAAGGCCAACCCTTGTGTCTTCTTAAATATTTATCAAAAGTCAAACTCAAAACTGATACTAAGGTGCAAGGTGTCCATATCATATTACCTTGTGAAAGCACCGTGGTGCCTGGATATTGTGGGACCAACTCGGACGTGGAGATCAGCACTGATCAGCAACACTGCAGTCTGCTTACAGCTTTTCTGCAGGCCCAGCCACACCTGCATTAAAACAAGTGAGCTTGGTGTCACAAGAGTACTGTATTTACCCGCATAATGATCAGACTTTTTTGTAAAAAAAATGGTCGCAAATTCAGATGTGTGATCATTACGCCGGTTAAATTTCCCGCGAAAAGAATTTTTTATCCCGCGTTTGCTGCGGGATGGCAACAGGTCAACAAATAGGTGGCTGCCACTGAGTGTAGTGCGGAACACCAAAACAAAAATGGCGGCCGGCGCAGCAAGCTGAACACACCAAATGCGCCAAATGCGATTTTTTTTTTCTCGTGAGTACGTTACATGCATTGAAACAGTTTCTTCCGTATCCGGAATGAATAATATCATTAATATCAGTAAGTCTATGGCAATAACGTAGCCATGTCCACTATGAGGGGGCAGAAACAGATGGGCGCGCTTAGCTGCCAGTGACATAGAAAGACACGGCGGGCATGCTGCGGAAACTGCGGCATTTGTCTTCACTACTGTATTAATACAGCACGTTTCCGCTAAGGGTGGGCGAATATCTTAGCTGTATTACAAGTGTTACAAGATTTGTTGCGTGCCCACGAGTGCAGATGAGAAGAATCGAAAGGTGCCTTTTTTGTTGTTCTTGACCACAACCATTACAAAGCCTACACATAATAAAGGCAATTTTGGTTGTAGCTTTTTTGTCATGGAAGTGCGGAAAGTGATGAAAGGAATGAAATCGGGCATCTGCTTAAGAATGTTTGGTGCGTGCAGACTGCTTGGTTTGTCTTGAAGAGTTGTTCGCGTAGCATTCGACAGATGGTAAGCGCGATCATTAATAGCTAGACTTGGCACATGACAGATCGCTGCGGCAAGTTCGGAGTGTGATCAACACAGGAAATAAAAAAAAATCGAATTTGGACGACAAAATTCAGGGCTGTGATCATTACGTGAGTGCGATCATTATGCGAGTAAATACGGTAAATATAGAAAGTGACACTGTGAACAAAGCAATACTTATTAGGTAAAAATAAGGATGAAATGCTGATATTCACCCATAGAAAGCTTTAAGTAACAAAGCTTGCAAGATAAGAAAAATGCAATGTATGGGCCATCTGTACAAGAACATTAATCGAAGGTCCCTTCATTTTTTTAGTCCCTTCACCTCATGCATAGATGGCAGTCGGGTTAAGTAAACTGGGCCAGATTACCACATAGTGTAAGCAAAGGTGGTCACTTTGTGGGCCAATTATGATACCATAGCACGACACGCATCCCTACAGTCGTTTTAATGTGTTCTGTAATGCTAGCCATCTTGTAGGCCCTACAGTGTCAAAGCATCCATAACCCTAACAGCGTTACCCAGTAGGGATAACCAATAAGTGTGCACAGCAGCACAACTCAGCAAATCTATCAGGAGGCTTTCGTTACACTTTTACAACTCTCCTCCTATGGCTTCATCCCAATTTTTGTCAATACAAGCTTGAAGCATCTGCACAAGCTGAATGCACCAGGGCACCATAAGAAATACCACATCTTTCTAACCAATTCCATGTTTAATATAAGACTGGCAAGTTCACTATCATGGGTAGAACAAACCAAATTGTTCTGGAATCAAGTAATCTTCCACTACCTGTGAAAAAAAAGCACGCAAGAAAGAGTACGTAGAGCACAGGGGTGTTGATGGATATTAAATATCACTGTCGTGCAGTAGACACTACGTCGGCAAAACAGGCCAATGTATAAATGACTGGATTTGCAACCATGTTAACTGAATGCTCAGGTCATTTCGTGGTCACTTGGTAGTGCAAAGCTCACTTACATTATTTTGTTTGAAAACTGTGCAACCGTGGCAATGTATAAGGACCATAGCGCTGGCGAAATTCGTTAAGATTTCCTTATATGTGTGACAGGGAATCTGCAAGTTGGCTCCACCTCCAGTGGACTATCATATAGCAAGACTGCTTATTTATCATTGTAAAACAAGCGTCATAGTAGCCATGCCATGTGTCCTTTTCGCGGTTGTGTGAGCAACATGCATTTTCGATTTATCTGTTCTTGCCCTTTCACCTCTCGCTTTATAGTGCTGTGCAAGCAGTAAAACTGGATGGTTGTTAGACTTATGTCCTGTCACTTCCTCACCTTTCTTATGAATTGTGCATTAAATAAGGCTTTTCTTTTGGTGAAAGAGTGCTACATTAAGGCATAAACAAGTTCCATGGCGGTTTGCATTTAAGCATCTTCTGAAAACATGTACATGAGGAACACTGCAAGAAGAACGCTTTAAAAAAGAACACGAGTGTATTTATCACCAAGGCCAACCCTTGTGTCTTAGCATATTTCTCAAAACTGATACTGACGTGCAAGGTGTCTATATCATATTACCTTGTCAATGAAGCAAAGCACAGTGGCGCCTGGACGTTGTGAGGCCAACTCAGACGTAGAGATCAGCACCAGCACTGATCAGCAACACAGTAGTGTGCTTACACTCTTTCTGCAGGCCCAGCCACATCTGCATTAAAACAAGTGAGCTTATTCTCACAAGAGTATAATATAAAAAGTGACACTATGAACAAAGTAATTCTTATTAGGTATAAATAGGAATGAAATGCTGATATTCGCCCATAGAAAGCTTTGAGTTAACAAAGCCTGCAAGATACGAAAAGTGCAATGTATGAGCCATCTGTGCAAAAACGTTAATCGAAGGTCCCTTTTTTGCGCTTCTGTCCTCCTCGTGCATAGATGGCAGACAGGTTAAGTAAACTGGACCAGACTGCCCTGTAGGGTAAGCAAAGGTGGTCACTTCTTCGGGGAGCAGCCTATAGGCTGCTTCTTGAGAGTATTAGAAAATGCGAATAATGCATGTATGCATTATTCACAAGAGGCCTTGTTTCTCTGAGAATGCCACAGCCAATCACATATTTCAAATTGACCATTTTAAAATGCATGCAAAGTACAGCATGGCTTTGAGGGTACCCCAGACTACTGAAATTCACATCAGCCAAGTTCAGCAGACAACACCATAATTAAGCCTCCAGAAGTTGTGCATTTTACTGCAAGTTAACAGAATAATGAGGAAGAGAAGGTGAGGGAGATGGTGCCACTATAGCATAGTTCAAGCTCTATCCCACATCATGTGCAGAAGGGCAAAGAATGCCCAGCTTTCGGTTATACTAGCACCTGTGACCACTGCACCATGTTGACTGACATGCGTAACAAGCAGTTTGTGATACCACGTTATTACATCCTGCAACTGACGTGACATCAGAGATCAGCTTCAAGCTTGACGCTATGCTATACTAGGGACAGATAATGAACTGGCTACATTAAAATCTAAAGCAAAAGTGTTGAACATTGTTTGCCAAACCTGCCAGCCTCTGCACTTCATATTTTGCAAAAATTCTAGACAGAAATCCTGTGTTGGAAAGACAGCATGCACTTTCCTAAAGCTTGCTCTCAGCGCCCACATTTTTCTATGCATACATTATTAACCACTATTTACCTTGACACGCTGTACACAAACAGCACACTTGGAAAAGCAGAAACTAATCGGGAAAGTTGGCAGGTACCAAATACACAAATAGAACCTAGAACACATAAATGGCTGTGACCGTTTTGTACGTACCTTGTCAAAGCAGGCAGATCAGATGCTTTGTCGTGCTGTTCAGGCTGCATGGTGCCGCAGTCTCCTTTGTGGTGCAGAGATGCCTCCGTCTCAGGAAATTGTGACATCCCTAAACAATAAATGTTCAGCTTATTGTAATCACTGCTGAATCTGCAAACTTGTGATTTAACAACATCGCGTCAAATTGTGGAAAGCTCTCGTACAGCCAGCTACAAGAAGCTGCATCCGCTTAGACAAATAAATATTTCATTCTTACATCACAGGCGGTTATTAAACGTGTCAAAGGCACGAAAACAAACAGAACACTAAACACAAGAAATACAGGTTGTCTTGGCGACAATCTATAAGCATCAAAGTTTGCATACAAGCTAAAAGCTTCTCACGAGTCAGATCATTTGGATGCCGTCGCGCGTTGGCGTTAGCTGTGAAAACATTTGCACAACACATCAACGTACTTCTAGAATTGTCTATACGATTTCTTGCTGAGGAATTACGTACAGAAGCAGTGACATTCCCTGCTTGAATTTTTGTGCCCGTTCAGACCAAGCGATGCCCCGGCGCTAGCATACTTCATAACAAAAAGAAAATAAACAATAGATGAAGCTCTTAACAACATCAATCTCGGGGTAATTTTCGTGAAACGTTTTCCTAAATGTGCACTACGATATCGAACGAACATTAGGGAATCACTGTCACTGTTTTTGTAGCTGTACTAATCATCTTCTGCTGCGCATGACAAGGTACACTACATGAACCATAAGAATGCGCTAGGCGCCGGACTTACCTTCTGAGGCGAGCGCTCCTTCGTGTCCGTTCACGCCGCATCGACTGCACCAACAGTCCGTCCAACGTAGTGTTGAATTGCGGTGAACTACAGTACGCGATAGCACAACTATCAACACATTCTTCCGTGCACTGTGAGCCGATGCGGGAGCGGCGAGAGTACAACACTTCTCATGAGCCGGGCACAAAGAAAGCGCGTGTGGACCGCACTACGATAATCAACAACGGCGCACAGCAAGAAACATACAGCGAGCTAATAGCATTGCACAGGACCCAGGGCTTAGTGATCGTTAATTCGCACAAAAAATGAGCACATGTTCTCTACGCACCGCGTAAATATGATCAAACGATCAGTACCACATCGACCGCCCGGGCCGCCGCAACAACGTTTATAGATTCTCTTTAAGTACCCCAACTCCTAGCCTATGCGCACCATTTAGCCCGCTACCGTTCACGCCACCGCAGCGCTGCCATCGACCTCCGCGCCAAGCGTCCAAGCGTCGTCTGCTATAGCCTGGCACGGTTATAGGTGCTTGTCGCGGCACTCGGCATTTACATGGTGCTCGCTGAATAAAGCAGCCGTTATTTCTTTCTGTTGTTGTTTAAGCTGAAGTATAATATTTTACAGACACCATACCTGGGGGTACAGGTCCGAAGAAAGGAATGAGATGAAAAAAAAGTGGGCCTACAAACCAAAGTGCGCACGCAATGTTAACGCTCGGTGACCCACACTTCGCCGGTACTGGCGTCTCCGTGAGCGCAAAACTTGAACCGGACGCAAAAGACCTCGACCGCCAGCCACGTGCACGAGGACAGTGACAAGGCACACGCAGTGAGAAAATAAAATCGGCTACAGCACAAGAAGCGCAAACACCCGCAACTAACCTGCACATGTCAGCAGAGCAGCACCGCTCACTTGGTGCAGAGCTCGACCGCAGCGCCCTCACAGTCCCAGCAACAAGTCGCGCCTTGCTCGAAAGGAAGAGTAGTGCAACTGAGAAAGTAATTATAGGTCTCGGTCCGAAATGAGGGGAAATGACGTCTTTTGTTTACTTCGCCGTCTGTGGTTCCGGTAACCGTGATCGCATGGGTAGCGTGGGTAGTACAGGCGTATTATTTCAATGTTCTTGCGTGTTTTAGGCGACCTTTTTCAACAACTTTGCTGACATTGCTTTCAACAGCGAGGACAACCTGTGGAGCAGCCCTATCAATCGGACAGGGCCGTAAAATCTGTTTGGAGTTCGCAGCACATCGTCGTTTGGTTTGTGAATGTTAGAAGGTGTTCGTGATTCTCAGCGGCGTAATCGACGACAGATTTGGCGTCGAGTGGTGTACGCTTTGTTCAGGCTTGTTGTGCGCCGTTCTACGGATGTGTACTGTGGTGTTGTTTGTGCTTCGGGAAATGGTGCCACGCCGGCGGGATTTGCTTTCTTGTAAAAACGTCCGTACCGTCTTCGGCGAGTGCTTTCGGAAACTGCTCGCCTTTTGTGCTTGTGTGTGTGCGTGTGCGCGCACGCGCGCGCTTCTGATATGCGTCGAACGCGTAGGAACGTCCGTACAGTTTTTCGTTAGCGCTTTCGGAAACTGCTCGCATTCTGTCTGTGTGCGCGCGCTTGACATTCGTCGTTATTGCGATTTGCAAAGGTGTTTTTCATTTGGTGACTGCGTCCGCGAACGCCAGGATGTGATACGCGTTCGTCATTTAAAGACCCTGCTTCAGTGTAGGGTCACTTACATTTTGGTTGCTTGGAGGTCAGCTTTCAACACATGGCAAGGCATTCCAGTGCGCTTAACCATCATTGGCACACGAACTGCTTTGTCATTTCTCCTTTAAATTTAAATTCAGTTTTGTGTAGTATGTAGGCAGATAATGGTCACCAAGTTGCGACGCTCATCTCGTTTTTTGCCACTGCTGTGCACATATGAGTATTTTTTACTAGGTCAAGCCCTCTTAGCAAGTTGTGAAACACTTAGTGCAAATAATTTTTCACAGCAGTAACTGTGATCATGACCACGATTGATCACATGACTTTTTAGGGATTGTTATTGTTATTACCACATTTTCTTATTTATTTGTGACAAAGTGCGATGGATTTTGACTGCTATTTTGGCTATCTGTTCACCAACCTATTACACTGTTTTGTGGTTGTGCTTTTTATATTTATATGTGGGCATGCATGGCCAATCTCATGCCTACCTTCTACAATTTGACATAAACAGGCACTAACATGCTCTTAGCAGATTTGTATTTGACAGTATTGTGGTTGACGCACTTGGCTATTAGGAAAATATGCAGGTTCAAGTTCACCCATTACTACCTCTGACTGATATCTCTGATGCAAAGCAATATTATTAGGATGTGACAAAGCGCATGCATAATTTGTCACTGCTCAAACTGCCTGCAATAAACTTTGCCAACTCGTCCTTGTTTGAAGTGTTTCCAATGTGCTATAATCGCATTGCCAGATTATTTTATTGCGTGCACAAACATATAGCATTTTATTATGAAACTTTGATGGTACCCGACTCCTATATTGCAATAAAATCTTAGGCAGATCTACTCTGAACAAAGGATTCATTCTCAGATGGTAGCTTTCGACAATATCATGGTGCTATCCAGTGCCTATTGGCTGGTCGAGGAATGCGTCATGCAAAGGCAGTAGTATCGCCATAAGTGTTCATCCGAGAATATGTCCCCAAGTGAAAATCATTGCATCAAAAGTACCGACAGCAGCTTTGATGGGGATGTATATTCGTTGCATGAAATTCCAGAAGTTGAACTCTGAACATCTTATTTGCTCTGTAGTTTATGCTGGTATATATGTGTCACAATGGTTCAATGTGATCATGCAGCACATTGATCACGCTCTTGCATGTACTGCAAACAACTCATCATAAATCTCACTGTCATTAATGAGCTTTTGTATGCACTACGACTTGAGTACACACACTTTGTATGCAATTCATAGTCATCCACAATGATCAAGTTGCTCATACGACTACAGTGCGTACACATCACACACCACCTCACACACGTCATACATAATCTCGTCAGGTCTACGCAACTCATCGCACACATGTCATACAAGTTCTACGCATTCTTATCGCAGATCGCATAAATCTCGTGCACATCGTAAAAGTCTGCGTAGCACATCATACAGATCTCGCTCATTTTCTACGAGAGTTCGTTCAATATGCATTTCATATCGTTCATTTCTCGTCAAATCTGTACGACATGCATACATCTCGTTCAATTTCTCGTCAAATCTGTACGACATGCATACATCTCGTTCAGTTTCTCATACAAATTTTTCAATAGGGTGTCGCTGCTGTTATGTTAACTAATCCTTGCCGCCATGCACAGAAGGTACCAATTCAGTATTTAACTACGGATCTTTTTCTGTATTACATATCTCTTTTGACTCCTGCATCACTATTGACGTGAACTAAAACTGGCACCTACTAATGAAGGAGATATATATGGCCCAGTGTTTACTGTTCCCAACTTTCTCAACACTAAGTTTCCTCTCAGCTGAAGCGGCGCCGGTAGTTATGTCCATGCCAAGTTCCCCTTTCTTACTTTTTCTTCCTTCCTTCACGTACTTATGGCAAACCTTCAAGGTTGGCGTCTGGCTAAGCTGCTGGAGAGCGACAGAGGAGCGATGACGAGACGCGACGCGTTAACGCCAAAAGCTTGAATAAGTGTTCCATGCCTGGACTGGAACACGCGCGCGCGCTCCATCTTGTCAGTTCTGATAGGCCCACAGGAATGCTACGGCCTCTCTGATTGGCTCAAAATGCCGCCATTACAGAATTCGAAAATACGGCGGTATCCTACGATGCCCGCACCCTGGCCGCGGGAGTGGATGCGTGTGCGAGCTTCCGCTCGGGAGTTGCTCGTGGTCATGGCTCGCGTATATGGTCTGTCGGGCGAGTATATGACGTCATAGTCGGGGTATAATAGAAGGCTCCTCGAAAGGCTGCATGCAGGCGTGAGCGAGCGATCCTTTATGCGAGGTTGTGGGCTTCCTGCCGAATGCAGCTGAATAATGTTTGGCTCGCTATTTTCATGGCAGCACTGTCTACAGATCGCGAACGTTTTCCTACAGTGAATTCGAAAAGTATTACAGTATCCTGTTAAAATCAGGCCGCGGAAGGAGACTGGAAAGAAACGTTTTAGAGGGACATGGAAGTAAACCGCTGCTAAATCAGCCTGTTCGTAGTAGTGATATTTCAGAACACAACTCGGCACTTCTACGGCCGGTAAACGACCAAACAAAAAAAAGGAAAACTCTTCCACGTAAAGGAAATGCATGCAGGAGTAAAAGCAGGAAGCTTTTGTTCACAAGTTCTCCCACGTTCGCACTCCCACGTTCGAAAGAAAATTCACTGTGTACGTACGTCTCACCGTAACCAACGTCAACCTGGAAAGCATAACATACGCGCTTTTTTCTCTGCCCAGAAACACTAATCCGCCAGCTCTGAAGCAGTAAATCAGCTTAGTCTAGCGACAATATTCGCGCTAAAATGACTTGTGAGCTCAGTGCGCCATGTTCGACTTGTGCTGTGCGCAGGGTGTGCTTATAGATTGTAGTATGCGGCAGTCTCGAGAACGTTCGAATGAGACCGCGTTGGCTACACGTGGATGGAGGCCAATAAAACCACGGCCATTGCGACTCCTCAGCAGCCCCCCTCACTCCCCCCCCCGGGCACGTACACACTCCTCTTAGGTTACACCCCCTCTTATTGACCAGAGGCAGCAGTCGTTACCCACTCATTACTCGCACACCGGATAACGCCGCTTCAGGCTAGCGACGAACTTCTCGCGTAGTGGTAGAATTTACTTAATAGCATTTCCGGGTCAACGCTCCGAACTACACCGTGGAAGCCGTGCCTAAAGTTACACGCCGATTTAATGGCCGTTCCCATCCAGTATCGACTCGCAGCATGGCTCGCAAACTGTCCCCGCCGGTGAACAAACCTCGTTTGCGGTCAGCAACGAGTTGGCGCCAATAAAAGTAAACGATCGGAGGACCACAAAATGGGGACCACTTGCAACTTTCCGAGAAGGACCCAGCAATTTGTCCGCATTGCCAGAGCCACTTCAGCGAAAGGCCAATTAGATTACACATGACCGCGGCCGTATCTCTACACAGGCTTCGCTTTATAGCAGATGTATCGTTCCGCGTTCAAGCCCCGCCGTTATTTGTGCTCAGGCTAATTAAACAAAACAGACTTAAACAGAGAGTAAATATATATTCGTGCAAGGCCCACGATCATATTATGAGTTACGCCGTAGTGGGAAACCACCTATAGTAACCCTTAACGAGCGTACAATGCATGGCGCACGAGCGTTTTTGATGCGAAAGCATCAAATGGCCCATTGAGCGAAAAGGCCGGCGTCTGCAGCAATGAAACGGCACCTAAATTCCCATTGGCTGCTGCACCACGTCACGTGCTCGCCTTGACGGAGCAGAGCGGGCGAAAGGGTACACCTGCTGCCGCGCCAGATGTTGCGTGAGGGGAGAGGGCGTCTTCGCAACGCCACGTCACACTCGCTCTCGGAAGCCTGTGTTGTCCGCGCAAGCTCTCACCTGCGCTCGAACTGCGCCCCGGTAATCGCTATAAAGAAATAAATGTTTAAAAAGAACAACACATTCGAAAGGGAAAACGTTGGCGGTAGTGAGTTTCGCTCGGAAGCCGTTTGTCTTATACACCGGGATAAACCAGCGCCTCCTAAATTGCAGGCCTGTGCACTCTGCTTTATGACATCGCGCTACTTAGATAAATTTCCATTGCCAAGCCCGGCGTGACGGAAGCGTTGGCTAAGCATTTGAAAGCGCTCGATTGCTCGCGAGGAGTTGACTCGGAACAGCGGTGCTCAGCGATGTTGAATTGGACATTAATGTTTTCGCATTCACAACTCATAAGTGCTTATGTTTCCTCGGATCATTTTGCATTTCGCCCAAATCAGAAGGCAGCCGCCACAGACCGGGGCCAAACCCGCGACCTCGTACTCAGAGGTACACTCAATAGGTCTGCGCATGCGCAGTACCGTGGCCCCTAGTTCTTGCTACGCAAGCCGCTTGCGTCCCCTAATCTAAAACTTTTCTTTCTTTATTGATTTATTTAAGACCACAAAACTCTCTATTATGACTTCCGGGATTGCAAAGTATTTTCTCGTATTTGGATCGTTCCAGTGCAGGAGTAATTCTTCAAACGCGCTATTGTCGAGTCTTCGGTTCTTTTTTTTAATGCAGCTTCGTCTCTATTTAGCTATAAACAACTAGGCAAACGCTGTCAAAATCTATGACGTCACTGAAGTTGCGCGGAAAATTAAGGCGGCGTCGACACCTTTATGTCGTTGGGGCATTTTTTTTTCTTGCTTAATGGTAAGAGCGACCGTTTTGCTATTAGTAATAACAATGCGAAGAACCGAGGAAGCCTTGTTGTTGTTGTTGTTGTTGTTGTTGTTGTTGTTGTTCCTGCAACCACACGACGCCCACGGACGAAACAAGCCACGAGACGCACAATCAAGCCACGGTGCGCATCGTTCGAGCAGTCGTCACCGCAAGCCACATCCGCCGCCATAGCCGTGAATGGCGCTGGCTAACACCCCCAGGGCGAGACGCAATGCACGTACACAAATACACAAGAAAGTGTACGGTGAGTCAGCCACCGCAGTAGCTCGATCTTTAGAGCATGTGTAACGCGCACGAGAAGTGCGTTCGGCTTCCACCAGCGGCAAGTTGTCTTTCTGCCATCTTTAACCTCACTTTATTTTTATTATTGCGATAGCAATTATTGCTTCTACATTTCAACTAAACGTAATAGTTAACGTTCGCTATGCATTCTCTGGTTTTATTGTCTGCTTTTAACGCATTTTGATACTGCAGCAGCTTCACGTTCCTGTTTAGTGCCCCTTTAACCTGCGCGACGTTTGCTTCCGTGTTCGTCATGACAACAGCGCGTACGTGTGTGTGTGTGTTGTGTTATGACTATGAAATTCGCTTCCGACCAGACGACACGGCAGACGCGGCCGAACACTACTCTGAATTATCGAAAACGAAGAATAATTAGCCGACCGCCAGTCGGACAATTGGATCAAGCGCGACCACAACTGCACGGCAGATTCGGTCGGATCTCCGGTTTGTCGTTCCTAACAACGCAGTAATACCGTAAGTTCGCGTTCTGCTACTGTTTTCTGTATTGGTTGGTTGGTTTAATCACCACCTATACAAAGTGATGTTTTTAATGCTGATAGTTTGCAAAAAACAATACCGAGCGACATTTTGCTGCTGTTGTGATGAACGACTGAATCACCTGACGAGTTCCAATGAACTGGTAAATATCAAGTGTAATCGACTTTTTTTTACCGGTTCTCCCTTTTTCGCCTTGTATAGCGAAAATAAAACGATTTATTTATTTATTTATTTATTTATTTATTTATTTATTTATTTATTTATTTATTTATTTATTTATTTATTTATTTATTTGTCTATTGCTTCATTTTCGGCTGTCTATCTGTGATGCAGTTTTACGGTAGAAATAAAGTGCGATTGATTAACTTACTGATCTACCAAACTAATTTAACAACAAGTAAATCAGAAAACGAGGTCAAGATACATTAAGGTTTTTCATATGTACAGGTGGATCAACTGTGAGCTTCTCCCAAAGAAATAAAAACTTATGTTTTGTTTTCAGACGGGGAGGGGGCGGGGGGAGCAAATACGGAGCACAAGAAAAACGGAAAGTACTCAAACCTTATCTCCGAGCGCTATCTATCTATCTATCTATCTATCTATCTATCTATCTATCTATCTATCTATCTATCTATCTATCTATCTATATATCTATCTATCTATCTATCTATCTATCTATCTATCTATCTATCTATCTATCTATCATCGCAAGCACTAAACCAGAGGCAGCACGCACATTTTACTGTAAACACAAATATTACACAGCAGCCCAAGGCACTATCTCATCGTGGCAATATGATTACAGTCATCACAGCCTTATTATAGAGAACCTTACTCTGCCTCACAGAAAACTAGCCGCGCAAAGTCGCGAAAGCTACAGCTCGCCAGCTAATCAGCACGCCGTAAAGCGTTCTTACAGCCGCTCACAGATCCGTCGGCGCCTGCAGGCCAATCGAAGAGCTAGCGAGCAACACGACTGTGAAGACTCCGACTCCACTTTGAAATAAGTTTACGGATTGGGGCTTGTGACTGGCGCACTCTGGCAGCAGCTTTCACAGTGCCGCACGGTTTCGGATACAGCTACTCGGCGATCGTAGCAGGCACGCTGTCCAAAAGCCGCATGTCGGAGCTTAGTAAATTTTGGTGCCAAAAAGCTACCTTGGCAGCTCTTGGTAAATTGTACTAGCGAAAGCAGGTTAAATGTTGTGCGCAGACAAAGATGTGCGCTGCCAGTATGGTGGCTGAATGGGGCTTCTTACAGTACCCATATAGTCGCAGAGGGACACCGAATGGCCATATGCAAGGCACCATGTGGAAAGATAATCAATACTTCGAATGTGTGTTACCGTTAATTAGCAATGGATCGCGATAAGCACGCTCTCTCGTCGCCCGTGCGCACAGGTGCGTAACCCTGTTCTGGAATGCTACCACCACTTCGCGTTGAAGTAAATTGACCAACGATATTTTCGGGTCTGGTTGGTAATCCAGAAACCGCAGCGCGTCGCGGACAAGGCCAAACAAAGGATGAACTGGAAATCCAAACAACATGGCGGGACAATCGCATGTAGGATTAGGTATATAAATGTATCTACCTAATCCCAACGTCATCGATACGTTGCTTATCGCGTGCATTCTGTAACAGGTTACTTTTACTGAAAGACTTTTTTTTAATTATGCAGATACAACACAGTGTGGGAGTAAATGTGCTTATGCAAAGCTTTCTGCGGGTAGTTGGCTGTCTAGCCTCGTTCTTTCTTGCGCAACGTGTTACCAGATGTGTACCAGACGTCACTGTATAAGGCGAACAACGCGAGCGTATATGTCCGACAACGGTGAGATCAAGAAGACGACGCGAAGACGCGGATGACGATCCTGTCGGCAAGCGGCTAATTGGGTAAACAAAGGACGCTTCGCAATAAAGCGTTTCGCGGACGCTACACAGCCGTGGCTATTGGGGGCCCTGTTCATTTCGCTACGCCGTGACAGGAATCGCTCACTCAGCGGGCTATATAGCAAGGTGTCGAGCCGAAAGAGGGTACACAACTCAAAGGTGTTCGCGACGCGCAAGTTCTTCGTCTCCGGACGCTCGCATTCTTAATCGCCCCGCAGGAGGCCGCTTGGCGTCGCCATATAGTTCTTCGCAACCTCTGGTCTCCTGGGAAAGTGGCAGCGCCTTCCCCCGCGGCGCAGCACATTTTGCATCACTGAACGTGCATGTGGGCCAGACGAAAGAAAGTACGAACGAGAGTTCGCGCTAAAGAAAACAAAACAGCCGAAGGTCATTCCAAGCCGTGCCGCGCAGAACACGTTCCTATAACCTAACGCGGCCGGCACAACTTGTTGGGCTTCTCTGTGGGCGTTGGTCCCAGCCGCGTTTCTCGCTGTTTTTCGTGCCAACGCAAGGTTACGCCTGCTCTTTCTTTTTTTCTTCCGTTTTCTTCGATGCTTCTTTCGTTCTTCAGTGCGCACTGTGCACAAGTGCGGCTCGATTTTCAATCACGAAGAGACGACAAGCGAGGAATCTTCGATTGCCGCAAAATCCCGCATACAATGCTCGTTTTGTTCCGTATTTTGTCACGCCAAGTTTGCTTAACCGTAATATGTTTGTGTGCCAATGCTCCCAGGAGTTGACGTGTTTCTTGATTTCCAGTACCAAGAACAATGTACACTGTCTATAGTCCTGTTTATATATATATATATATATATATATATATATATATATATATATATATATATATATATATATGCATTGAAGAACGAAAGCAACTGGAACGACCATGTATTTCGTTCCACACTTACGGTAATCATATGTCAAACCTGTTGTCATTCTGCCGATTCAAGTGGATATGTCTTGCAAAATCACCGGCTACAATTCGTAAATTGCAATATGTGCCATAACGTAATTAAGCAGTTATTTAGTCGATTTCTGTTCATTAGTTGACTGTGTGTTTCGATTTCTCGTGCAATGTCGGCCTCTTCCAATAATCCAGCTCAAGGACAAGAATTATGCTATCTGCCACCTGCGATATTTTTAAAATTCTGTGAAGCTTAAAAATGATCACCCCGTACATTCGAGTTTGCATTACATGCGTGACCTTACGGTGGTTACACACGCCGTAGAACATTACACGGAAGACTACAGTCGCGGACAGCTTTCTAAGACAATGAAGGGAAATTGCTACGAAGATAGAGCGCACGTAAAGAAAGTCCCACATTTTCAACCGCGTTATTTTAAGCTGGGAGAGTGAAGGTACAAACATGTTATTTAGAACAGCCAAATAAGACAAAATAGACCACTGAGTGTTGAGTATCTACTTTCTTTTTTTTTTTTCTGCTTTCCGCTTTACGGATTTGGGCAAATGCGAAGTCGTCACCCGCGGTGACTACGCCGATTCCCCACGCGTCTGTTCCAACAAACCAAAAGCGCTGTCAAACGCTGCCAGAATACTCGGCGCAGTCACACACGTGCGGAAGGTCCGCCTCCGTAGCTCTACGGGCCGATTGCACGTATCAAACACTTGTGCACACATTTCGATTTACAATGTGTAAGGTATACACTGTGCACACAGTGTAAATGGTAATTTGTGCACAAGTGCTCGATACGTACAGTCTTTCGCGCGACCGCAAGCGTGCGGTGCGGCTTGCGGCGATGGGCGGCTCGAGCGTAAATCGGCCCTACCTCAATTACCACAGCGCTTTGTCCGCATCCTCCTTATGTCCCGCGTCTTCTTGATCAATTACTCTTCTTTCTTTTTATGCAACATGTACCAACCGGCCAAGATTCGCACTTTATTACCACAGAACGTTGTCCGCAGGTATTAGTAGTATAAGGCTAAATAGGTTTGACAGATGCCTATCTGGAAGCGCAAGTAAACGTACCAGCATCAGCAACACGTGCACACTCGTTACACCGCATCAGTATATGAAGACTTCTGTTACGAATATTTAAAATTGACGCGTAGTAGCTTTAGCTGAAACTTTTAGTTGAAACAAGTTGCTTGTGCATTATCATGGTTACCATTCTTTAAAATTTTGCGGCATACATATAAACATCAGCGGCGCGTAGACAATAAAGAATAGTAATGAAAAGTTAGTATAAGTGTTCTTTTTTTTTTTTCCGAGTTCCGGCAACCCGTGGGCGTGCACACTACGTGGGAGCCGCTTCAAGATTGGCTTGAATGATTGATCGACTTATCTTAACGTCGCAAAGCTACGCCCGAGAGCTATTAGGTGCACCATAACGCAAGGGTCCGTGTCAGGCCGTGGCCACACAGAGCAATTTCGACCGCGATCGAGCCCGATCGCGGTCGAAAGTTGCCCGTGAGGGCGGGCCGGATTATGAAATATGACCACCAGGTGCGTCTATCCTTCGCCGAAACGTCATTATACTCGCGCTCTTTAATTATTTTTTATTATCTTCTGATCACTTTTGTTTTTATAGCGTTCCCCTCACATCAAAATTCGGCCGTCCTGACCGTGGCAATCGAACTCGCGACCTCGTGTTCAGAAGCAGAACGTCGCTGACGCTGGGCTACTGCCGCGCGGATACCAGCGTCAGAAACCCGCATGCTGTGCAAGACTTTCCTCTTCATATCCCGTGCAGCTGCAAAATTGTTTCTCCGTCTTATTGTCGCTGCCTTATCGCTACGCTTGAGGCCTGTACTTACTCGACACGACATTTTCGACTTGTCGTTTTCTTGCGTTAATGAAGACCCCAAAGCGTACGTCGGCAGGAAAAGCCGATACTCCTTCGTACTAACTGACCAATATTTTTGTATAGGCTACGTGCTCGCTCGCAATGATGAGCATGCGCTCCCCCCTCCCCCTCACCCGCCCTCACTCACTCACATACGTCCACTCACACTCACCGACGGTCACTTACGTCCATACTCGAGTCCGCTCAATCTCACCGTCACTGACCCTTGCTCAAACCCGCGTTAAAACCGGCACTGATCACTCCCGTTCACATATTCGCGTCTACTTAGACACTTGGTAACTCCCTAACGTTCTGTCTCACGCCTGTGAAGCGAGTGGGGATATGATCCCCGTATTCTCAAACGATCCTTCACTCGAAGCTCTTCCCTCCACTCAACCGAATAGAGCACATCGCCACCACTCAACTGAAAAATACGTCACGCTCACGAATAATATGCATGAAACATCAGTTAAGAGCAGTGACGCACTTTTATTGAGGTGCGGCGCTGCCATCCACTTCCTCGAGTCGAGGCGGCGGGCTTGGTGGAGGAACGTTCTGGAATACTGGGGTCGGAATGTACTCGAGGGTGAGCATGGCGATCTATGCCCGAAACCGAGTCTACATCCCAGAATAAATGCTGCCTAAATCACTTACCATAATGCTTGTTTCTACGAAACAGTTACGCTACTTTTTTACAGCCCCATACCCATGGCCGCCGCCATATTTTATCACGTGACACCGCCCGCCATGGAGCGCCTTCTGATCCGACTTTTGCTCGCTTGTTTACGATGGCCACGGCGACCGCAGGCACGGCTCAGATAGCCACTAATTCGGCCACCGCGGTGAGCAGTGAGCGTGCAGACGAAACAAGACTTAGGTCATGGCTACAGAGGTAGTGAAAGCAAACATTTGATTTATTCGTTATGCCTGCATTGCAGTCTTATTGCGCGCAAGCCTACCGGATGGAAGCGACGAATGCAGCAGCCCCTGATGTTTCTCTTTACCCTTCACATTCTAGTCTTTGTAGCGGTAGATTTGCGAGGCTGTTAACGGCCGTGCGCCTGTTGTCGTTAACTGTGCAACAACTTCGTTCGGGAATAGGCGCGCGTATACGCGCGCAGAAAATGCGTTTGCGACCCGCTCCGACCACGGCGGTTGTTTCCGACCGCGTAATTCCTGTCGTCAGCGCCGATCAGATAAAGGTCTGACCACAAAAGTTTTTTCCGACTGTCTACAGCGTAGTTTAAAATGCATGGCCGTACACTGGACAAAAAAATGTTGCAAGCGGCTTAGCGATCACTCGCCCGCTGTTTGATTCGCGGCGCAGAAAGAAAGCTCGCGCTCTGCCCGCCTATACATTATTTCAAGTTCGAGCTTCGCTGTTACGGAAGGCGAAGTTTCTCGAGTTGCTTAGTGGCGCTTGAATGGGGATGTCATAGCGCTGACTACAGCATGCGTATCGAATTTCGACAGGCCGCGATATTTGTGCCAGGCGCGGCGGCTGCGTTGTTGCTGCGGGCGTTGTTAGCCTGGCAGTGCACTGACGGCAACGGTTCCCGTTCGCTGCAGGTAACTGCATGTCCACTTAAAGGGACACTAAAGGTTACTATTAAGTCAACGTGGACTGTTGAAATACCATCCCAAAAACCTCGAAACGCTTGTTTCGTGCCAAGGAGAGACTTATTTTAAGAGAAAATGCGTTCTGAAGCGTCCGCGTACCTCTAGCGCAGTTCAAATCACCCGCCCTCCGATCGAGGAGTACTGACATCATGGTCTCATAGTGACGTTGCGCCATCGGTGAGTAGAACGGCGTCCGCAGACGGCGCTACGGCTTTTCTGCGCAAAACGCAAGCGCGCGGCCAGAAACAGAGCCAAGACAGAGCCGACAGCAGAGCGAAAGCGGGACTATGGTGGCTAGCGGAAGGAGAAACGCGCGACCATGAGCTGGTACTTCATTCTATGACGCAAACTTCGACGCTCGTCGCAATGGACCCTGACAACGACAGATTGACTCGCGATGCTGGGCTCAACTTCAGCGATTTGAGCACTGACGAGCGCGACCTGCTGGTGAGGGCTCGCGCTGCCGGCGTCGTTGCGTACTACGACGGCGGCCTCGACACCGGCTCTCCGGAGCGGGAAAGCAACGAGGGCTTCCCACGACATCACATGGACGTGGCATTCTCGCTGCTTGTTCCAAATGAAAGTTTCGCGAGCCAGCAGAACCTGCACAGCACGACGCGATAACGAAACTATTGAAACTCCAAAGCGTGCGCGGCGCAGAGTCGAGCGAAAACGAAACCTTTCGACCACTCATACTACTGTAGGGTAACGTCAAAATGTTATTTTTTCTTAGAATCGAATAGACGTAGACAAGTAGCATTTTCTTCCGTCTTATAATCGAATGAAATTATATTTTTAATACGAGTAGTTGATTATTAGTAACACAAATTATGAGGAGTGCTTTCGTCATCGGGTTAGTACCGGAATGTCGCTGGGGGGTCTCAAATCGTGTCATGCATTTACCTCAATTTCTCGGTTACTAAAGCTCTGTTCGCGATTATATTGACGCCTTAGACGTTCTAGAACATTGCTCTACCACTTTAACTTGACTTTCTGATAACCTTTAGTGTCCCTTTAAACGCTGGCGGCTGAGCTTGTGCTCCGCAATGCGGAAAAACGGTCGTGACGAATGGTCTCAAACGATCACTTTCTGCAGTCGAGGCGAATAAGGTTCCCGTAAACAGCCTCATACCACACGTTCAAGTCGCTGGCGCAGTTCACGACAGAGCACATCTGCGTTCTGCTCTTGCACATTTTTATAATATTTTTTTGACTAAACAGTGAAATAGTAGTAAACGATCCCCGGTCTCTCGGCGGGACGTCAATGGAGCGACCGGCGATTCAGGATGCGTTCAATGGTGGCACCTGCTGCGTGGTGCACAGACTGCTCTGTAAAAGATTATATATATATATGATGCGGACTCGCTATGACGTCATAATACGCCGGCTCGCTTCGTTCCTGCGATCGTAGCCAGAAAAAACGAGCGTAGCACTTTATATATATTATGAGCTACGTTCATCGTATTACATAGACTAACACGCAACGTAAGAAAATCTTGCTCAATGTCATGACTTCACGGTAACGTCAGTGATAGCATTTCGAGAGCCCTCCCCCCAACTTTTTGCCAAAATGAAATACCTTATAGGGTGGTGTTACAATCCACGCCCCAGCGAAGGTTCCCCCTGAGTTAACAGAAACAGATCTTCAAGGTTACGCTTTTACGGGCTGCACGTGGCGGACGCACGTCACGGTCGCCACGTTACCTGTCTAATTACGAGGAGTGTGTGGTTTAAACTTTGAAAAGACGTACCAACGTACCTCTTTAAAGGGACCGACAAAGAATTCTCAAGCATTCCCCTTTTCTTGGTGCGATGGAAAACCTACTATCTATAAAGCCCCTATAGCCGCAACAGTTCATCCGGGAAACGTATAGAGATATTTAAAGCGCAACTTCTTTATCTGCGAAGTCTGCGAAACGCATGCAAATTAGGCAACGGAATAGCAGTTGTATTCGAACGCCGAATTTGCGGCCTAGAAACTCCAGCAGCAACTTTTTTTTATTACTGCTGAGGTGTCACGGACGCTTTTGTACTTTGGAAAACTTTCTGCCGGCGAGAGAATAAAACATGGCAGTCTTGACGTCACAGCCTTCGGGGTGTGGGCGGCGGGACACGTTGGTGATCGTCCCGAAAATTCGCTGTCGGCTGGCGTGCATGAGACCTGCACGTCGCTGCGGCACAGTCGGTGCAGTACAGTGGCTGGTTTTGTACTCGCGAGAAACTTGCGAGACGGCAGGGCGCCCTGTCAATTAATGGATCCGCTCCCCTGCGCGCAGGCAGCGCTACTTCTCTGTAAAGCTAGGAGGTGCCGATTACGTATTCACAGATAAATATAAATGCTTTCTAATAATAGTAAACAAACAGTTTTGTGACTTCACAGACGTAGCATTTCAAACCAACTGAGGTCTGTACATTTATTCAGAAATGGGCACGGTTTTAAAGCCCTGATGACACGTTTCGCCACAGAACGTCGCACCCCGGCGCTTTTGCCCGAGTTTCACTGCCGATTCAAAAATATAATTCCTTAAGGGATGCAATTATGCTTGTTATCAATGTGATTTGCAATCTTTCCATCACCACCGTAACCTCAAGACACATTCCGCACAGTTGTCGTATTAAGGGAGAAAATTATGCTTCTTATTAATGTGAATTACTATTTGTCCATCACCTACTATAACCTAAACACACATTCCGCACGGCGGTTGTCAGTTCCTTCAACGTGAGTGCTAAGCGCAGGAGAAAAAATTGAGTGAATATGCGATGAAACTATAACGCTAAACGGGCTTGCGTTTACCTATAAACCATGAAAACAGCGTGCCAAACTATAGATAACCCTTACGCAATCGCTGCGTTCCATATATGTAAACAGTTATCATTTTTATTCTCGCTCATTGTCCAGGACCAACAAATGCAGGTCTTTATTGTTATTCCAGTCATATTTCTTTTTCTCATTTGTCACTTACCAGGCTGGTTGACCGGGGCCCTCGGGCCGATACTACACTCAAGCATACGCTTCTCTAGGTCAGGAGTGCGATTTCATAAAGGAAATAAACCCGCTCCACCGAAATCATAATAGAAAAGGGATGGGGGTGACGTGTGGATGCAGAAGGCGTGGAGCGCGGGAGGACTTTCGTTAAAGGAAATCGCGACTTTAACTTCGCGGCCGAGAGAAATAACCGGCAACTTCAAAACGCGGGAAAAAAAGAAAAGAAAGAAAACTCCCAAAAAAGCTGCGTCAACCTGATTGAGGCAGCATGTCGTTCACGGTACGCTTCTCCCATCTCTAAGTAGCGAGATCCAATATTGGCCTTACTTGTTGATGATACAACGGTTGCCAGGGGGACAGTGTCCATGGGACCGTATAGGTGCCATGATCGAAGGCAAACAAGAAAACAAAACCAAACAAAACAAAAAGTCCCTGTCGTCGCCGTCATTGCTTAGGGCAAAGAGCGATCCGGCGTTTTTGCTTATTCTGTTTAGCGAAATTTAGCTGACGGTCAACTGCGTAAACAAACATGTTGTCTTTACCCAAGAGAGCTGGGCCCCGTCGGCCGGAAACTCACAGCGCGCGAGAGCGTAAAATAACGTCTGCCGTGCCGTGTCCGCGATTAATCAATCGAACACGGCTCCACGTCTCTGTTGTCCGAACCTTGTTTTTAACGGAAGTTACCCCGCCAATACTATGAGCCGACCAATACTTTTAAACACGACTCGAACGTCTTCGCCAAGTCTCGCGGGTATCACACTCAAGAAAAAGATGACAAGAACGTCGGATGAATTTTGAAGTTTTGCTATATTTTACTGCATTCGTGTACGGGCATGTCTTTCAGCCCCGAGTATTGATAAGTGGCACGATTGTAAAAAAAAAAAAAAATATCACTAGCTTGAGGCACAACTAATATCATTAGAAGCAATAGAACGATATTCAACCCTAAGTTTATTGCTTTCCGGGCGTGTTCGTAACAGCGCATCTGTGCGCTTTTGTATGCACGTACGCCAGACCAAGCCAACAAAACAGCAATACTGTTACTCCTATGTTTGTTCAACATGCGGAGAGTTCTCGCAGTGATAAGTGTCTTGTATACAAATCAAATTTCACGATGAGCAAGCGCGTGTCACGTGTCACGACCCTCACCTCCCAGCCGCTGCGTGGTAAATAAAGAAAACGCCGCGCGCAGCTGACAGGCGCGAGAGAGGTTCTCACGGCCCGGGGCATACGTTTTCCTGTTTGGCACAAACTCCGTACGCGACGATGGATTCAGCGACGAGAGATCAAGATCAGCGATACATTTTCCGTCCACAGACGTAAGGCTAATGACTCGAGAGGCTGGCGCCGACGGGACGCCGGCGCGGAGGTCAGCTGCCCACGCACGGAAGAAGCAAAAAAGAAAGCAAAACAGGAAAAAGTTAAAACGGGACGGGAGTTGTAGGGGGGGGGGGGCGAACTCACCAAGAGCGTCCGTCCAAGTTGAAAAGCCAATAAGCAGAAGTAATCCCGCCCACAGTCCGAGCTCCGAGACGCAAGCCATAGCGTTGCCGATGGTTGGACTAAAGTTTGGACCGATCGCATTTCGGTTCCCCCGACGATGCGACGCGCAGAATGTTCGTGCCCGATCTGTCGTGTTGCGAGGCCGCGCGCCGACTCCTATCACCTCGTTGCCATGTTGCTTTTGCGACTGCGAGACTGAAGCCGCCGCTCGCCAGGGCGCAGTTTAGTACCTGCGCGGGTTGCCAACTTCTTCGCAGTTCGCGCAAGTTTTTTGTGGATACTGGTTTTCTTTAGCGCCGAGACGCGCTTGCGCAGAGGCTACGAATGCAGGCGGCCCTTTGAAGGCATTGATTTAAAAGTAGTGGAATCACACCAACCTTACAACGTTCAAAAAGAGCGCTCAACTATCTGCACAAACTCTACGCTTACAGATTGTCGCGTCATCTGTGAGCAGACAGATAAACTAGAAATCACAGCATAAGGGCAGTTAGGACGAGTATACATTGAACACGTTTGATCTTTTTTTTGTTGGTAGGGGGCGCATACACCTGCTAGTGGCAAAATTTTTCAGCTCAAAACGCACCGGAGTTGGCGCACAGATGTAGCAACTAGCGCTTTTAGAGAAGTTCCCGTGGAGACTCGTTCATTCATACATTTTTACTCCAGCCCTCTCTCCTTTGCTCCCGGCGAACCACTTCGTTTATTGGTTCCAAGAAATTCTCTCCAATTCCCGTTCGCCGATGGCGCGTTCTTCGAATTTCAATTAACCTTGTGCGTGCCTTTATATTTCTGACGACATAACAGAAAGAAATCACATATGGTTTATGATCGCAAATAAAACCCGCTTTCACGTGCTCAGTAGCAAGAAAAATTGAGATTCGAAGCTTGGAGAGCTGGAAACATTACCTGTAATGTAGTGGTGTGAATTTTAGAATTTACAAAATAGTTATGCATAAAGCCATCTAATAAAGTATTACAAGCTTCCTTCATGCCAAAGTAAAACATATAGCCCAAATATACAGTATACGAAGTGCAGATCCACACAGTTTTGTATATCTGCAACATTCGAGGTTATTTGAAAATATGGGCGGAATTTCTAAGCTGACACTGCGGAGGGCTGTAATTAGCAACGAAAATGTTTTTATGTCGCATTCATAACAATACAACCTTTACAATCACTGCAAAAGAAAGCTATAGTTTGGGAAAGATAACCATGGCATATTTCTCGAAAATCGACATTTCAGTGCTTGCACTGGTAAGATCATGCAGGTGGACAGTGCCTTTGTCCAGCAGTGTAATGACTGGATGCAAAATAAACATTATGAAATCACAATGAATATACTGGACAATCAATAGAAATTATGAACACTATACACACAATAAAAGCTACATAAACTTTTTCATGTAGCTTGGGTGTACAAAGAGAAGTGAAAGCAAACGATCCATTCCTCAGGTGACTACATAAAGAAAGTTTTGATTATTTAAAGCTTCCATGCACTCTAATCAATATGCCACAGCCCGACAGGCTCAGACAATCTAACAGCTAGTAGTAACTGTTTGGTGAAGTAGAACAGTATGCTTTGATTTGTAAACGCAGCAATAAAATGCGAAATAATGTGCAATTGCAACAATGAAATATGGCGATTGCTGTAAAAAATCCCAGAGGATCTTGTGCTTATCACAAAATGACGCTATTGCAAGAATCCTGCAAATTACTTCAGACAGCATTCTTGACTTTCAAAAAGCCTTTATAAACATGATAATAGCATGTAGATATGTTTTTTTTTTTTCCTAGTATGCCTACGATGTTGTTGCGTTCATTCGTGTATTTATCATGAAGTTACTCCTTCATATATATTTATAGCCTAGTCGGAATGAGCAGCATGTTTTGTTATTTACAGAAGTGTTGAACATGACTTCCCATTTTCAGCAGTTATAACTGAATGCCACGAGTGGTAATGTAGTGCCGTGTGAAACCAAGGCTTCATCAAATGATGCGGAAATACAGCCGCGAACAAAATATTGTGTACCACAGGATTCAAAACAATAATGAATTATCTGATAATTAATGTCCAGAGCTAGAAACGAACTGATGCCATATGATATAAAGCATCACGTTACATTTCCAGTTGCACACCATGCACTCCGAGCACAGATATTCAACCCTTTTGTTCTGCCCATGGTCCACAAACTTTGGTCCCTGACTGTACCTAATGTCGCATGATATTAAGCCTTCTGTTTAAGTCATTATATGCAATGTCTCAAACCGACAAACCGTCAAAATTCCCCTAACATTTGGAACGGAGAGATGAAACAAAATATGAAAAATTACGATGACCAAAAATCATAAGCAATGTTATTGAATGGCAGGTAATAGTAGTCTTAAGTGCTTAAGTATCATCGATATTGGCGGTATAGATGGGCAAATGGGTCAATGTGTTTCCTGGCTTAAGGATAACTGAGTCAAGAAAAAAAAGCTTCATGACGAAAAGCGGAACATCTACTTTGGAAGCGCTATGTGAGATAAAACAAATAGTACGGCCTGCCTAACAACCATTCCTTCAGGCGTTGAGTAAATAATGTGCCGTGAAAAAAAAAAAAATATATATATATATATATATATATATATATATATATATATATATATATATATATATATATATATATATATATATATATATATATATATGTGTGTGTGTGTGTGTGTGTGTGTGTGTGTGTGTGTGTGTGTGTGTGTGTGTGTGTGTGTGTGTGTGTGTGTGTGTGTGTGTGTGTGTGTTATGCAATCTACACACTGTCTTATAGATCACACTTCATAACATGCTCTAAGATATGTTACGTTTTCTCCATGATCACGTTCTTAAGAGGAAGCTTTAGCTCAGGCCCAACTCCGACGCGGCCTATTCAAATACATGTAAAACGCAAAAACGTTTTTATGAGATAACCGCTGGACCGATTTTGATGAAATTTGTTGCATTTGAAAGAGAAAGTTAAGTTCTAGTGACTGTTGGAAGCGGAATTTCGATTTAGGGCTTGAATTTTCTTAAATCGATTTTCAAATATTTGATCGTTTGAAAAAAAATGGAAGCACGAAGTTTACAAATTCATATCTTTGCATCAAGAACTGATATCGTGGTTCTGTAAACGGTATCCATTAGATCATTCAAAGCGGACAAATTCAATATGTCATTTTACATCTTACGTGAATTTGTTACGTCGGCTACAACGGTTTTGCAAAAGTTGTATTTCCCTATGATTAATTTTTTTTTATATTCATGTGTAACACATCAATTTTGTCCGCTTTAGATGTACTATTATATGCAATTCACAGAATTGTATTATCACGTTTAGTGGTTGAGTTACAGAGTTGTAAACTTGATAGTTTCGTTTTTTGAAAATTTTCGGTTTTTGGCAATTTTTAATAAAAAATTCGCGACCTAACTCAAAAATTCGAAACCAACAGTCACTAGATTTTAAGTTTGTCTTTTAAATGCAACAAACCTCGTCAAATTTGGTGCAGTGGTCGCCGAGAAAAACGAATTCTCTTTTTACATGTATTTAGATAGGAGCACTCGAGCTAAAGCTTCCTCTTAAAAGCTTGGTTATTTCCAAAACTAAAAGCTCTTTCTTTTTATGTTCACTTCTGCAGGATGTACATCCATGCTAGGACAAAAAAAATAGTTTTATGCAGACTTACATCCGAAGAAAAGTTTCCACTCTTTTGGGGTGCATCTTGTCCCGAAAAATTAACTCGCACTCTTCGTCGCGCAACACGGTCATAATGACTTGCACACATTTTTGTTGCTCATCGAGCATTTAAACAATTTAAGGCAGGCTTACACAAAAATGGCGACTTTAGTGTAATAACAGGTGTCGAACAAGGTATGTCTCTGAAGCCAATGTTTCGACAACGAGACTTAATTGCCTTCGTCAGGGCCTGGTGAAAACAAGTCCTCCCGTCAGAACGTCACCTGTGACATCCGTCGTTTCACCACTATTCGTCGCTCCACGAGAATCTGTTGCATGTAATTTGAAGGACGGACTGCTATGGAAAGTTTTATTCTCAATTAAGATTCAAAGCATCTGCTCTAATTAAACAGTCCAAATTAGATCTGGAATCATCCCACAGCTCCCATGGTGTCATAAGGTTTTCTAACTTTTCAGTATTGAAAGACAATGCAGAATTTACCACTGACAGTCCACAATAGCGTATAGTCTATCCTTTGACTGAGAAATATTCGCAGGTGCAGTAGCTGTCGGTGGTGTACAAAATGTGCACATGCAGTGTTAACATAGGTATAGTTACTTGTCACAAAGTTTATAAAGGTCACACTACTGTCTCATTGGTGATGAGTTTCTTCATCTAGGTTCCAAGTCATATCTCAAATGGTCGAAACAAGAAACAGGACCACAGGAAAATGGAGGCTTGAAGTGAACAGCAGTCGAACAAGGGGTGTACCAACGTTTTCACAATGATACTTGTTTTCGCCGACAACTCCTCAAGCCGAAATGCTGGCTTCAGCCAGAGATGACTGATTACTTCATTCAAGTGGTGATACATTGGTTTCATACAACGCTGCATTCACTGCAGCAACACTGAGCGACAGCGTTTAAACTGCGCCTCGAATGGCGGAGCATATTTTGAATAAGGTTGAATCACGAGAAACTAATACGTAGGACGTCAGTGTACAAGAGATCGCTGCTTATGTAATTTAATTACTTCCTTAATACTCATTAAAAGCCTAATAAGTTCAAGTTGAGCTTCCAACGTCGTAACATTATGCACGTGCTCTGCATTTGTTGACTACCATGGAGTTCAGATATTTCGCCGCCTGGACGCCGGTTTTCCGCTCCATGTATTCCAGGCTTAAGGTTGTCGTAATTTAAGAGGAAGCTTTAGCTCAGTTGCTCCTATCTAATGTAAAAGGAGGATTCGTTTTTCTAGGCAACCGCTCCCCCAAACTTGACGAGGTTTGTAGCACTTAAAAGAAAAACTTAAAATCTAGTGACTATTCGTTTCGAATTATTGATGTAGATCCTCAATTTCTTATTAAAAATTGGCAAAAATCGAAAATTTTCGGAGAACGAAACTATCAAGCTTAAAATTCTGTAACTCAGCAATGAAAAATGATATCACAGTTATGTGAAATGCATCTAATAGTACATGTAAAGCGGACAAAATTGATATGTTACATATTATTCTAAAAAATTTTCAGTAATATGGAAATACAGCTTTTGCGGAATCCTTGTACACAACGTAACGAATTCGCGTAAGATGTAAAATGTCAAATTTGTCCGCTTTCAATGATCTACTGGATGACGTTTACGGAACCACGATATCTTTTCTTGATGCAGAGCTATTAATTTGTAAACTTCGTGCTTCTATTTCATTTTCACACTTTCGAATGTTTGAAAATGTTTAACAAAATTCAGGCCCTAAATTGAAATTCCGCTCCCCCAGTCACTAGAATTTAACTTTCTCTTTCAAAAGCAACAAATTTCATTAAAATCGGTCAACAAAAACGTTTTTGCGTTTTACATGTACTTGAATAGGCCGCGTCGGAGTTGGGCATGAGCTAAAGCTTCCTCGTAACAGCGCCTGTTTCGTAGCAAAGAACATAATGAATGCATTGGCGAAGGACGGAAATGAGCGTGGCGAAAAACTGACGCAAGCACCTTTCGACTGCTCTCATATGCATGGTACCAGACCCAAAGCTTACAAGAACGTACGCCGGTGATAAACTGCGTGACAACATTTGTGGGCTGTGTGATTTTCCGTAACAGACTACGCTTGGGTTTCGCAACGAACCTAAGTAACGCCGCTTCAACTGGATCAGCAAAATATTCTAGAAGAACGCTGAAACGGTACGCGAAATGCACACGATGCAGACAGAATACACGAAAATTGCTATTTCGACGCACCATGGCGGGAAAATAACAAAGGCAATCCCACCCATGGAGGAAGAAAAAAGGAGAACGCATCTCGCAACGCGATTGAAGCCAAACTTGTCGGCCCACCATGTGATCGCACGTCAAAGTGTGCGGTTGAGTTTAGTGTTCCCGCTCTGCAGGCAGAGCTACGACAGGGCAGCCGAACAAGCGCGCACCGAATAAAAGCTACTGGCATAGCTACTGGGAACCAAATGTCTCCACAAATCGCGATTCTTGCTCCGTGATCTCGACGCAAGTGATCACGTGTTGGGCCATCACTGGCAAAGGGCTTGGCTTCACGGAGCCTTCGCTTGCAAAGGCTGGCTGCGTCAACGTTCTTAGGTGACCGATGTGGTCGTCACGCAAACTAGTGGCGCTGCAATCGCGACTTTTGTCACTTCTGGTTTCGCTTCTACTTTCACTTCTGCATTCATTTCGATAGTGCTGCTTTGTAGGTAGCTACTGTGGTCATGTTGTTGCTGTCGTGTGTTGTGTGGCGTTTTTTCCGGTGAAAAGTTTCGCGCAGAAGTGTCCCGGCGTCTCGTAACAGGAAGAAGTTTCATATGCGGTTCTGCTTTGCGCACGGCTACTCCAATGGCCGGATAGTGAGCACCAGCATCTCGTTGATGCTGGTGCTCACTTTTTTTCGCACCGCGACGACGGCAGAGAGCTTTATATATAGAAACACATGCTCTGCTGAAATAAAGAATACCTCACAGATAAGTCTGACGCAGGTCTGACGTGTGTGAACCTCATGTTGAGGACGATGCCCTATATTTTCATTCTTGAGAACAAATATTGTATTGAATCCTTGCCGGAAATATGAACGCTAGCTGGTGCACGGCGCGATTCCACGACTTAATTATTCCCGGTCTTCAAGAACTCGTCTCGAAGCTAAGCAATGTGATGCAAAAACGAAGTACACCAAGAGAAGTAACTCGAGTGTCAGATGGCACTTCGGCGGGAGCTTGCAGGCATGCGCTTCATGCATGCTTGTCGTGCTTGCCTTGGAAATATGCGCTACTGACTGTGATAAAAAATTAAGCTCACGACCGTGTTTTTGCCTTCTGTACTCTGAAAATTTCAATTTATTGAAGACAACGACATGCAGCAGCGATATATGTGGATCATTTCACGTGAGAGAACTCGTTATATAGGTGGAAACCGCGTAAACTTTTCAGTTATGGAAGCTATTGTCCGTGAAGAGTAACGCGCCTAAATTGTGGCATGAAAAGGTACGACAAAATTCACAAAATGCTATTTCGAGTAACTAGCTATATAATACCCTCAAAAGCATAATTGAAATCATCCAGAGAGAAGCAAAAACGGCCGGGTGTGCATAACATCAAGCCAAAGTAAATCGGCGACATAGATTATATGTGCACCACAAACAGTTTAGTGCATGGTACTCATAAAAGCTTGTGAATAAAAGAAAATCGAGAACTTTAATAACACACAGCACAGGTAAATAAAAATAAAAGGCAAAATAAAAAGCTGGGCATGGTGGCAACTGCCATCACCTCGTTTCAAAGGGGACGCTCCTACCTTCCATCCATCCATCCATCCATCCATCCATCCATGCGGATCTTAAACTCCTAAATTTCGGAGAAGGCGCACTGGCATAGGCATCGCGTCATTTCATGGCTAAAGATGGCGGACTTCAGAGGCGTCCAAATATATTCATATCCACGTGCGGGCATTAAAGTAACTGAAGACAATGTGTACTGGAAGCGACTTTCCCTGCCGGTGACCATCAAGGACATCGGATCCATCAACAACGTTGACATTTCGCTCCAGGAGCCGCATGCCTTCGCAATCACATGTTCGTCGAGGGTGCGCGTGTTCAACCCCGTCAGCCGCGAGATCACATGCCAGTTCTCCAAGTTCTCGAAGGCGGCTTGCGGCGGCATATTTCGCGCTGACGGCAGCCTCATCGCCGCCGGTGGCGAGGACGGCGCCGTGAAGATCTTCGACGTCAAGACGAGGTCTCTGCTGCGGCAGTTCACGGGCCACAAGGGTCCCACGCAGCGCGTCGCTTTCACCCGCGGCGGCACACAGCTGCTCAGTTTTTCAGATGACTCCACCGTCGCCTTGTGGGACATTCCGGGCCAGACCAGACTGCTGTCCCTCGACGCGCACGATGACTACGTGCGCTCCGGTTCCGTGTGCAAAGCTAACCCGGACATAGTGCTCTCCGGTTCGTACGACCACACCGCCAAGGTGTTCGACCTGAGGACTGCCGACCCCGTCGTTACCGTAAACCACGGCTCCCCCGTCGAGTCGGTGCTCATGTTTCCTACAGGGGGCATCTTTCTCACGGCGGGGGGACCGCACATAAGGGTGTGGGACGTAGTGGCCGGTCGAATACTGGCCCAAGTGACACAACACCACAAGACCGTCACGTGCCTGAAGCTCGCCAGCAGTGGACAGCGCTTGCTGTCCGGCTCGCTCGATCGACACGTCAAGGTGTTCGACGTCGCCACGTACCAGGTGGTCCACACGCTCGACTACCCTTCTCCGATACTCTCCCTGGACATCTCGCCGCAGGACAAAGTCCTCGTTGTCGGCATGACGTCGGGACTCATATCCGTACAGAGGCGGAAGAGCGAAAACGTGAAAGAAGTCGCACCCGCGAAGCGCAAGCGATCGTCATCTTACTTCCAGGAGACTCACAGCGACCCTGGCTTTGTGCCTCGCGAAGGTGATGCCGTGATTCCTGAGCGAACGGTGCAGAAAATGGCCAAGTACAACACGTTCCTGAGAAAATTCCAAGTCTCGAAAGCGCTCACCCAAGCTTTGCGGGACGCCAAGTTCACGAGGGAGCCGCAGATCGCCGTCGCCGTGATGCAGGAGCTGATTCGAAGGCGAGCCCTGAAGTCTGCCCTTGCAGGCAGGTCGGGGAAGGACCTGGACGAACTCATGCTTTTCGTTACGAAGAATGTCAGCGACCCTCGCTTCTCTAGGATCATGTTAGACGTTGCCACACTGATGGTTGAAGTGTATTACCCAGAGGTCACAACATGTAAAGCGACATGTCGTAGGCTTAAAATTTTGCAGAAGGTGATGCACCAAGAAGCAAAGTATATGCAGGAAATGATGGAACTGAAAGGCACTATTGAAATTCTGCTGTCAAATTCTAGCAGCAGAATACAGAAGGAGAGTGCACCTAATCTAAATGAGCTTTAGGTAATCAATGAAGTAATGCTATTGTTTGAGTGCTCATTATGTATATAAATCTTCATGTACATAAATTGTTAATCATGATATTCAAAGTGTTTGTGTGTTTCATCTGGTTCTAGCAGAGCACATTTTATTTGCTCAACGGTCGCATAGTACGAAAGAAGTGACACATATTTAAGCAATGAAATTCTTGGGTTCTACCTGCCGTAACCACAATATGATTATGAGGCACACCATGCTGGGCAACTCCGGATTAATTTTGACCGCCTTGGGTTCTTAACATGCACCCAAAGCATAGTACACGGGCGTTTTTGCATTTCACCCCCATCAAGTTGTGGCCGTGGCGGCCGAGATTTGATCCTGCACCCTTAAGCTTACCAGCACACTGTCAAGGACACTGGGACAGCATGGCAGGTACACATCTTTATATTTCAATGATGTATCTATAGGGAGCCCAAAAATATGCAAGCCTTTCTTTTTCCCAGGGCTAAATTTAGTACACATACACAAATACCAAAGAAAATGAAGAGAATGGCCGCCACGGTAGCTCAATGGTATAGCGTTGCATTGCGTGAATTATATGGATGATGTGGGTTTGGCTACCTCCTGTGGTGAGTTGTCATTTCCATCAATCCCATTCCCCGTTTCCTCATTTTTCTATATTTCAATTACAACAGTTCATTTTTCCATGCTTTTTCCAGTTTCGTGTTGTAACCTATCAAAAATCGAGGCCGTCTATCCCTCTTATTCTTCTTGCCCAAACCTAGAGCTTCACTATGTGAACTATAACTGATGTACTGCATAAGTGAGACTCCTGACAGAAGCTTAGTATTAAGTTGCTATTGCTGGTCAAAAGGAATGAAGCCGACTGAGCTCCAAACAAAATGCTCGTTGAACTAGTAACCATTTTGGTTCTCACCCAATTCCTTGAGAGGTGACATAGGCCGAGGCACAGTGGCGCTTTCAAGCTTTCTATCCACTTTTGTGAAAGTTGATCCAAGATTTATAATGTACGCAGTGCGGCATGTTCTCAAAGTCTAGCTTAGTCCTGTTTGCTCAGTTCTCAATCAGACAGACATATGTAAAATTTTCACCCTTGAAGTCTGCCAAGTTTGTCAGCAAGAAAGTGTCTGTGCATTTCTCAAAACCTTTATAGTAGCAATGAGGTGTGTATTCGAAGTTGTAGAAACTCTACCATACTTCTTGAGTGTAAAAGGATCACACTTGGCTAGTGTAAATGTTGGGGAACATAGGATAGTTTAAGCTGATCCTTATAATCGGTCTCGAAATGCAGGGCCTGGTATTGTCAGCATTATTGTGATGTCGTGAAGTAGATCAAAATTTACTGACGCCGTGAAGTGATAATGTAGTGACAATGATCTCACAAAAATAAAATGCTGCATGCAGTTTTTTTCTGACTGCGCTTGCAAGTAGCAGGCAGCAGCGATCGCAGGAAGGGAACAAGTCAATGAATCAGGGGGGGTATTCTGTAAGGGTCCACCTAGTGGACTGTCCATTTTGGCCGCTGCTGATTGGATGCAGCTGTACGAGAGAGGAGGAGACGAGCGGCCCTAGCTAATCAGTAGCGGCCGAAATGGACAGCTCACTAGGTGGACTCTTACAGAACACCCCCCCTGGACAACATGGCACACCCACCTCCTGGGTATCGAAATTGCTTCATGGGAAACAAGGATTATAGCAAATTATTTAGGTCACTCTGACACTTGCCAGTATACTTCCTAGGGTTCAGAGGGTATCGAAATTGCTTCATGGGAAACAAGGATTATAGCAAATTATTTAGGTCACTCTGACACTTGCCAGTATACTTCCTAGGGTTCAGAGGGTTTGGACCTTTATTAAACGAGAAAAAAACGTAAGCCATAATTGTCATGTCAGGACACCTTTAAGCTATGTAGTTCTTATAGGACCTTCGTAAGCAGCGTACTGTCTTCTACATCTGATGCTCATAGCTTTTTAGTAGCTTTGCATTCTGTGCCATTGATATGGAGGAACTACTGTTATCAATTAGAAGCTTCAACAGAGTTGGATCTCCTGGCCATGACATAATTCCTGCTAGGCTAATGAAAGATAGCATCAACATGCATATTAGGGGCTCACTGTTTGTGTATTTTGAACTTCTTGCTAGAATTTGCATGGTGTATATTCCAATGTGCTAAGAATAGCAAAAGTATGTATGCTTAAAGATGGTGAGAAATCTCAGCCTTTTAACTGTAGGCCAGTATAATTTGTGAGCATGATTAATATAGTGTTGGAAAAAGTAGTTTGTAGATGCATATAGTATTTTTTTGACTTCGTATATGTCATCTGCCCAAATCAGTGTGTCTTCAGGTACCACAGATCTACTGTACATCTGCTCTTGTCCTTGCGTAACTTATCAGTATTGCAGTACATACTAACAAAATTGGCCATGTAATTTTTATTGCCATAACAAGAGCCATTAAAGTTGATCATGGATAATTTCTGCAAGAAAACAGATAGTGGGCAAAGTTTTCGAGGTATAGTACACAATTTGTTTCAAAAGTATTTCTCAAACAGACGGAGTCTCATGAATGATCACTTGTTTCAGTGTCGCAAAGCATTGTGTTGGATGTTCCACAAGGACCTGTGCTCAGGCACTTGGTTTTCTCCCTGTTACACTACTTGGTTTTCTCCCTGTTACACTAATGACTTTCCATCAGTTTTGCATTACAGGGGCTTCATTGTACACTAATGACACAGCTTTATTTTTCATGTGTGCTGTAGTGGAGTGCCTCCAGGGTAAAATAAATGAACTTTGTTATGTTTTCGACAGGATTGGAGATAATCATTTCACTGTTAAAAGGGATTAAGAAAACCAGTTACATGTGTTCCACTCAAAAAGAAAGACCATAATTATCACAATATAGTTGTAAATCTGAATCATACATAATAATTTAATCATTCCATCTATCCTGGGTGTGCAGATAAAATTAGTTATACACTTGAATTTTCAAATTAACAGTGAGTGAAATATAGTTTGCTTATATTAGATCTAACGTTTTACAAAGGTGTTTTACAGAGTGTTTTAACTAAACATCTCGAAAATGCTATTATTTCGCACTCATGCAGAGCCTATCATTTTACTGTTTGAGAGCCTGAGATGGTACATATAAATCTGACCTTCAGCAGATTACTCACGTGCAAAAACACAACCTCAGAATGATTATGTTAACCAAAACTATATAAATTACTTTGCACATTTCCTCTAAGCTCACTATACAAGTTTAAATTAAGTACCTAACACTGTGGATAGCATTACGCTGTGTAACGATCCACTACCATTGCACTGTTCCAGCATATGAAGCCTGATCTGTACATAATTTATATGTAGCCAACTTAACTTAGAGCCATTTATCACGATAGGTTCGTGCACACAGAGTTTACTGGAGCCTGTCTTTGGAATGACACGCCCACTAGTAATTTAAAATACAATAAAAACTTTTTCTGTAAAAAAGAAAAAAAAAGGCTCAATTGATTTCTGGGAAATCATACTGAAGATGCTTTCATATTCATTTAAATGTGTGATTATTGCTCTGTATTTGCATTTCTGTATACCTTTTATCATTGTTCAGGGTCCGTGCTTCGAGCAGTGTGCAGTCATAATGTGATATGACATTTCTTTTTTTCTTCTCTCTCTCTTCTCCTTCCCCTTTTTCCTCTCCCAATTCTTGATGTGTGTATTCTCCAGTGCGGGGGAAAAAAAGGATGCCTGTAGTTGAAGGTGTTTAAGCTGTAAACACTCTGTCATTAGTACTTCCCAAATAAATGACTCTCCTTTATTCTTCGCGATCTGTACAAGGAAAAAAAGAGAACAGAAAGAGTCTTAAAGACGTCGAGTTAGAATTGAGTAAACGCGGTACGTGCTGACTTTTCATTTGAGTCAGTACCGAATTTTTTCAAGGCTGAAAAGGAAATTACTCCATAATAAAGTTTACTTACTGTGATACTACAAAGGACAGTACTGTTGCAACTACTGCAATATATATGTATATATAATTTGTCGGAGTTTGTACTTCATTTGCGGGCAACAGAATTATCAGGGGGCGCTCCGGTCGGGTCACCATTTCTGCACGAAGGTTATTGGAGTACGCGAACTACATTGAACAGCCAAAATGTCCCTCTTTCGAGCTTCTGTTGGAGCTTGCCGTTATGTGTTGCCAAGAACTAGGTTACTAGCATCCCAATCTGTCCAGTCAAGAACATACGCCGACGGTCAGATGCCGCTCACGTTCGCCTCGCCAGTAGAGGTGAGCCCAGCCACATTGCTCCGCCGGCGTTCAGAACTGCTGAAGAGTTTGCCAATACTTGCAAACAGGATTTAACTTCAGACTTCTAGCTACTAGAACTTTTTTCGTAGAGTCTTAAATGGGAGGCCTGTCGTAATTTGCTTGTATTAGCCTCAACGGGCACGTGGAACGCGGCTAGCAGCATTGCAGTGCGGCGTTTCCTTTCTGCTCCTTTCCAGACCTTCTACGATAAAGTGGATGTCAAACAAGTGGACGTCCCGTCGTACAGCGGAAACTTTGGTATCTTACCGAACCACGTGCCCTCCTTGGCCGTGATCAAGCCGGGAGTTGTCACAGTGTACCACAAGGAGGGAGAGTCCAAGAAATATTTCGGCAAGTATCTTTCATTTACCCCGCTCACACTCAGCTACGTTGCTTACGTGTAGTCACTTTGTAAAATCACGTATATTGACTGCTAAGACAAGTCTGTTGTCCTGTTTAACGTGAAGGCCGCGCGCTTACCGATGCAGCGACGACCTACGTGCATTCCTCCCCACCCATGCGCGGTGATTTAGTACATCTCGAATGTAAATAAAGGACGATGTCCCATCGTGGTACAGCTGCAATGACAGGAATTAATGCGTGCAGATGTGTGCCGATAACAAAATACTCGTGCAAGTTATCGTAGCAACAAAGCTTTGCGAATATACTAAGTGTACTGAACACACAATGTGCAAGGAGTTTAAGTGATCCACTGACGATAATGCCATGGTGCTCTTATTTTACAGTGAGCAGCGGAACCATCTCCATCAATGAGGATTCCACTGTCCAAGTGCTGGCTGAAGCAGCAGTTCCGGTCGACCGCCTTGATCCCCAGGTGAGACTAGAATTCCAGAAATCTTAAAAGTTGTGCATCGAGGTTCACCCATGAGTACATGAGCATCATTTCTTGCAGCTCATTGCTTTGGTTCGAACCATTGGACAAGCATGAGGCGAGCCAGATCGCAGCTTCATAAAAAAAGCTCACTTCATGCTTGCTCTAGAGTGAGGCGTTGGTCACTTCATTCATGGGCGTCTTCTATGGGTGCGACAGAAATTCTCCGGAACTCGTTGCGCTGCAGGAATTAGTACCCTTAGCTCTTTACATATCTGCAACTAGTTATGAATTCCTTGGATGATGGGCTAAGTCTGCATTGGGACTAATCATCTGACTCTTAATTAAATCTAAATTAGCCGTTTTTTTAAATTTACTAGTAAGAATAAGGGGATCTGAGAAGCTTCGCTTTTTTTGACAGTTACAACCATTGAAGGGAACAGACTAAAAGAGCATAGATGAAATAAGACAAATTTGCTGTAGGTGGAAGCAGGACCCACACCATCTGCATTATACATACGGGGCTTTACCACTTAAGCTACCACGGCAGCCATCCTCCCAGACTTTTGTATATTTGTGTCCGTGTACAAGATCAGCCCTGAGAGCAATTACTAGCTCGAGGCTTTTTGAGATATGTGCCCCTGTGGTAAAAGCGAATATGAGTAAATAGCTTATCGCATCTTCGCCAATATTACGGAATTTCGAACACATTTTCTTAAATGCCCTGCTTTTATATATGTAAGCTTGCACGTTTCAATTTTGTTCCCTGTCCTTTTAAAGGCCAACTGCAATGAAATTTTGGACTGTGTAAAACGCCTAGTCTAAGATGGTGCAGATATAGAGGAGCCTCCATACAGAATTTAGCTGCTTTTGCTATTGAAAGTGAAAAAAAAAAAAAAATGCTGCCATTACTGCTCACTAGAAGTGGTGCACAACCTCAAAGACTGGGTAGTGCCTGTGGTTGCTTGCGACACACTGAAAAATCTCGAGGGCAACGTGCTGGGCCTGGCATCACACAGCCACTAACCGCTAGGTGTACACATCGTCTGCTTAGGTGCTGTTTGGAGGCTGCTAATAAGTAAATTCTGCAATTACCAGCCCTGTGGCTTTGTGAAAATTGCTTCAGTGGCGTATACTACTTCTTTATAACCAATTTTGTTGTTGAAAGTGAAATTTCGTTGCAGTTGGCCTTTAAGTGCTAATCGCGTGCATCGCCCTGAGCGTCAGTGTTTTCTGTCTTGCAGTTGTGCAGAGATGGCCTTAACAAGGCCCAGCAAGCTCTCCAGTCTGCGTCCAGTGACACTGCAAGGGCGGAGGCACAAATCGAAGTTGAGGTTCACGAAGCGCTGGTGAAGGCATTGGAGTAGATCATTGCTACATCTGTGTTACATTAGCACCTACACTGACAACTTTGTAGGTTTACAATAAACTGCAGTTCCACATTCGTCATGGCATCTTATGCCAGCACTGGGATTAACATTTGCTTGTGGGATATCAGCAAAAGCATGAACAGCATCGGTAAATTATTAGAAGCAAGCATGACGAAATAAATTTCCGGGTGAAAAACATACAATCAGCATTAACATCAAATCTATCAACTTGTTTTTTCTTTTTGATGCCTTAAAGGGACATAAAGCAAAATATTAAGTCAAGCTGTCAAGCCAGATTGAAAGATTTGGCTTCTGTAATAAGGAATTTATTTGTAGAGAGGACAGAGCTTTCGTGGACAAGAAAATTGCGAAAATGGAAAATGGAGTGACGCTGCCGGTTGTGGACTGTTTTATTTCTTCTGTAATGTCAGCACTCGCCGAGTCACGGAGAGTGCCATAGAAGGTCACATGGAGATTATGTCAGCTCCTCTGTCTTCGCACTGTTCAAGTTGAGAAGCAGCGGGACCTTTGGCAGCAACTTTCTGTACAACAAAGTGACATACTGGCACGCAGAAAATGGTGGTAGGCTCCTAGATGAATAGTCGTCAACCTAGCTCGACTTAATATTTTCATTTAGAGTCCATTTAAGGAGCACTCAAGAGAAACGACCTGTCGTGGTTGCTTAGTGGCTTTGGCATTGCGCTGCTAAGCACGAGGTTGCGGGATCAAATCTCGGCCACGGCATTTCGATGGGGGCAAAATGCAAAAGCACCCATGTACTTACATGCATCTTGAAGAAGCCCAGGCGATTAAAACTAATCCAGAGTCACCCACTACGGCGTGCCTCATAATCTGATTGTGGGTTTGGCACGTAAAGCCCCATGTTTTTTTTTTATATAAATGTAGAGGTTTACAAAACACTGGTGAAGTCATTGCTATACCTGCATTACAGTATGACATACGCTGACACTTTTGAAGTGAACTATACACTCGGAGCCGTTGAAATAAAGGAGAATGATGCTTAGGCAAATCCGTGCCCATCATTCTCGTGCCGGCTGAAGTGGAGCTCCCATGAACACTATCGCAAGAGTTTTCTTGTAATTTTTGTAGAAAACTATATTGGCTATGTAGTGTGCCCGCGTAATGTACAGAAGGCACATGAATGTTGCAAAGTGTAGCAAAGCTAGATTCTCCTAACTTGGTTCTGAAGTGAGAAAAAGAAGTTATACTTACATGCCAGAACGAAGCCCATCTACAACAAGCATAACCATGCAGTTATAGGCATAGATTAAAGATCTGAAGCTCCAGTAAATGCAAAATTAGCTGCTGCTGAATTTGCAGCAGCGATGACACCAAGAAACTAAACATTTTGTTCAAGAGCACCATGTTTAATGCCTCCAGCCCAATCTTTACTTTTGGAATGACTTTGGGAATGCACTTCTGGCACAAAAGTTCACGACATTGAAAAACGGGAAGCACACAGTTACACGTGAGAGTTATTACGAAAACCAATTTTTGTGTGTCGTAAGCAATGAGCAGTAATTGAACGAGCGTCATTCAGTGCGCCATTAAGTTCCATACCTAGATGACAAGAGGGGATGACGCATAGTGCGCAACTTTTTCTACCATTTGTCATCTCTTCAGGGACAAGGCACACTGCATTGTCTAGCAATTTCAACAGCATGAATAAGTAAAAAAAATTGGGTACATCTAGATTTAATCTACATTTAGGCAGTAACATGACGATTGTAAGAACAGCCATTTTTATTTTTAATGGCCTGAAAACCATATTATGGTAGGAATTGGAGCCCATTGAGACTACTCATGGCCTACAATAATATTGCGATGACAGATTTGGTTAAAATAAGATCGGAGGGTCTTTCCATGCTGAAAGGGCAAAATTTACACTAGTATATGTGTCGCCCATCGTTTAGAGGTTCGGAGGGGGAGTACTGCTGCCACAGAACTGAGGGCCAACCCCCTCTAATAATTAAGGCGTGGTTTCACAATAACAAAAAGAAGAAAAAAGTTTGTGTTGGCAAAATAAGCCTTGGCTCCTGCCCAGACATCCAAAATACACTTTCAGAGCCTCTGTCAAGCTGAGTGATTTGTACTTCCTGCAGCATGCACCAGTATCAGGTTCCCTCTGGTCTACTTACCGTGAACCTATTTATTGTAAACTATTAGCAAAAATCACGAAAACAAGGTACCAAACAGCACAAGAAATGACACCAAGGAGTCCCTTTTTTTTTTCTTGCACTGTTTTTTTATCATGTACAAACTAGCCCAACACCAATCTCCTGAAGTTTATTGCAAAAAAAACTGTTTACACTAGTTCGCTTTGTGGTCATGCTTCTTTCACAATGCTTTGTCATTAGGGTGCCAAGAATGAGATTGCAAGTTTGTTCCCTGGACATATCAAGCATCACAAAGGTATTCTCATGTCGGATGCAACTGTTATAGTGCTGTTACATTTCACAAATAAACTCAAACCTAAGCTCAAAAGTAACCAGACTTGCACCTGCAGCCATATGCCTGGTCTAGAAAGATCGGTGGCGGCTTTCCGTTTTTCAACTATAGAGTGCCAGCTGAGTATTGTAGGTTGCAATCATTAATTTACAGTAGTGACACTATTAGCCAACTTGCTACACAGCTAACATATTGACAGGCTCACAAGAATATGCAGTGGCATACAGGCATGCAACCTGCTGTCAACATAAATTCTAAAAACTGCTGTGCAAACCATTTACGCAGCACAATAAGCAAGCAGAATTCTGTAAACATTGACCCTTCTTGGATTTGTCTTTCAATTAGATTGGATTCTAACCTACACCAGGCGCACAAAGTATTTGAGGACACAAGGACAGGATGAGCAACAATATTTCAGACGATTCCACATACTTGTTCCAAAATGTTGTTGTCTCTTTTGTCATTCTTTAAAAGACCATTAAGTAAAACCATCTCCAGCCTCAAGTACTGACATCAATTACCGACTGAATTTGGGTTCAATAGCGGCGACAAGCTCAGATAGGATATTGCGCGCTGATGTCGGGCAGTGCTTCCACAATAACAGCCTTTAGCAAGTTTTTATCATTTTGTATCTGTTTGCTAGTCTCCCTCTCAGTAGAGCCCACCATACATAGTGGCGTGCATGTTTACATATTCGAAACCAAGGACACTGCATCGAGCCTACAGTAGTCACAGAAATTCACACCCAGACACTCTTGGGTTGCGCAGGTACTGTAGAAGCAAGGAAGTAAATTTCATAGGGTACTGCCACCGTGTCTAAAAAGCTTGACCATGCCATCGGAAGCTGCTTGGCAGTTGCCATAATGGGCTTTTCAAGGTTCTCACTCAACCACCTGTATGGCCACTGGCATCACTTACTACCCTGAATACAAAGTGGTTCGTGACATTTCAAGGAGGTGGCGATCTCCAGGCCAATGCAGTCGGCATGGAAAATACTGGGGCAATGCAAGGCTTCATCTCGTGCATCATACTGAACGCTGCTATCCCAAAATAAATGTGCTATATAGGCGACAGGAATTTGTGAAGACAAGGTCAAGTGCTTAAACAGATAGAATGTTAATGTTTAGGACAATTCAAAGCCGTATTCTCCAATCGCTCGTGCACCCAGTACATACATTCTTTTACCTCAATAAATAGATACTTGCTCTGTTGTATTAATCTATAGCCTCAATTTATAAATTGCAGTATTATTTTTTTTCTTTGATGAACTTGTTTGAGCATACTAGCCTCTTTGCAATGCCTGTAACTTGATACATGTGCGAGTCAGAAAAATCCGCACATGCCAACTTCTTTAACCATTTCGCCGTTCAGTTCAAGCTGAAGTTTCACTATTTGCGCACCCTTAGTATATGTCGTATTAAAAAAAAATGTCAAGGGATGTTCCGCTGTACTTGGAAGCAGCAATGAACTCCAGGTCTTTAGCATGCAAGATGAAGACAACACTCCCAGTCAAGCTGGTTTTACTAAAATGGAAGTTTTAATATTTACACAGGAGCTTTTCAAACAAGACTATCATTTGATATGTTTAGGAGGTGAGAAAGTAAACCAATACCTTTCCACATAGGCCAAAAGAACTACTATATCTGGACCTCCGCACACATAGGAAAATAGAAATATATTTACAGCTTTCATTCTGGAAGTCAATGTCGCACTTGGCAGGGAAGGCACATGAAACCAAAACCCTAATGCAGGTTACTTATTTTTCACTTGGGAACAAGGTTTCTTAAAGTATACAGTCTCAGTTTACCGCTACGCATTATACGCCAAATAATTACAGCAAAATATTCGGTTGTCTAACAAACATGGTGTACAAGCTGAGCAATGAAGCACATTACCTACAGATGATTTTAATGCAATTTTTCCTTTTAGGCTTTCCCACTTCTTTGGTCGCAGATAGCAAACAGGGCTACATGTGTCTGCTGTCCTAACTACTATATTTTTGCACATATGTGCCCCCGTCCCACACACACACGCACAGAGAATTTACAGCCCCATGAAAAAGGACAAATAAATCTGTACAAACAATGCTCAAACTTTTATATAAAAACAATGCCGCACAATTACCGGCATAAATCCAAGCTCCACAAAGTTTCATATGCACATATTCAATCATCACCACTCCCGAGTGCTGTTCCACGTCGAAGCACAACACAGTTTCATGGCAACGCAGGACACTGCCGCAAGGCAAATTTTGCGTATCAAAAATTTTTTAACTCATATTCCATGCGTACATAGCACACATGAAAGCATGGTACCTGTCCACCTAAGGACACTCTGTCATGGGTAAGAAATCGAACAAGGGATTCAAAGGCTGGAGCTAACATTTTGACGATGGGACTTGTCTTCGTCAAGGAAAGCCAGAATAAGTTTTGACAGGTTCCCTTGTCAAAACATTAGCTCAGCTGGAGACATTCACCATTGCTCAAACAAGTGTGACAACCAAGTTGAATTTGACTAATCCTATATTGCCGAGGACACAGGACCATCAGCCTAGCTAGAAACATGCTACTACATCTATTTTACTGCGAGTGAGCAACAACTTGAACAGTACAGAAAGACTCTGACATCAAAAGTGGATAAATAATAAGCTACCCTGCACACTTTGTATGTATGTCAGTTCAGCACTGCTCAACGCATACAAGGTTGGACACTCTAGATTCTGTTGGGATGGGAAAAAAAGATATATAACCACAAATTGAACAATCACACATGGCTGTCCATTTGTAACTGCAAGGTCCTTAATTTTCTTTTTAGCAAGATAAGCTACAATTGATGCATGTTAACATCAAACTTACAAGGAACACGTATTTCCAGCTTCAAAGTTCAATAAAGTGCAGTTCAATATACCTGTGCCATCCACAATGCATGCTACTGTATTGTCTTCTGCACTGTGCGTACAATGTTGAACATGAACCAACTACTACATACCTACCAACATTTCAGATTTTATTGTGACATGCCCAATTTTCACAGCTTGTTCATGATTTCCATAATAACACCAATATTTTTAAGACTAATTTGTGTTTAGTTTGGGAAAAAGTGACCTCAAAAGATTACAAATTCAGTCACTGACAGATTTTTCGGAGCAAGATTTTTCTGACCCACTCAAATATATTTCAACAAACCCGCAGTACTGTGATCTTCAGGTATATCCACTTCAAGTATGTAAAGGCAACAGAAATTTCGGCTGGCATTATATGAACATTTCATAGACCTTATGAACACTTCTGCTTGTCTGTGCACAGCTAATTCTACAGCCTGTTCACAGCATCTCTACATAACAAGCCTACGATTTCAAAAATAAGCAGTCACAATCTTGAGTAGCAAATTTTTTTATGTAGTACTTGTCCCCAAATTCTAGCATCTTTTTGCACTAACTAGTATTTTTCGAGTTGTCAAGATGTGCAGGTCTGAAAATATCCAAACTTTATGCCCTACTCCAAATAGGGCCATGACCTTCTTACAGATACCCATCCAGCCACACTCAAACGATCTTCTATGGTCGGAACAGCAACACAAACAGCTGCACTCTCGATAATGCATTTTTCACGGATACCTTTTCCCAATTACATCACTGAAGCCAACCCCCACGATAGTAACAGTATCCAACATTTCTTTGTATGGTGCCACAAAAAAAAAGGAGAAAAGTAGACGGTAACCACGTACACTGGCACCAACTCGCTCACCAAAACTTTCATGTTACCAGAGTAACAGCACATTGAGCATGTTCATGCAATAAATTTTCCCAGCAACTGCATTTTTTTTTTTTTTGATAGGGGCATGCCAGCAAGCTAGTTTGGTTTGTCATGATTATAAGTTATACAGTGTTGTCCACACACTCCGTGTAACTTGCGTAATCATACATTCTCTTTTACTTCAGTCTTGTGTGGGGAATATTAGAGTGGTTCTGCTGTATGTAATACACAGCCACTTCTGAAGTGATCAGGTATGCTACTCTGAACACTGTCAAATTCCACCACCTCTTGAGACAATGACAGAGGGCATAGCCGCACTGTCAACCAATGAGCTGACAAAATTGCGAATTTAACAATATGGCAGAACTCTACAATCTCCAGAAATGCACCCCTGCTCGCTATACTCATGGACAACTTTCTGTGGTGATGAAGGAAAAGCTACAGGGACCAAGCTTGTGCAGAACTAGGCCAAGTAGGTCGGCAGGATTTGGCAAAATTTTCTATATTTCGGTTTCTCAGAACAGATACTGAATTAGTGTAGCTTGCCACTTTGCCAAAATGTGTAAGTCTAAAGCAGAAAAAAAACATTTTAATTTAGCACTGAGTGATGTACTCTACACCCTATTCAACATACTAAGTGCTGCAGTGAATAAGATAATTATTAGAGCTGTGCCAATATTCTGCAATTTCAAATACAAAACAAACAGTTTTGGATATTCAATTCGTATTCGATTTGGGAATTCACTATTTAAAGTTGTTGAATTTTCGTTCCTGTTCAAATAAAAAGGATAATGCCTGATGTCTTGGGGGAGAATGGCCAGTGTAAGTCGTGAGCATGGAGTAAGACAGACAGGAGCGCAGATTCCACCACCATGCAACGCATTCACATGGGGGCAAATCACGAAATGCGGACGCCGGGCGTGTAGCTCACTTCCCTGCTCTCCCCCACCACTCCCTAGCATTCACACATGCTTTCTTCTCTCCTTCCGAGCCCAGCTGACAACACTCCTTGCGAAATGTCGTCTGCTGAGGCACATGGCAACCCTACTACAGCTTGCTCCCATGTGTGCACACGCTATAGTGGCGGAGAACAGGGACAGCGGAAGCGTGAAGCGGACATGGCGGCTTGCGTCGACCTTACTGTCTGCTAGAAACTCAGGCCCTCAGTGTCTCAATTCCACAGTGATCGAACACAAAATTATATGCGCACAAATGAAAAAATGCAAATGAACATATGCCCCTGCTCTTTATGGACGTATGCAAAGCATCTGTACATGTCCCTATAGAAAGCAGACGAGAAATAAAGTTGTGCAAAAAGACACAGCAGAAGTACACAATTTTCACGTCCGAACGTCTGCACGGATGTGAAGGTTATGTGCTACATACTTTTCATGTTTGGCACTTTGTTCAGTTTGCGTGCAGCATGTTTAATCATGTCCAATGTGTCGATACTCGTGCTTGAAACGGAAGGACAGAACAGCAATTGAGAGCGTTTTGTGCCCCGTTATGAATCCAGGTACAGCAAAGGACAGGAGAAGTTTTCTCTCTTTGCAGCACCATCTGATCCACAGCTGCTGCAGCAGTGGTGACATAGAATTCCGGGAAGCAATCGGTTGATTGGAGCAGCACCTCCCTACGCATTTTCCTCCCATGGGTAGAGCCGTCTGGCAAATGCACTGTGAACCGGCGACCGGTGTTTTAGAATCTGTGAACGAGCGGAGCCGGTGCCTCCTATCTATATTACTTCATCAGGAGTGATTGGAGTGATTCTACTGCAGGAGAGCCGCAGTCGTTACTTGAGGCATCAATTCCCGAGTGAATGCAGATGACAGATAACATCTCTCAATAAGTTCCTATCATTAAATCAGAGTACGTCACATTTAGGCTGCCTAAATATTCCGTTGTCTTGATTTAGGCAGTCTCACCAGACCCATTAACACAACGTACAATGCTTTAGCATCACGCTTCTCTCTTTAATCAACAAATGTGCATGTGGTGACGTGCCGCTCCCTTGTTTCCTTACTGTCATTGTCATGGTGCCCTAGGAAAGTGAAAGCAGCTGTTTATAAATGCTAGTTGTCTAGTTGTGAATGGCCCTAGGTGCATTAGCCAAATAATGCAAATAAACCTTTTTTTCTTATCAAACTGGTTCAACGCAAACATTTTTATATCATTTCACTTTGCTTAGAAATGAAAAGAAAATATTCGGTGGTCGATTCATTATTTGAAGGTAATTTTGTTTCGGGTATTTCACCATTTTAACACCTGTAAGGATTATAATGGTTATCTCTTTTGTTCAACAGCTGACATAAATGTGAATTAAACTGCGGGACTGTTTTCAAGAGCACTTAACCTCCGTAGATTTCCCTTCACCGCCGCAGATGCCATGGGCGTATAGTGCCACTTCATAGTCGTGCTCATCGACATGCACGGCACCCTGAATATCAAGTGCAGGCAAGTCTTGGCCATTAAAGTATAAACCCCATGCAAGCGATTTTTTGCGCGATAGCGACAAGCGACGCAATGGAGATGGCTGTCGCGTTCGCTCGTCGCCCAGAAGTCAAACTCCAAGCGAGCGACTGCTTCGCGCAACATCTATCCAGTGTTGCCGGTATTAGGGGATCGAGTTAGGGCCAAACCTAGCATGGCACTTGCTATAATTTTTTAAGTTGATTTGTTTGGCCGTACAAAGCAGCATAAAGTATCTCTGAAGGTATTGTAATGGGTTTATATTGTTCACATATCAAAATTTGGTAGTCTGCTCATTCCGTTTGTCAAAATTTGGTAGTCTGCTCATTCCGTTTGTATACTGAGAAGTGCGCACGTGCTCAAACCAGTAGTACGTCACTAATGTACATCCCGTGCCGGCTGCCTACTATTGGCTAGTCACTCATAGCACTTCTGGGTGACGAGCAACAAATTCTAGATTTGCAGAACCAAGCGATCGCGCGACAAGACCGAGCGATCTGTTCAAGCGACGGCCCGATCCGTCGCTGTCGCGCACAAAATCGCGCTCATTGGGTTTATACTTAAAGGGCCAAAATATAGAATGGCAGACTATTCTTCCAAAACACTATTTGAATTACTCCGACAGACAAACACAGATAACTATCAGAGTGAAACGAAGGCAAGGTCAAGTTTTTTTAACAGGTCACACCAAAACCATCGCATCAGTGGCATCAGAGTGACTTCTCAGATTTCATGGTATATTTTCCTGCATCTAAATTTTTACTGTACAGTAAAAGCGTACAAAAGTTGTAGTAACGAGTCTTTACTCGCATTAGAATAAAACATAATACTTCACTGACAAACAATTGACTAGTGCCAAGCAGATACTGCCAATATTTGACATGGTTAGTTGAGAAGGAACTTCAAGGTGGCTTCGTAAATGTAAGTGTAAATTAATCTACCAGTATAGCCTAGGTTAATAACTGTTTTTGCTGCCTGATGAATGTCCTCTAAGTAGCCATTTCTGGCCCTTTCATCTGCCCAGGGAAGGCAAAAAACTTGAGCTAACCAAAATCCTTGTTATAATTGGGCAGTTTCAAAATGCATCAATAATGCAGTGAGCTAGCCAAAATTTTGAGAATTCCTTAACTTATTAAAATTATATGAGTTTCAATAACTATGGGTCTGCTGTATGCCTCCACCATGACCAGACACATCTTTATGCTAAAATATTTGCATACAATTTCCAAGTGCTTTTGTCCCCCACACGGGTAAAAAATATCACGTGAAAAGAACATGTTCACAGTTTCTTCAGCAATAAACGTCCTCCCCTATATAACTTAGCACTTTTTTGTTTCTATCTTGGTGATACATATAAACCAGCAAATAAACAACAAAAAGCAGCACTGACAAGTTCCACTATTTTCATCAAACGTAAGTAGAAATAAGCTACAACAATGCAACACACACACAATAAGATAACAAAAGAAAACACCTCTTGTAACCCAAAACTAACACACTGGCTAACACTACGTTAGAAGAATTCCCACAACAAAGAGAACAATAACCTTTTTTTTTTCATAAATACAAAAAATCAAGCATGCTTACCAATGTATACCAGCAAAAGGCACACCTGGGTCTATGTACATATGCTGGAAACCCTTTACATATTTACAGGCATCATGTACTGGTAACTGTAAAAGCACCACACCGGGATAAGAGAAACGGCAAACCTGAGAACAATTCACAAAGAGCTTGGCACATTTTGAATTCTTGGTTATACAGTGACAAAAAAGAAAATTACAAAAAAAAAAGGAAGACAAGTCACAGTTACAAGTTGCTATTCATCCTCGCTCACTTTCTCATTTAGTGTCCGAGTGCAAACGGTTAACTTACATAACAACATGATAGAGATACCATATTTGCATAAATATAATGCAGCTACATATGTAAGTGCACCCTCGCTTTCGACTAGCAGGAAAATATGGAACCACCACGATAATACAACTCGCTATTTTATTCTAACTACTTTAGAAGGACATTTTCCACTTACTACTATTCTGTTTATCGCTCAGATTTCACAACGAGATTGCATTTCTTTGATTCGCAATAGTCAATAAAATACTTGGCATTGTACAGAAAAAGGTAAAGACTACCATTTATATTAAAGAAAAGCCAGGTAAACTACAACTGACAAGTGTTTTACTAAATGATGCAGACCTAGAAATGCAGTGTGTTGCAAAATCTCAGTGATAAACAAAACAGGGGCACAAGCAAAATCTTTGTAAAAATTGTTAGCATAAAAAAGCAAGTCACTGTAATGCAAACAAGTTATACATAATTCAACCATATCTGCAACCTTCAAAGTCCATCCACCTACATCACCCCAAGTTGAGCTCTCACTATTTGCAGACTTGTTGAATCTTCTGTCATTGATACAGTGGCTTACCCACTCAGCTTATTTGCATGACGGCTGAGCTTTCTGCATGCGGTCGCATATAAGTTCAGAGCATGTTCCTGAATATAATATGAGGTGCTAACTCAGTCTGTGGTAACTCTGGCTAAAGATTAAAGAAAAGCTTTATATTCAAGCAAATACGGCATGTTCAACACCCACCTCTTCTTTTCCTTGCCTATCGGCGTGCAACACACAAGTGCAGCTCCACCCTCACAGTACTATTCTAGCAGTGCCTAATTCAGCTGTATTACGTGGCATCCCGGCATGATACTTTGCACGTAGTTAAATTTCAAAATACCCCCCCCCCAACCCCCATTTCTACGTCCTACATAAGCATTTAAACAGGCCGCAACACATACTATGTCTATGGAATAAATTCCACAAACATCTGGGCCTCTCATCAACAAAGCAATGTGCACCTTAGCACTGTCAAGCCACTGCTTAAGACTGCAATCACTGAGAAGATTATGACAATGCTTTGGCTTATTTCAGCAACGCTGCACTCATCACAGTTTGAGCCAGCACTTCTCTCATTGGGCAGCCAGGCTTAACTTGCTAAGCTCGTTGCAGCTGTCAGGCATTAAACCACAAGTCATCTGTCTTCACATTTGGCTTGAGATGACTTGATTTGCAGACATCTTGCATCTGACATTGGTAGATTATTTTTTTTTTACACACTGAAGGAATACACAGCGAGGCTTGACCATGACGTCAGCGACAGTGGTGCCGACCCTTTGCAGATGCCGAGCTTCTGGTGTCGCAAATCATGTTTTGGTCGAAGGAGGCTCTTTTAGGCCTCTGATTCCTCCTTAGGTGGCATTACTACAACATGTGGTATCCTTAGGATACATTCTGCCTCCTCAAAAAATTGCTGAAAGAAAAGAAAGCATCAAAGCAAATGCCGATCTTAAAAAATGTGATTACATTTCAGGTCTTTGAACACACAAATAGCTATAACTTGGCATCACAAATTATCATAAATTTAAATATCAATAAATATCAATAAATCTAAATGTGAACAAGCGACGTCAACTGTGCAGATGCTAGACTCTCGCACATCCCCTGAGCATCCCCTGATGTTATTTTCCTTGCATGGCTCTCGCATCTCCTGTAACCTAGCTTGCCTGCGTAGCTGGGCGCCTCCAGCAGTCAGTGTAGCTGCAGATTAGTACGAAAGTGGCCGCAAGCGTTGCGCTGCTAATGCAGCGTAGTGGCGGGGTTACTAGGGTGCACGCGGGAGTAGCCCGTTCCTCTATGTCTTGCGGTCGGCCAGTTCCGTGGACTTTCCGCGTGCTCACCAATCGTTCGCGGCACTGTCCTGCGAAAGCCTTAGGAGCAGGACATCGGAATGGATGAACACAATTGTTCGAACACGCCACGGTTCGCATGACCATACACCCGAACGCAGTGAGTTGGACTTCTCAATTCGTCAGCACCCATCTATTGGTTGTGATTCGGCTAGCTGGCATTGGTGTAGGAAAGGTGCAATAAGTGCTCTTGTGACGGCTCGCACTACTGTGTTGTCATTCCTTTGTCCCAAGAGCACATTCGAGAGCCCACATCTGGCGCCCGACATTGGGTGCCAAATGTGGGGGTACACATTTGGCTAGGGCTGAAGGCAAGCTCCAGCTCTTGCCACACACATTCGTTCCATAGTACTCCCCAACCCATAGTGTGCGTGATTGCAGCTATGTTGGGTTCAGACAAATAAGGCAACCAGCAGTGTCAACTCTAGGATGTTTAGTGCTGCGTGCAATAAGTAACACTTGCAGAGGGAAAGTCAATTCTGCAATGGGTAATAAGTAGGCTTGCCTCACTGCGCATGATAGTTGGGCAACAAGGTCACCCACGGGTTGCGGCAGGTATCTGTTAGGTCGATGGTCATATTCGAGGTTGGATCACCCGGTGACGCTCTTTTATACCATATTAGCCTTGCGATAGGAATGTCATTCAAACATGTCAAATACCTTTCCTTTTCCCGCAAGTTGGCATGGGAGGGAGGAGGGGTGCGCACGTCGTGAGAGCAAAGGAGATCCAGAAGAGGGCATAATGCGCCTCTGGAGTGTCTACACCAGCTCTCGACCCATCCGAAACGTGAGAACACAACATGACTACACGGGAAGAAATGGGCATGTGTGCTCCGCACAGAACTAAAATGTGTTTGGTGGTTTCAGTCTTATGTGCATTAGTGACAATAGCTACATATTCAAGCTACCATGCGCACAAACAACAGCACATTCAAAAATAGGCTGCTTGGCCACTGTACATCACTTTCTCAAATAATTATGCATAAAGTTATTTTAATTACCGTGTTTACTCGATTCTAACACACCCTCAAATGTAAAGCGCACCTGTTTTCTGTGACCAAAAGAAGGAAGAAAAAAAAAAACACTCTAGATTGTAACGTGCACCCGTTAGCCGTGACCTAAAAAAAGTCCTTCACAGTACTGCGCACCTCGTTCTTTCATACAGAAATACAACTTTCACTCATTTGGAAAAAACAGATTTACTCTCAATGCACTAAAGTTGCAATAAATAAACAAAAAGTCGCAGTTTCGCCCGAGAGGCAAAGCGTCGATTACGATAGCAAATAAGTAGACAGCTATACGAAAAGTAAGGATGGTAATTTTATTGGTCATATAAACATTTAAACTACTATATAAATTAACAAGCATGGTGTCACGCACGCACGGAAACTCTTCATCAAAATGCTGGAGCGAGGAAGTGCGGTAGCGGGAGCGAGGGAATTAACCTTTGTGGAGCCTCTCGCTTCAACGCGAACTAAACGACAAGAACACAGTGCGGTGCGCCTAGATGCGTAGACTTTTGTCTCCGTCGCAGATGGCTTTCAAGACAGAGGCCGCGCAGCCATGCCGTATGTAGCAGCCACCGGTGTAGAATGCCTCTCCTGTTTACGCCAGTCCCGCACGCAAGTTTCAGGAACTCGGAACTTCTGTGGCGCAGCCCGATTTCCATCCGTCTCCGCACACGTGACCACGTTCCTTTTAATTGCAGCATTGTGATCATCTCGGCATGTATTTGCAGTCTGTACTTCCATGCTGATACAGCAAACGCAGAAAACGGGAAGATGGACGGTGCACTAACTTAAGCCAAAGGAAGCACTGCCTAAGCATACGTACTGCAGCACATGGAGGAAGTACAGCAGCTGGGTACAAAGCGCGTACGAGGCAGCCATTTGGAAATGCCGATGGCAATATGGTAATGCAGATTTAGGGTCATACTCAATTCTAATGCGCACGCAATTTTAGGACCCGTTGTATAAGAAAAAAGGTGCTCGTTAGATTCGAGTAAATACGGTAGTTGTTTCCAGCTCACATTTCAATCTACAGGGACAATGTATGTCAAACATGCATAGACTTCACATACAGTTATCATAAGGAAGTCAACCATCACCTAACAAGGACATGGCACTTAGGTACACTCCTGTCACACAGGTAAACTAAAGTGCATGTTGAGCAAGTGCACTTCAGCGTGCCGAGTATCATCATCTTGGGGGTGTGCTGCTACACAAGGAAGAAAAGTGTTCTTTCAAATTGGTAGCGATGGCAATCGGGAGTTGGAAGGCAAAGCATACATTTGTTAACTTAAAGATGCCTGCACAAAAACAGTTTGTTGCTGTTAGACACAGGATTTGCAATCAACTTAAGTGCAAATAATTAATTGCAACCTCAATAACAATATTAACTATCACGAGCCAAGACAAGACTTGACCACTACCCAACTGTCACCAAACTCCGCAAACTCCACCAAACTGCGCAGCCATTACCTGGTGTGGCTGTAAACAGCCCAAGAGCAAGTAGGGTTTTTTTCTTTGTTTTTTTCAGTGTGGCACACTTTATTACCTTGTAATGTTAGCAATCTAAAGCAGATTTTATTAAAATGACTCCTGACTCTGCTTGCTTTCACTATTACTGTTTTACTCATGGCTAACGAGGCTACACACTTTGCCGCCGCTAAGTGTGTTCGCCGAACACACTAAGTGTTCCCGTGTGGCAGCCTTCCAATGACAATAGCAGCGAAGTGCACTTAAGTTTGCCCATGTGACAGGGGTATTAGAATAACTACAAATCTTTTCGTAAGTCAGTTTTGAGGAGGTTTTCCTAACAAGATGGTTTTTTGAGGTCGGCGAGTACCACCACCACACCTTCTGCCACCCACCTTATGTCTATAGTGAAACCTCAATGTAATGAACATCAACAGTCAACAATGCATTTTTCGAACATGCCTGATAATTTGGACACCTTTGCAGCACTTTCACTTAGCCTATAGAGCCAATGTATAACATCTGACATTTCGGATGCCAAAACCCTTTGACGTCCAATTTTTGTCTTGACCGCAGGTGGAAAATGGCATTAATCAAAGCCACCGATTCCACCATTTTTATTACCTCACAGACTCAAACCAGCCTTCTCACAAGGCACTTCAGTGGTAACTGGGGCTGTATCTAGCCACAGCCATTTGTGTTTAGCCATAATGCATATAGTGCGTTTAGCGTGCAGTTGTTTTGTTCTCACATTGTGCCGTCCACAACACTTGACCTAGCTGCTTTGAAGCTTGCTATCGAGATTCCTGCTGCTTGGTGCCATGATTTTCATTGAATGGATTTGTTGTCATCAGCAATGGCACTGACTCTGCCTTCGTCATCCTTGTCAATAGCTTCGAAGCATAGAAAGCACAAATGACAATCAATCAAGTGACCACCTGCAGGCTTCAGGTGCTTCCATTCCCACTGATATAATGTTTGAATGATTTGCCATCACTGATAAAGAGCTCGACCTCTGTGGAGAATTAAACGACGATGACATTGTTTGTCGCTCGATAGCGGATTTTAAAGACTCAGAAACAAAAAATTAAAATCAGCACCTGCACTGTTGGACTTGTAGTATAACCAAGCTGCATTCTCAAACTGTCACAATACCTGTTCGTATTCAAGGTACAAACCTTTTCAAGGCTGAGGTCAAAGAACAGTTCCTGGAGCAAGGTACGGGCTCCTAGCCTGTACCGGTAATGTGACATCAGCAGACAGACCTCAGAGTAAAGGCACACATCCTGAAAGGCGCTTGGGTACTTCTGCTTCAGGCTAAAATAAAAAAATTAAGACAGTATTTGAATGGCCTACAGAAAAAGCTTACCAATGTGACAACACAGTGGCTACACAGCAAGCAAGCACAGAAGACAACAGGAAACTCTGTGGCTTGCGTAGCTATTGTGGCAACAAGGCACCCATTTTAGACCCAGTTCACCACTGCTGCAGTGCTATTTGCCAACATTTGCACAAAGTCAGCATTCGCTCATCTCATTGGACAAAATATTAACGACAATTCGTCGCTGCTTTCGATTGTCATATTTGAGGCTGTTAGGTCTAAGAAAAAATGCTTCTGTTGTCAGGCAAATTCTTTGCTTTCCATTCACCGTACGGTGCCAGAATTGTTAGCGTTGAAAACAGTCAGTGCCCCATCAAATTACTCTCCGAGGACAAAATTGGTTGCCCACAAACACCTTCCATCCAACAGCATGGACTGCACCGAGGACAAGTCTTTGGGACTTAGCTGAAGAGGTAATGATGATAACGAGCAGAGGCAATGAAAAATAAAGCAGAACTTCATCAGCAGCATTGAATCATAAATGTGTGCTTAGTAGGTCGCCAGCATTTGCACTGTTAAAAGAATTCACGATGTCATACGCAGTTTCAGCGGGTAGTCATATGCTCAACTTGTGTAGGAGCCGCACCCTGCTATGATTACTAAAAATGATGTGCTGGCCTCAGACAAGTTAGTACGATAATTTGGCACGTTTCCTGTGAAATCAATGTTTTATGAGAAAAACAGTGAGCAATGTCTTATAGTAGGCAACAACTCTGGATGTTACAGTAACCACACAGGGAGATAAAAATGTGTTTTTACAAGCTGCACAGGTTTAGTTTTTCATTGCTGTGTCATTCAAGTCCCACGTCTACATGTTACCCCCCTAGCAAGAATGTTTACAACCTTTTTCAGTCATATCACACAAAATAGCCTGACATGAGTATTTTTCGGAAGCTCTCAAATAGTGCGTGCCATGAGTAATATTTTAACGCATAGCAACCACTGGAACTCCACTCAAAACAGGGAACACTACAGACATATTTTTCAGCCCATAGTTCCACTACTTCTGATTAAAAAAAACTAAGTAGTTTAACAACAAAATACATGCTTTCTACTTATAAGGGTCTGTTCCACTCTGCAAGAGAAATATTAAAATAAGAAACAAGCACTCACGTCAGTAGGGCCTGTTCGGATCCCTTCATGACGACTGAGCTATTGAGGTTGGCAATGTACTTGAGCAACTCCCGCCTAACGGCAATGGGGTCATAGTCACTGTCAGCTGACCTCTCGCCTGACTTCCTGTTTTTCCCTGCATTTGCAACAAACAAAATTCTATAGGTAATGACAGTCTATGCAAGCATGCTACCACAGTCAGTTTTCATTAACTATCTTAAGAACTGACATAATGCATGTCACAGTGAAGACGGATCTATTACTGTGTGTATAAGAAAAAAATGAGATGCATCTAAAAAGAAAAGACAGCACAGAGCATAATAAAACAGAGTTACACAACATCAGGCTGATCAATAACATGCAATTCTTATATTATTACGCATCATGAATTAAGCAATCAAGACTGTGCTTATTAATAAATCATACAAACACAAGTAACTACAGAAGAACGCCATTGATACTTTTTTTAAGGGATCACGTAAAAAAAGATGTAACAGTTGTGAATACGCAACAGTGAGGAAGGCCCCAAATAGCAACAGCAATGTCATCAACAACTCTGTGCACATGTATAATTAAGGAGCACACACTATGTTCAGTACTAGTGGTTCCTTTTCATGCTTAGTATGTTTAACCGCATAACAGAGCTGTATCAAGGCGAAACTCACTTTAGGGAGGCAGCAAGAACTAGTACAATTATGCCATGATACGCTTATCAGGATTACAATTGCGTACTTCGACATTTGCCTCCACACCGCTAAATTTACGTAACCGCCACATTCAAATGCAACGTAAGGTGCAGGAACATTACAGAATGGCGACATATCAAATGGGAACATACCATATTTACTTGCATAATGATCGCACTTTCTTGTAAAAAAAAATTGACGTAAATTCAGGGGTGCGATCATTATGCGGGATAATTTTCCACGAGAAGAAAAAAAAAATTTTATCTTGCATTTGCTGTGAGATGACAGGTCAACAAACAGGCAGCTGCCACTCCAACAGTGTGGGACACCAAACCAAAAATGGCGGCCGGCAGAGCAAGCCGAACGTGCCAAACGTGATTTTTTTTCTTCTCGCGAGTACATTACGTGCATTGAAACAGTTTCTTCCATATCAGTAATGAATAATATCGTTAATATCGGCAAGTTTGCGGCAATAACGTAGCGATGTCCACTTTGAGGGGACAGAAACAGAGATGGGCGCGCTTAGCTGCCAGTGACATAGAAACACATGGCGGGCATGCTGCGAAAACTGCAGCATTTTTCTTCACTCCTATCCTAACACGGCACGTTTCCGCTAAGGGTGGTCGAATATGCTAGCTGTGTTACAAGCGTTGGCGTATGAATAGGGTACACTTTTAATGTATCAGTGCAAACGTGGCTACTATCATTGCCGCTCGAAATTTGTTGTGTGCCCACGAGTGCAGACGAGAGTAATCGAAAGGCGCCTCATTTGTTATTGTTGTTGAGCACAACCATTATAAAGCCTACAAATAATAAAGCCAAGGCAAATTTGGTTGTAGCTTTTTTTTTTTTTTTTTTTTTTCAAGGAAGTGCGGAAAGTGATGAAAGGAATGAAATGGGGCATCTGCTTAAGAATGTTTGGTGCATATAGACCGCTTGGTATGTCTTGAAGAGTTGTTCGCGTAGCATTTGACAGCATTCGACAGATGGTAAGCACAATCATCATTAGCTAGACTTGGCACACAACATATTGCTGCAGCAAGTTCGGGGGGCGATCATTACACAGGAAAGAAGAAGAAAATCTAATTTTGGCGACAAAATTCAGGGGTGCGATCATTACGCGAGTGCGATCATTACGCAAGTAAATACGGTAATACACAGGAGTGAATGGGCTTTAGGTTGGGACTCGACGTAGCAGCTGGGAAAGTGCAACAGGGAAGAACGCATCAACGGGTTTCCACTGTAAACGGCAATGCATACAAAAAGCTTCATCATTAGAATACATGAGCTACAGTGACAAGCAATACTTACTAGTTTGACTAGAATGGGAAAAAGGGAATGCTCCGATGGCTGCATCACGAACGTCCACACTGCAGTGTTCCTCTATTGTCGGACTGACTGTGCCAACCGGACTAACTGAAACATCAAAACCGGCAACAGATGTTTGGTTTTGTTTCAACAACGGCCAACTGCTTGTGACAGCAGGCAACTAAGATGCTGCAGAATGCACACTAACAAGAGTAGGTGTTTGCAACAGTTCAATACTTGAAGTCAGTTTTTTTTTTTTTTCTTCTAAGATTCACCTTCCATTTAAACAAACCTAAGTTATGAGCCAGTATTCGGCAATTTGGCACCGCCTTTGTTAAAATTTGTTGCTTCTTTCTCTATGTAATGTATCCCTAATGATTGCGATCATGAACCAACTTGTGTGGTGCGTCACATTTAGCCTTACAGGAGGACAATGTACTTACTTACTTCTTGACATTTCTGAACACATCTTGTGCATTTGCCCACGATATGCTCTGCAAAGGCAATCATTGGTATTGCGATTGCTCAAGTTTACCAATCAACCTTTGTGTGAAAAGGTTCTATTGGGACCTTGGCCAGATTCTTATCAGCGTGACAGTGTAAAGGCTCTCATTAAATTCTTGCATGAAAGCGGTCTAGATTTGAGACTTCAAAGTGTTTGCTGTTCAAGTTCAGTCACCACCATCTTCACCTCTACCATCAACAACGCTCTCCCTCTCTCTCTTTTTACTCCTGTCTCTCTTCCCTAATGCTGAGTAGGTAAGAACTTTGACTCAGGCTGACCTCTCAGCTTTTCTACCATAATAAATGACTCTCTCTCTCTCTGCACATTTCTTTCAAATTTGTTTCACTGGAATTATTTGAATAAATATACCTACTGCACCGAATCTTGTACTAAATATTACAAAAGAAAGAAGTAGTAAGCACACAATGCAAGCCTTGCATCAGCTTTTTTTTTTTCTTTTCGTTAAGAATGAAGCTGCAGGCTAACCTCTTCAAGGGCTGCAAGATACTTTGCCCTTACCAGAACAATTATCTTTCAATGTGATGTGTAATTTTCTTATCAAGAAATTTATCTTGGCAACGACATCCTTTCAAAGGCACAAATCAGATGTAACTTATTTCAATGGACGGATTCGATTAGCACACAAAGCCTGCCGAACATAAAACCAGTTTTTCATGTTTGGCAGCTTGGTAAGGATTTATGACAAATAGTGAAGCCTTATGATCTTGCTCGGCTATCTGTTGTTTTAGGAAACTCAACTGAATGCTCATGAAAAATTTATAACCAAAGGTTGAAGGCCTAACCTGGCTTTTCAGGGCTGTCGGCATGCCTTTGCTTCATCTTTGCAACTCGCTCAACGCTGTGGCATAGGAGACACTCTCGCGGCGTGTGCAGCTCAAAGCCATCACTCCGCTCTTCAACATTCTCAGCCAACTCAGCCATTTTGTCCTCTCCATTGCCCCCCACAGATGGCTGCACCTGATCATAAACCTGCAACAAGAAATGAACAAATGACTACAAAGGCATAAACATGCACTAGGCAATACAGCATGAACAATGCACCAAGGCCACTAAGAAATTGCATGCAAGTTATTAGGCACAAATATGCCTGATCTATTTAAATCAATTTGGACAAGCACGACATTACAGGCAGTAGCATAGTTTCATCTTTATTTTGGGGGTGGTTTCAGCTATCTCTTAAGGGGACACTAAAGGCAAATATTAAGTCCAGTTTAAGTGACAGAGAAGTGCTCTAGAATCTCTAAGGTGTCAATATTATCATGAACGGAGCCTTAATACTAGAGAAAATGAGGTAAATGCTGGACATGATTAGAGACACCCCCGGGACATTCAAGTACTTGCCTGATGATGAAAGCCCTCCTCAGTTAAATTCTGTCACTAGTACTCAACCACTCGTTGCAAAAAACATCGTATTGTATTATAACATGAAATAAAATGCTACTTGTCCAATTCTATTTTACTTTATGAAAAAAGAACTCATTGAAGTTATCCGAAACGACGACACAGGCAGTTGAAAGGTTTTCTTTTCACTCGACTACGCGCCACCCACACTTTCGAGTTTCAGTAGTTTTGTTATCGCGTAGTGCTGTGCTGGTCTTGCTGGCTCATGAAACTCACACAAACTGCAAGTAGCAGAGAATTCAACTTCCATGAGAAGTCACACGATGTGGCACTTGACCAAAAAGCAGCTGCAGCAGCGAATCCATCTCTCTGTCTTGGCTCGGTACCGCCGTCTGTCGGGCGCCGTTTTGCTCACCGATGGCAGTAAAGGGTGGTGACGGCGCATGGGACGCCACCCTTTACCACTCCCCCGGTTGGGTGGCAGGAGATATGAATTTCGAAAAAGGTATTCGGAACCTTCAGATGCAATTTTCTCGTAAACTAAGTCTTTTCATGGCATGAAATAAGCATTGCAAGGTTTCTAGAATGGTATTTAAGCAGTCCACGTCAACTTAGTATTTGCCTTTAGTGTCCCTATATTTTTCTGAATGCTGCATTCCTAGGGCAAGGCCTGGGGATGGGCTGGCTGGTATTCCATGATTGCTAGACTTGACGCAGATCCACATCTGTCCTCCTGTCCCTATGCTAGTTCTCACATTTCAAGTCTGGTAATTACGGTTTGTTTCCAGAGAATGGAAAAGTGTGCGAGTTGGTGCATTCTGTGGGGACACATGGTTTTCCTGCGGCCGTTTATGTTGTTTTTTCCACGTGGCTTGTGCACCTCCAGTAATCCAACTTCACCGCATAGCTAAGCGACGCCAGCAATTGGTGTAGTTGCAGAATAGGTAGTAGGAGAGATGGTGTGAGTGTTGCACTGCGTGTCCCATCCCAAACTTCTCACAAAACTCAAACCTATACTGAAAAATGATACCTTAATTTCGTGGATCGAGGCCTACCTCTCGTATCGAAATCAAATGTCACTATCGACAACGTGTGCTCTGATTCACGACCGGTGAAGTCGGGAATCCCTCAAGGTTCAGTGCTTGGGCCACTGTTCTTTTTAATATTCGTAGATGACATCACCCTTGATATTCCGGTTACTATTAAGTTATTTGCAGACGACTGCATCCGTTATCAGGAAATACGCAGTCCATGAGACCAGGTTCTCTTAAACACAGCTTTAATCAAAATATCTTCTTGGTGTGAAGTCTGGCAAATGAAGGTCAACGAAAAGAAGACGGTGGCTATGAGCATGATGCGTAAACGGTCTCCCTTAAGATGCGATTATTTTATTAATGGCCAAAAACTATCTTTCGTTGATACTTACAAGTACTTGGGCGTCATACTTAGCGCTGATTTTAGGTGGAACGACCATGTTGCCTACATCGAAAAGAAAGCTATGCAGAAATTGGGATTTTTAAGAAGGTCTCTGCGCAAATCCACTCCAAAATTAAAACTAATTGCGTACAAAACTTACATCCGTCCAATCCTCGAGTACTCTTCCGTGGTTTGGGATCCGCATAGCCAAGAAAACATTAAAAAGCTTGAAATGATTCAAAGAAAAGCAATTAGATTTGTTTACAATCGCTACAATTCCTTTACATCCCCCACCACACTTCTAAATAACGCTAACCTGGATACATTGCAGACAAGAAGACAACATGATCGTTTAAAATACATGTTTTTACTTTATCATGACAAGCTGCGCATAAACAAGGACACGTACATAGAATCCGTTAATTGGCGATCCACGCGAACCGAGGGCCCAAAGAAACTGAGGGAGCATTCTTAGAAGACACGAGCTTTTAAAAATTCTTTTTTTCCGTGCACCGTTACTGAATGGTATGCTCTTTCTGCTGATGCAGTAAATTGTACTACTGTTGAGTTTATGGCAAAGCTGCGGCAACAATCCACTTGACCTTACCTCATCGTACATGCCCCCCTTCCCCTATCTGGCCTCGTACAATGCACATGCACTACGCTTCAATTTACGTTTTCTAGTACTTTTCCAGTGTGCTAAAGATATTTGCTTGGCGTCACGTGTATCTTTCAGTGTTCGCAAGGCGTAATGTTTTACAAATTTATCTTGCTCTGATTATGGTATGTTCACTTGTTGCAGAGATGTTTGTCAAAAGATGTCTGTTACCGTCATTCTGCCCTTGAATTGTATAATTTCTAGTATTCGAGTTTCTGGCGTTTGTTTCTTGTACCTGTGCATGAATCACATTCTCCCTAGTACCTGCATTGGACTTGCTTTGGCAATTTTTTCTGTTGCGCTTCTAGATTTGTTTCTCTTTGTTTCCAAATCTGTTGTGTTATAACCCACTCCTGCCTAAGGCCCCATATGAGAGGTCGGCAGTACTCCTGAAATAAATAAATAAATAAATAAATAAATAAATAAATAAATAAACAGGTCTCATGAATTAAAAGCTGTGTGAATTCGACCCTGTTTGCGCTGTTCTTTGTAGCAGGGTCATTATAATTCTCAAGGGGAGTTTTGATGCCAAAACCCTGCATTCTGATTATGCCAGTAATTGACAAGAAGTCAGTGAAGATTTGAGGAAAGAGTAGATCAGATAAGCCTATCCGAAAACGTCATACAAAAGCTTCATACACAAGCATTTTTATAGTCTGCACAATTAAAACTTATAGTCTGCACAACCAGGAATCGAGCCCATGATATGGCTTCTGCTCAGGATCGGAAGCCAACTAAATGAGGCCCCACAGAGGATGTGAAAATATGAGCTTACTTATACCACCAAGAACTTTGTGTTACTGTTGGGTAAATAACAATACTTCCCTTTCGTGAATTTTCCTCCACCCTGCAGATTTTTGCAAAACTGATTCGCCATCAAATAGCAATGACAATCAGCCCTGTCGGTAGGTGAAAACTATGTAGGCCCAAGAAAAGGTACCAACACAATATAGGTATACAGCTGAGTGCTAAGAGCCGGAGGAACTAACGGGCAACTGACTGGCAACAAGAAGTGAAGGAGACTCATTAAGAACAGTGGCTCCAAATGATAACATGTCATAGCTGACTGAACAAAACCTGTGCATATGAGCAATGACAGACATTAAGAAACATTGTTAGCTGCATCAACTTACTGAAAAGATGAGTGCAGTGTCAACAGGCAAACAGAGTCCCATGAACCTCTCCTCGGACCGCCTAGCTGACGATCGGGCTGTTGCTGCAGAGGCAGTGCTTGACATGGACATAGTCCGAATACTCGTTGCATCATCTGGATATGGCTCCTCCCCTCTGCCAACAGAGACAATGAAACTGCGTTACTCTTCTGCTGTTCACATTGCATGGAAGTGGCGGGCACATACCAAGAGCTCCAAAGTTAGAAAAAGTTGCAAACTATGCATGTGGCAAACATATGGCCATGAAAGAGGAGTACAATTCCCAAGTGATAGTGGTCACATTGATGGCTAAGATTCTTGATCACACAGTGGTCATCGCAACAATACAAGAATGTGCTAAGTCCATTGTGCAATATCGCACTGTAATGAAGCATGGTCAGTGAAGCATGGTCAGTGAAGCATGTGGCTTTTGGTACATGCTGCAACATTTAGCTGTCATCGCAGTAAATAACCATGCATGCACATGCCTGACGACAACATGGTGACAATGTTAATGATGTTGGCATGAAAACAATGACAGCGTGAGTTGGCACTATCATAGATAGCACAATGGCTTGCACATTGCAGGCTTGGCAACCAATATTCAGGAAGAAAGGAGGGACGTGAAAGTGTGTTCCCTGCCCTTTTTTTCTGGCTACGTTTCTTTTTTTTTTTTTTGTCACAAGAACAAGTTATCATGGTCACACCTGTGATAGACAACACAAAATTAGGCTGATGTAGACCATAACGGCCTTCACTCATACTATATCTAACACAGTATCTAACAAGCCACTCACATGTAGAATCCGCTGCGATCCAGGCTCCAGCCAGCAAAAGACAGTGGCGAAAAGAGCTCTCCGTGTTGCTCTGCCCCATCACAGCCCACTGAACAGACACGCTTCCGCCGCCGCCGCATTGACGACGCCTCACGCACTGCCCGCAGCGTCGCATAGCCTGCCACGTCCCGCGCACTTGTGTACATCAGCACCGGGGAGTCTGGAGACACCGGACTCGTGGACGTGCTGCTACGCGAAAGCGTCCGCACACCACCGACAAAGCCCCCAGGTCTCCGCGGCATCACAGCACCGTCGCCCCTATTCCCACCCAGTGTGCTCAGCGAGGTCGAGCTCGCAATCGGGCTCAGCGTTTGCACTGTCCTCGTCGTGGCCGCATTCTCATCGCACGAACTCACACCACTCGTCGTTGAGTCCGTGCAACTGTCAGACCGGCTCTTGCTTGTGCCAGTGGTGATGGCACTCTCGTTGCTGTCGCTCCGCTCACCTTTCACTTCAGGATTGCTGGAGGTTTTCTCAGTGAACGATGTCTCGGTTCCAGAGTCACGACTCCCTCCAAAGGAACTTGAGCGCTCCTTTGAACTGTCAGGCACCGATAGCAGTCTGCACTCAGCAACAGAGGGGTGGATTGCAACCACCTGAAATTGAAATAGCATGATTACATTTAGGATTTCACTGCATGAAAATCCAAGAATTCAAAAAGAGACTGAAGTGAGGGTGCTATTACATCCAATAAATAGCTAAGGTACTAAATGCAGGCAAGTTCTATGAGCAACGACATATGGCTGTTGTCCACAGTTCAAAGAAATGTATTGAGAGCAATCTGACAGTCAATAATGTAACGCTTTAACACAGCACGCACGCAAGAAAATCCGAACAAGAGAAAGGGTGTCACAAGAAGATGACATTTACCGTCATCACCTTATTGAAATGCTGCCTCTGGGCTGAAGTTGCCCTTGTTTGCTCACTGGTAATCAAACTGGGATGAAAACATTCATGTGCCTTCATTCAGTGTGAGTGGGAAGCATTACAGGCAATGCCTACAAGCACATAACTGGAGCAACCAACACACCTCTGGAATCTTGTGGGCTTGCCCCTGCGGCGCCTCTCCTTCAGCGTCATGCCTTGCTTCGCCCGGCCTGCAGTCTGACGATGACCGTGGCCTACGAGACGAGGCAACCAGAGCGTCATGTCGAGGAGACAGCGTCACATTCCGCGGCAAAGTCTGTGAATGGCGCACACCACTGCTGTTCTCCACCTGAGATTTTGCCTGCTCTGACACAAAGTTGAGCGTCCTCCGTAGCATTGTCTCACCAGCATCGACACAACTCAGGGACGATGCAGCAGAACCATGGAAGCGACGGTGCAGAGCGCTGGCGGTGAGCACCTCACTCTGTTGGCTCCCTGCGCTGCTTATGGACCACGTGTGAGCCCGGAGCGGTGCAGGTGATGTTTGCACAGCACGCAAGGCATCCGATGCCACGGGCCAGGCCTCGTTGTGCTTGTGCTGGACACAGTCCCAGCCAAGACCACTCAGGTGCTCGACAGAGTCGCCAGTGCTGGCCAGTAAGCACAGCACATAGAAGCACACACTGGAAAAGGACGACAATGCAATGTAAATTGGCAAAAAGCTATCTGCTCTGGCAATAAGCAAAAAAAAAAAAATTTAGTAATAATAAACTAGTCAATTTTCATTGGTTTATGAAGGAGTGGACAGCAAGGCAACCCTACATGATACATGGTATTCTGTTTGCTGTATTGCTACCTAAAAACTGAATCGCTAAAATTATGGCGCTGCTGTTGCCATATTGAAAGCATAACTGAAGTATGTTGGCCTTCCATATAAGGAAGAGGTTGACCAGACAGTGTGTCCAAATTAACCGAATTTCCGAATTAACGGGGGCCAAAGTAACAAGGCTTTACTGCAGTCTGTCATTTGCACTACACCCCACATCATGTTGCGTTTCAAGTTCTATGGGAGCACACTGAAAACCAAGCTGCACAAAAGTGAAATATAACTTTGAATCATGAAGAGTGACTTTACTCTGCATGGTAAAAGATTATGAATTTTCTATTCAGTTAAAAGGAAAAGTGCAGTACTGCAGCATTATCAGTGTGATATCCATGCACTGTCTGTGCTGACCATCAGGAAACAAGGAGCAAACTATGCCTATGAAGGCAGCACTGTCTCCACACTTATGTACAGTCTTCATCAAAAGCCTCAAATCATATCTGTGAGTGACAGCCCATGTCAGCAGAGCTCCTCGAACATGCCTGCCGCTCTAGAGCTCATAAGAGTGACGAGTTCCGTCTTTAGGTTTTGGGGCTCTGGAGCAACAAAATTTCAGCAGGATCCCCAGTACAGTCCAGCCCATTTATAGAGACTAAATTTGAGTTGCACTACAAATATTAGTAACTACACTACAGTAAGCATGAATATAACAAACTACTGATATATGACTACATCCCACAGAATTACTGCGTTCATGCGAATGGACGATTTGGAACCCAGATTCATCCTACTCCATGCAGCAACATGAAGTGGCATCAAAACTTTTGATTAAGGCAAAATCATTTTTATACCAAAACAGCATTCAGGGCACAATGCAACAAAAAGGAAAACTCACCCTCTGATCGAGTACACCGGAGACTCCTGAGCCATTCTGACAATAGAGGGCAGCACGTCTGCGTCTGCCACAAGTGCAAAGCCTTCTGGTGATGTTCCAACATGGCCCTGGAAAATGTGAGGGTGAGCAAATTGCAAAATTTACCCCTTTCCTTGCTGCCCACGTCTGTTGAGGCACCAATCCTGGACATGGATTTTGTTTATGACACACTACTACAGACACTTTGATGAAATTATAAAGCAGGGTTCTAATTTCCTAGCAGAGAGGAGAAAACGATTAGTCACAGAAAGAAATTCAAGGAGTCAGGTGGAAGGCGGACTAATTTGGCCACTTTTAAGTGAGGCACTGGGGGTAAAAGGAAAAGGTATAAATAAATTAATAAATAAATGTACTGCCAATTACCATAGTAATTAATGACGTGGTTTAATGCTTCAAAGCAACACCTATGTTTACTATGTGCTATGTTTACCAATCCTGTCTAACGCTACCATCATTTTCTAACTTCCTTAAGTTCTTTACTAAGTCTAAGTGATGCTCTGGACACTCTGCAGTGCTAGTGTATCAGTTTATCTTCTGTCTCCCTTTAGTGTGCCTCAAAAACTGAACCTGTGTTGCCCGTGAATCAACTTTTGTTAACAGCACCTCCACGACACAAAAAATGCCTACCACTGTCCACAGTGATGCCTTCAGCCGCAGGAGGGACTCCTCATTCGACATGTCCCCAGAGATGACAGTCTCGCAGTGGCGCTCCAGGCAACCGTGCTTCTGCAGGTATTCCAGTCCTTCCTTGTGCTGCACCAGCTGGCCATAGAGGTGTGGAGGGGCAAACACGTCTTGCACTTTGAGTCTGCAAAAAGAAACATGGCAATGTGAGGTCACCTATCATTCTCACCAGAGTTCTGCACTGCTCAATGGCAAAAGAAAATCTTGCGAGCTCAATCTATGAGCTCGAACACCAACTTGTGTTCAATTCCAGGCTGTGTTGGTCACATTCGAATGAATAGGCAGCATGAAAAAACTCTTTTGCTGGACCAGGTGTGTGGCAAAAAACCCAAGGGTATTGCACTCTACTAGAATAGAATAATATAGTCGGGTACAACATTAGAAAAAAGGGGGCGTTTACTACTGTTGGAATCTCAGCGCTGACACCCGTTGTTGCAATCGCACCGCTGGCACGAGTTGTTGCATATGGGTCGCAAGCCCCAAGGGTAGCGTTGGCCTGGCGGCCTGGGGCACAACTGGAAGCATCCGAAGGTCCTGGCAAAGCATGAGTCGACTGCTAACAGAACAACTTGTTTATTCTAGCATCGCAAAAGAGCGACCGGTCAGGTCGACCGAAGTGGAGAAACGGGAGAGCACGTTACTCGACGGAAGAAATCGGAGCCTCCCTCTTGGCGTCCGGGGGCAGCTGCTCTTATACTCTCGGAGTTGAGGGCAAGAAGGAACGCCTCGATAGAGGCGCACGTGATGGGGCACGGACACGCTGAGAGACAGGTTGAGACGAGTGTAGTGACGCATCCGCCGGGCCGGCGCCGGTCAGACCTCCTCGCTTCATACTTGGGGAGCTCCTCTCACCGGCTGCCGCGCTTTGACAAGCGTGGGCACCAACATGCACACACACACACACGCACGCTTGAAGACACGTGGCATTGAAACACGCCTGGACGCGCTTGGCGGGGAGGCGTATCGGCGGCGCTGAACGGGCCAAAATGTCCGCCGCTTTGAACGAAGCCCCGGCGTCCGTTGCATCCGCGCCGGCTATACCGCGCGTCGTACGCGAAACGTAACACTACTCTGAGGCGGATGTACACGAACATCCACCGATGGGCGCGCACTCTGGACAGACGTCATGAGCCGGACGGCCGGTGACCCCGCCGACAGAGAAGATGGCCGCCCGCGCTTCGAACTGGGCCAAGTCATGTCAGCTGTGCGTGTCAGCCCCTCGTCACAGTGAATTCACAGACTGTTTGTGATGGTTTATCATGCCGGAAATATTACTGCGAGCTTACGATGCGGCATTTGTGCCGCGTGCGTTTATTCTAAGCTGTGATCCGGCGAAGAAACATTGCAGCGAGCATCGCTGACGCTGCGCTACGCTTTGTCTGAAAACAGGATCCCGCGGCGACCATCCTGCGCGTTTGTTTCATGTTTTTTTTTTTTTTATTTCTCTCCCAAGTAAAGTTACGATGAGAAAAATTTGCCAAAGTCTAGTGCCTACTGTCAGCAGTGGGTGTGTTCGTGTACTGTGTCGCTGCGTTTTTCGTTGGACAGGGTAAAGTGATGGAGCAAAACCATCTTAAAGGGACACTAAAGGTTACTATTAAGTCAACGTGGACTGTTGAAATACCATCACAGAAACCTCGAAACGCTTGTTTCGTGCCAAGGAGAGACTTATTTTAAGAGAAAATTCGTTCTGAAGCGTCCGCGTACCGCTAGCGCAGTTCAAATCGCCCGCCCACCGATCCAGGAGTACTGACATCATGGTCTCATAGTGACGTTGCGCCAACGGTGAGTAGAACGGCGTCCGCAGACGGCGCTACGGCTTTTCTGCGCAAAACGCAAACGCGCGGCCAGAAACAGAGCCAAAACAGAGCCGACAGCAGAGCGAAAGTGGGAGTATGGTGGCTAGCGGAAGGAGAAACGAATTACGTCCCACATTACGTCCCACGGCACTCGGAGAGTCCGTTTTCGTTAAACTATAGGCTGCGGCGAGCTCGCAGCGTGGTCGGCGTGATCTGTGAGAAGTGACGCGCCTTTTCGCACTCGCAACAGGGCATAAAAAAGTGCGAATCGACGCAAAACTCGGCCTAGAAACGTGCTTCGCCACAGCCAGGGCTCATTACGACCAAAGCTGGCGCGACCCAGATGTCGTTTCCCGCACCGCCACCAGGCGCCGCTACTATACCTCAAACTCCAGCGCAAGACGCCCATAAGCTGGTACTTCATTCTATGGCGCAAACTTCGACGCTCGTCGCAATGGACCCTGACACCGACAGATTGGCTCGCGATGGTGGGCTCAACTTCAGCGATTTGAGCACCGACGAGCGCGACCTGCTGCTGAGGGCTCGCACTGCCGGCGTCGTTGCGTACTACGACGGCGGCCTCGACACCGGCTCTCCGGAGCGGGAAAGCAACAAGGGCTTCCCACGACATCACATGGACGTGGCATTCTCGCTGCTTGTTCCAAATGAAAGTGTCGCGAGCCAGCAGAACCCTCACAGCACGACGCGATAACGAAAGTATTGAAACTCCAAAGCGTGCGCGGCGCAGAGTCGAGCGCGCAGAGTCGAGCGAAAACGAAACCTTTCGAACACCCATATTACTGAAGGGTAACGTCAAAATGTTATTTTTTCTTAGAGTCGAATAGACGTAGACAAGTAGCATTTTTTCCGTCTTATAATCGAATGAAATGATATTTTTAATACAAGTAGTTGAGTATTAGTAACACAAATTATGAGGAGTCCTTTCGTCATTGGGCTAGTACCGGAATGTCGCTGGGGGGTCTCAAATCGTGTCATGCATTTACCTCAATTTCTCGGTTACTAAAGCTCTGTTCGCGATTAAATTGACGCCTTAGACGTTCTAGAACATTGCTCTACCACTTTAACTTGAGTTTCTGGTAACCTTTAGTGTCCCTTTAAGGAGAAATGAGAAAAGCGTGCAGGCATGAAACGAACCTACGAGTATCCCAACGGAAAATATTTGCAAAAGAAGCCTCCAATACAAAGATTTGTCGCCGTCAACTTAGCGTGAACGATCGTTGTCAGCAGTGAGATAGTCAAGCGTCTAGCGGCGGTGTTCGAGTGTTGTGTAGCACCTTCGATTGATTGCTGTCCAACAGTGCTCACTGCAAGTGCAAGCTGTAGAATGCATGCTGTGGCACAGTCGCACATAAGTTGTGTTGCCAGCGCTCGATATAGTTTCCCACAACACAGCACTGCGCTGCTTTTCGATTCTCGTGATATGTCGCAATTAAAAATTCGCAAAACATTAATAAGAGAACGGTAAAAAGGAAAAAACATACGAGAAGGTAGGCACATCAGCTTGTGAACCCGCTCCTAATACGTCTACACGCGCCTGTTTGTAAAAAGTGTATGATTTCTTGCGTTTGTCTAATGTTGTTTATTTCCCACATTTCTTTATATTTGAGATTTTCTTAGTTTTCGCGTTTGTGTTTGAATACGTGCCTGCTTCCATGTGTTTGCACTTACTCTTATTTCTGGCCTTTTATTTTATATTAGCATTGGTTTTTGCTAGTTTTCTTTCAGCAAGGTCTTTTTACACATTTTCATTAACCAATCTCATTCAAAGCACTAATTCCTGTAAACTGCAGAGCTGGCCTCTTCCATCTCATTAAAGCCTTTCTCACTGGTCTACCTCGTCTTCTCAATCTGCCTATTCACAGTGTTTCCTGCCCTTGCTTCTTGCGTTGTTGCCGCAACTTGCTCCAAAACTTGCTCCAAAACTTGCTCCAAAACCAACTTGCTCAAAACAAATTTTGATCGCCTATGAAAACAGAAAGGTTTACAGATACATTTTCTTAAAAGCATCATGTGGGTTGCACAGTAACTTTGCCTCTTACCTCTGTTCGCGTTTATGCATCAGTACATGTGGCAGCTTGCCCTCGAAGCGATTGCCATCCATTTCCTCGTGGTAGTCACCTGTTTTTTGGCCTCGGAATATATCTAAGCAGCCGTCGACGAAGCCATTCTCTCTGCCAATGTGTGTCACAATCAGGCGCCGGACTTTTCCAGAAGGTTGTTTCGGACCCGTCGACAGGCCATCTGCTCGAGCGTATAGGCGTCCGCGCTTCTGCACCACGGTGTCTGTCCACACTATCGACCGAGTGTGTCCCGCCTTCGCCCATGTCTCGTCAAGGAAAAAGATCTTTCGGCCTTCCACCCGGTGGCTCTCCACGTCACAAAGGTGGCGATTCCACCATTCAGCGATGTCATCCCGGGCGATAAGCAGCGAACTGTGGCTCCTCTTCCCATGCTTGAATTCGATCTCGACAAGCAGGCGATGCACAGTACAGTGTTTGAGTGACGGGAGATACATATACGCTTCGAGAACTCGTTATTTTCTCGAGCATGGGTATCTCGTTGTGGCGAAAGAAATCGTGCACACATGACCTCAGCGCACAAAACGTGAAGCTGTCATACTTCGTGCTGCATCTTCTTTTCTCCGCATTTTGTGGGTGCTTTCGCGAGGGCGTCTACAGTTTGTCACCCGAAATATGCGACGCTCTGACCTCCCTCCTCACCTTGAACATTGTGCTTTCGCTGACACCGAGCATCTTGAATTTGTAATTGTTGCGATAAATGCATTGTTTTATATAAATACTTCTTCTATCACAACTGATTCAGTTTAAGCTTGAAAAAGGAGTAGTAAATGTGCCGTGTACAAGTAAACAAGCGCAAAAGCAATGCAGAGCTGCTCTTTCTACTTTTGTCACTTGCAATGAAGCTAAAGAGCAGACGACGGGAAGCGCTGTGGAAGGCACGGGGTTATTTTTCTGTCGCGATCCGGCACGTGCTGTAGCACATGACAGCTCTACTAAACCAGTCATCAAAATACAAAAGTCTTTATTTATACCGAGAATTGCACGTTTCAGAACACGCTTTTTTGAGCGGGATTATTTTAGTCGCGGAGGCAATCGGCTGTCGCGCTTCGGTCATCTGGGCGGAGCCTCCCCTTTTCTCTAAAGTTGCACCCGACTATAGAACTCCACTGGCATTCTAACCTTGCAAGTAGCAGGAATCAGCCCTGTGCCATGCAATGGCAATGCACCTTGCTGAGTGGCCCTTTATTGTTATGAGCCAATCGATCAATTCACAATTTTCTAATCGGGCAGTACAGTGTGTTTAACACTGGGCGGCTCTAGCATCCTCCATTCACAATATACAATATACTCCATTCACAATCGACATTTCTTTATTTTTATTTATTACACAATGCAGACCAATCTGGTTGAAGCTGGACAGACAATACAATTTACAAAATATCTCTATTACAAAATAAGAAAGAAAAAGAAAGCATCTGAGGAAAGAACACAAGAAGACATGACCATCTAGTCCTACAGTGCATTATAAGGTTCTGTTAGGCTATTCCAGTGGGATACAGGACGCAGAAAAAGGGTCAACTCATAAATATTAGTTCTTGCAAACTAAGGGGTTAGAATGTGTATTTGGTAATGTCGCATTGGTCTCGTAGACAATGGGGAAAGAAACTGCGGGTGGTCAATAGCCATTTTACCGTAAAGAAGTAAGTTTGAAAAAGTTCAGACATCTTTTTCTTCTTGAGTCAAGTAGTTCAATGTTGTTAGCTTTCATGAGTTCAGAAGCAGCATCAGTGTGCTTAAATTTTGAATAGATAAACCTGACAGCTTTTCGCTGAATCTGCTGTAAATTTCTAATGTTAAGTTTAGAGTAAGGATCCCAAATAATATAACAATATCCATGCTTAGGTCGTATGAACGTGAAATAGCCAAGAAGTTTGACCTGAGGAGGAGAACTTTGTAGTTTATGTAGAGGAGAACTTCGTAGTTTAACAAAGTTTGCAGAAAGCTGACCAGCAAATGCTGTCAATGTGCAGATTCCAAGAGAGGTCATTAGTGACTGTCACTCCTAAGTACTTGTAACTGTGAACCTGTTTCAAAGGAAAGGATGTCAGGTTATAAGTACAGCCGCGACCTGTTGCCCGTGATCGTAGTGCCGAGGAAGCAGTTAAACAAGTGAACACAATCAGCAGCTAGATGGAGGAAGGTGCTGGGGAGGGGCACTGACCTCCTTGCTATTACAGTTTTCTCACATCAGCTCTGCCGACCCCCTATTTTGATTTTTTCATGCAACCTGGTTATACCAATTATTGGTTATAACGTTGGAATTTTCGTGGCACTTGAATATTGTTATAAGCGTGTTTGACTGTATATTGAGCACTTTCAGGGTCAATGCCGTAAACATACGCGCCGCGAACAAGTCCACAAATGGTCGATGGCTTATATTTACAGCACCATCTGTACGTATAAAAAGCGCGCCAATTTCCTAACTTTTTCTTTTCTGTCATGTGCTGCCACTATGTGGGACTACAGGGAATTTTATTTCGCGTGCCTCCCTCTCTCGGTTTTCATTGCATGGTTTGTTTTAGAGCTAGTTTACTCCCGCGCGTCTATATATACTACTGCTCGTGCATTGGCGCGTGCGCAGGCAGGCGGCGGTTCGGGTTTTGTTCCGTGGGCGGTTTCCGCTTCTTGCACTTGCAAAACTGATGGCTATCTCGTTATTAATCACTCACAGGGCAACCACTTGTTTCTCAGTCATTTAGTGCTCACAGGGGTGCGCATAGGAAGGATGCCGCCGTGCATGCTTTCCGTTGCTTTCTTTTTTTTCAGACTTGCGAAAACTAATTGCCTCTGGTTGGCGATAAGATAAAGATTAATTAAGGGAAAATTAGACATCCACCCATTCGTAGCAAGTGCTACAAAGGAAACCCATACGGATTCCTCGAAAGAAAAGCCTCAGAGTTGAAGAAAAATTCGTCCTGGTCCAGGAATTCGTCCTGGTCCTCTTTCGAGGAACCCGTATGGGTTTCCTTTGTAGCACTTGCTACGAAAGGGTGGATGTCTGATTTTCCCTTTATTAATTACTTCTCTCCACCTTGCGGGTTTCCGCAGAACTACTATGTCAAGATGAAGATTAGCGGAAGTTTGTCACACGTTTTGCTTTTTTTGACGGGCACACAACCACACTGTTTTCTTGAATGAGTGCACCTAGGCAGTTCAATTACGCTATGGATGTAGATATTAGTGTAAGAGCAGGAACATTTGAGTCTTACAAAATATTCTCTGTGCGCATTTTCAAAGCCTTCAACTGTGTATAACAATGCATCAAATTTTTCACTCTTTTAAGTTTATTTCCTTTTTTATTGTTGTTATTCATGAATGAAGAGTACATATATACCAACGCAAAATATTTTTTCTCACTTTATGATCACCCTAGAAAAATTACGGGAAAGTTTTTTCGAAATAAGTCCCTAAGAATTGGAATCTGCAACAAAAAAATCGACCCTGGGAGGGTTAGGTGGAGTTAAGTGGAGCTAAGTGGACACAAAGATAAACAGTTTTATCGGTATTAACAGTCATGCCAAAATCTGTGCACCACTTGGATACATTAGCAAGATCAGACTTCAACTCAACCTACTCATGTACACGTCTGAGTTCACAAAATAAAACATCATCTGCAAATAACCTAATTTATGTTCCAAGAATAATTACAGAGACAATGTCATTTATATATATAACATAAACAGCAAGGGTCCCAGATCACTTCCTTGAGGCACACCTAACGTCACAGGAAGACTGCAGGAATCACAACCATCAAATGAAACAAACTGCGTTCGGTTATGTAGGTAATCAGAAACACAAGAGACTAAAATGTCGGGAAGGTTAATATTTATGAGCTTACTGATCAATTTTTCATGAATAACCCTGTCATAGGCTATGCTAAAGTCTAAATATATTGCATCAATTTGTCTATTATTGTCAATGCATGCTGCAAATGAATGAACTACTGTGACCAATTGTGACATAATTGTAAGTACGAAACGTGGGGTCGACTTGCAATTGAAACTGAAGCATGGCACTGCCAATAACGGCGAGACAAATGAGATATCAGGGATGCTACAATTTTATGCTTGCTCTACAGCTCTAGACGCAGCATTCAGCTATTCCACGCATTTGTTTGGAAGGATTTCTCAATTTTCAAAAATGTTTACTGCACGCATGGCGCCCACGGGAGTGTCGACAGTTAATGGAAGGGCCACTGTACCAATCACAGTGGCACTGACACACAGAATGGCAGTGCTTCTGGGGAGTACTGATAGTTGACGGAAGAGCCAACACTGCTCATTGCATTTCTCCTTGGCTCTTGTTCACCGGCCATGATTCAATGTCGCACTTCATCAGTTTTTATTAGTGCTTTGTGTCCAATAAGCATTCAGCACTTGTTCACAGCAACATTCAAAAGGGCTGCCATTCTTGACGCCAGATGAACAACTGCGTGGTGGATCGCAAGTTCGACGTATTGAAATGGGTGGTGTGGGAGTGATGGCTGCAGCGCGGAGAAATTTTCAGCTGTGATGGCAAGCAAAGAGGTCTCCGTGAGCCAAAGTTGGGACACTTCCCAGAGCTAGAGGCCAAGCTCGTGGCGTACTTCACTGAAATAAGCAATCGGGCCCTGCCACTGATGTGCGACATGATCATGCAACAAACACGGGTCTTCACTTTGGAAGCAGGAATGCCCAGGACAAACGTCAAAGCCAACAGGCTTGGGCATCGACGTTTATGACGTTTGTGGGACCGTGGCAGCCATTAAGACAACAGCACAAGTGAGAACGAGTGGTAAGGCAACTAATATAGTTTCACTATGGAATGCCCTTCCTTGTTTCTTTTTTTTTATCCCTGACATGCAATATGGGGGGTCAACTTACATTTGAGTCAACTTCCAATTGTGTGAATACAGTATGTGCATGCAGCCGCCACACTTGAAGTACAGCACCTTACACAATAAAGTGTATTGCGAGTCTCAATAGTGGATAGGCTCATTAAACAGAAGGCCTAGGTCACACTTCGTGCAAAAAGCACTAGGCTCAATGCACACAAGGTAGTATACCTTGCAATGAAGGCAACTAATGCCTGTAGTGCAACCAATCTACATACCTCTGAATCACGACTGCGGAATGATACAACCTAAAATAACAGTACATAAACACACAATCACAAACCTCGTGTTGCTGCTCCGCCTTCCATAGGTTCCATCTTCACCTCGCTGATGCCAGGTGACAGCCTGGCTGATGGCGTCCTCAACAATCTTCACATACCGAAGATTATCAACCTGCACAAAAAGGATAGTGTACTCTGAACTAAATGTCCTCATATGACATGTCAGGCACACAGGCTCATCAAGCAGTCATTGAAATTGCCTTGGTCTAATCAGTGATGGCCGCACATCTTAGCATACATTCAGAGAGATGGATCATATTCATAAAAACATTAACAAACCAACCACAAAGCGGTCGCTACCCCTGATTAGGTCACCACAGTGCACTAAACAAAACATTTAGGCTAATCTTATTGCTTCCTACAAGAGTTAAGCATCCAAATGAATGTACCAATGCTGGCCGCCTAAAAAATCCAACCATGCAGAAACACTCAGAAGAGTGACAATGTGCAGTCCAATCTAGTCTTAAAAGGAACACATGGGCACAGAGCACATGCCAATTCTTCCCTCTGACAGGAATACAATCACCCAGCTTTGCAGCAGATTACTTCCAGGGGGTGGCACTGGCACCTTTCTACACAATTGGGCAGTGAGTGCATTGCCATACAAGCTAGCTACAAGTGCTTCCAGCAGCACTTGTAGCTAGAGCGCAATGAGAACTGGGATCTGCAATGTTCCCTTTAATGGACACCAAGAAGAAACACTGGATCAGAGAAGTTTTGGCTGATACAGTATTTCTTCAAATCTTTATTTTTGTTAATTTAACAGTAAAAGGTTGATTGCTTGAAGAAAAAATAAATGCTGAACTTCTTAAATTTCTTTTTTAAATCTTGTGACAAAAACTGCCAGTACGGCAGTGTACATGAAGAATTTCAACATATTTTCTTGTATGTTGGCCATTGTGGCATGATAACATTACTCAAAACTTGCCAAGTTCAGTCTCTGGCTCTTCTAGAACACAATGTACTCCATTTCTACCAATAAGAAATTAACTCGACCCCAAGCAGACAATGTCAAAATCCACGATGTTGCACCGAGCTGGTGCGGGAAAATTGAGGTGGCGTCGCCACCAGTCTTCTGACTTTGTGCCTTTTTTCTGGCTTCCCAAGGTTCGTCTGACAGTAAGAGTGGCTTTTCTTGGCATTGTAGAAAAGTATTTAAGATATTAAATGAAACCTATTTCTCCCTTTAGCCTCCTTTAACGCTGAACTGCACTGTACATGAAAGTACCGTTCTTGTGCTAAAAAAAAAAAAAAGATGACGCCAGAATGCCAATAAGCTCAAACAACACTGACAAGTGGCTGGAGAAACTTTTGAGAATGGGTCAACAAAAAAAGAAAGAAAGAAAAGAAGAAATTCAGTTGCACTAAACGAAACCGGTCAACCAGCCGAAGAACCCACCTCGTCCCACTGCCGCAGCTGATGGCCCAGCAGTTCGGCTTCCAGCATGTACTTGAAGCCACTCGGCACCGAGAGGAAACGGACGTGCAGGAGCAGGCCTCGGTCTCCAAATGACAGCAGCACGGGACGCAGCGCAATCAGTGCTTCCAGGTTTTCCTGCCAGTGAAGGAAATGAGTGATTGAAACAAACAAAACAAGAAAAAAAATTGCTGCCAAACTTTTATGCACTACTGCACACCAGTACCTTGAATTAAGCTTTTCATAACAAAACCCAGAGGCCCTGAGCGAGAAGAAGAAGGGGAACTCAGGAGCTTAATTTAATGTTAGCAGCAATCACATGAAGCCGACAGACACTGAAGTAAAAAAAAGCACAGGAAAAATTGAATGCTTCCTTTTTTTACTTAAGAATGTGTTGCATGGTTCCGTACTCGCAGAGGAGCAGAGCACTTTTAAATTTTTTTCACCATTACCTGTGTGTATGCTTGAACCGAATATAGGATATAATGAAGGTATTTTTGTGTCAGATGCAACTTCATTAAAACCAGATTCAACTGCATATTCTTCCACAACATGAAACAGCCTTTCTTCAGATGCCTGCCAAGCTCAGTCATAAAGCTATGTGGTTCAATGTTAAGCTGGCCCCTATGCTGGCAATTGGCATGGCCATCTAAGCTCAACAGCAACAGAATTAAATGAGGTTGATGAAGCCGATTGCACAGTGTGCAACTGAAGCCATGAGGCAGGCAGTCTTATTCAAGTTGCCTTAAAACAGTATTGCTTTTCATTATCATGTTGTGTTTAACCAGACCGACAAGTTTCATTAAACGCAGCTACATTTTTTTTTCTAGTTTACAGGAGACACTTTGTCGCTTTCATTCACGGCAAATTTTTTCCAGAGCTAGAATCACCACGGCAAGCAACCCAAAGCTTTTACTTGTCTTCAGAAAGTGGGAAGGATATAGTGCAGCAGAAACATACTAGCACAGACAAATTTGAATACTGGAAGATGTGTCATCAAACACCAGTGCTGGTACCGACAAGCCACACCTCAGGGCAAAATTCCCATGTAGCCTGCACCAATTATTCGATGGGCTTTCAATTACTCGATATTTCGGACAAACCCCGCCGAGTCTGAATAATCCGTCGGCTACTCTATATTGGCTTGTATTAGTGTGAATACTTAAGTTCATTTTCTCAGGTCTCCCTACTCCACTCTCACCTTATTAATCGAATAAATATGGTAAATGTTATGTGCATTTAGGTTAAACAGTGCCACAAGAAGTCATTACTAGCGCTGTTAGAGCTACACCTACAGAAGAAGCAGCTCAGTGACTCGAAGAGACAGAGAGGTCGGCCGGAAAGTGGAGCACCTGGCTTGCTACTCTGAGCAAGGGAAGGGGAAGAGGGGAAGAAAGAGGGTCGCAATAGGGGATGATGATGGGAGAAACGAGATGAAAGAACACATTGCATAAGTACATCCTAGTACATGTCTGTTATGTTAAAGCTCTTAAATTAGCTGCACAGTTAGCAATAAAAGAAATGCACACCTTGACATCACAGGCTTCATCCAAGATGGAGGCAGCAGTCAGCATGACTGCACGGTTTGGGTCGCAGAGCTGAGTCACAAGAAGCTCCATGACCCACTTCCTGAAGTCCAAGAGTTCCAATCGAAGTAGGACTCTGAGGAACTTTGTTGCATAGAGTCGTGCTTCCTGCAAAGGTGATCACAAAACCAATATGGCAGCAATTTCATTCACACAATCAACATTTACAATGCAGTGCATGTGAACCACGTCTGAAATGTTGGCCTAAACTTCCTTTAGGTGAACGATGTTGGTGTCATTTAGGGGAACCGCAGTCGTCGTCCAGAGGGTAGGACACCCGGCTTGGCTATGGCAGGTGCGTGGTTCAATCCCTATCGCCTGCCATCCACCGGTTTATAAGGGTACAAGCAGACCCTTGGCCAGGTGTCTGGCTCTCTAGGGATCTGTTGTTTAGGAGAGGTTCGCATAGACCGCCATGCTTACTGTACAAGAACCAAGACAAAAAAAGCCAGCATATCCCACACCCTGTGGGAATCGATGTTATGTGAAGCAATGTGCTAGGGAGCCTACCAAGTTAACAAAACGACCATGAGAACACCAAGGCGTAGGTGGCTCTTTCATAACCTACATGACACGCATGTCATGACCTATAATTTATGTTCATCATACACTCGCCTTACTATGCCAATTTTGGTACATACCAAATTAATGAAGTGACCATGAGAACACCAAGGCCTAGGCGGCTGTTTCATGACCTATATGACACACGTCATGATATTCATGTCATGATCGTTCATACACGTTAGTCATACACACTTGTTATACCGTGCCAATTTTGGTACATAACTAATTAATGAAACGACCATCAGAACACCAAGACATAGGCGGCTATTTCATGACCTGCATGACACGCATGTCATGTTATTCATTTCATGACTGATCATTTATGTTCGTCATACACTCTTGTCATACTATGCCAATTTTGGTACACGCCAAGTTAACGAAATGACCATCAGAGCACCTTGACGAAGGTGGCTAGATAGATATTGTCAAAGTGGCAAATGTCAGTGAAGAACTGCTTCGCATATAACAAAATGCCACACAACTTCAGAAAAGGTGGCTGCCCTTCCAAGCGTCTGGAACTCCTGTGTAGTTGCCGAGCGCCAGGCCGGGAGCGCACTTGGGCCCATTTTACAGATAGGTAAAAATTAAATTATGGGGTTTTACGTGCCAAAACCACTTTCTGATTATGAGGCACGCCGTAGTAGGGGACTCCGGAAATTTCGACCGCCTGGGTTTCTTTAACGTGCACCTAAATCTAAGCACACGGGTGTTTTCGCATTTTGCCCGCATCGAAATTCGGCCGCCGTGGCCGGGTTTCGATCCCGCAACCTCGTGCTCAGCTTTACAGATAGGTACCTGACGGCAGCACTTGTCTGCCTCCCACACCACAGTAATAGATGCTCGACTATTTCACCAAAGCTGTGGTGGGGACAAGGGGCGCTCAAACACCCTCACAAATCTTCATAGGGCCCCCTTTCAAGATGAGGCTCCATATAAACAACCGAGCACCAGGCTGTGGTACACCTCTACCGATCAGAAAAAAAAAAAACGGCGGGTTTCCGGTGGCACCGGGATTCGAACCAAGTGCCTCCCGCATACAAGGTGGATGCTCTACCATTTCACCGCCGCTGCAGTTCATGTAGAAACTCCACGTAGTAACAAAAATTGCTCACCTATATGCAGCAACTGTAGCACATGGTAACATAGTGGTGCCATGTAAAAGTCCAAATAATCAAGCACACAAGTCTCTACAATATCAGCCAGCTACCTAAATATACCAACAATAAAATTAGCTTGGACACATCTGTGCAAAAGCAATACTAAAGCTAAGAGAGAAACTTGAAAAATACTGCAGGGTCTTCAGTAGTGGAACAGCCATATCATGTTTTGGCGCAGGTCCTGGCGCAGGCAATAAGCCAATTTGGTGCAGCAGCAAGCATTTCTTGCGCAGTTTCCAACACATGTATGCCATATACCATGCAAATTTTAATTGATACAGTCGTTATGTTGTAGAGACGGGTTAGCGCAAGGCTTACCTTGCAAATGCGGTTGGGAAAGGACGCGGCGCTCCTCCACACTGCGATGCAAAAAGGGCGCTATGCGGCCACGTTCATCGATACGGCACAGAGAAGGCACCACCGACAGATCGTCAACAAACAAGTGTTTCTTAACCCAGGATGCAATGCAGTGCGACAGTCACGGCTTGTGAGCAAAGGCTCACCGCAAGATCAATCGACTATGCACGCCTGCACTGAACACAATATCATGCCACACACATTAATAACTCCCATGATAACTCATGATAACTCACACATGATAACTCCCTAATGCCACACACATTAAGGAGTTGTCAAATAGGGGCCGCAAAGGTGTGTGGCTGCAAAAAGAAGTAAAAGAAAAGTAGCGTCAGTGCCACTGCACATGCACAAGACGCAAAGAGGGTTTAGATTTTGCATCGGCGATGCATTTCCACTGAAATAGCGCAGTGACGAAAACTCGACACAAAAGCTTTGCGTCAACAAACATGGTGAAACCTATTGAAGCGGCAGCTCTCGCTGTGTACCACATCCGACCTCATTCGCTAGTACCATTCCTAACTTCTGATCGCGGTGGCTCTTTTCCAAAGCCTTACATCACCCACAAACATTGAAAAGGCTTAACTTTAATCCTAGAACGTGACACCATCCTTCGCCAAAATCTGCGGTACAAAGCGGGTTCGATGAACACTGAAATAAAGCGGCAGTAAGACGGTACAGCGGCACTACATTGTGCTTCCATCAGAGAAAAATGCACGAATGACAAACTGGATGACTCCGATAGGCCCATAGAGTTTATCACTACGTATATAGTGAGAAACTATGGACGGGTGTCGGCTTCCTTCTATGATGATGGTGCTGTTGGTTTTGATTTCAGTTTTGCTAGCTGCAAGGCATTGACGGAAGGAAGGTTTCAGTATTATGCATGCTTTAGTGCAGGCTCGACGTAATTTTCCACTAAAATGCCATTGTGGCGCGGGATGGAACACAAGACTGCTCGCAGCACAGTTTAGCGCAACTGGCACAGCTGTTCCACCACTGGGTCTTGTTTCTGCAGGCTGGTTGGAACCACTTGAAACAATCTTATGAAGAAACAGGATATTTTAAGACTAAAAAGAGTGCCTAAACTGAGCATAACTACAGACGCAGAAAACAATAAATTTATATACTCTATAGCTCACTGGTACAAACATGTGCATGGTGATGAAGAGACTGGTGTCCAAAATTTCTGACAGGCAGCACACTAGTAGTTCTCAATACAGATACTTAATGACTTTGACAACCTTAATTTACGTACAATACTGGCACTTATATAACAGGCAGACAAATGCCTAACAATAGACATGGAGTCATTCTTCCGAATTCCTGAATACTACACTGCTCACACGATGTCAACACTAACTTCAGTAAAAAGGTGCGAGTGAAATGACAACCCACCTCGCACTTTGTTGTCAATGCTGTCGTCAGCAGGGACCTCGCAAAGCCTGGTTTGGTGTAGTCCATGGATGCCAGTGCCAGCTTCAAGTACAGGTCATGGCCTTCCAGTGTGACCAGCGTCACAATATGCTGGTACACTCCAAGCCTCTCCAAGAGCCGTGAGCCCTTGCTAGAACTCGCGAGCCGGCCAATAAAAAGGAAGTAGGCATGTGAAACCATTGCCAGCATTCTCGAAGGTCCTAAAAGCGCTGACATGGCAGCCCCAGGTAACTGCGCTTCGTGAAGGCAGTTGCACAAGTCGATCAAGAAGTCCTCAATGAACTCGGTGGCTCGACCTTCATCGGCCTCGAGCAGAAATTCAAACAGCTGGCAGCCAACGGTGATGATCTGGTTTGCACACTCGCGCTTGGTTTCCATCAGCGAGAACTGGCGGCTGCTCGGTTTGTAGAAGAAGACAAGACGGCGGATAAAAGTTCGGTGCGTGCTCTCACTGAGCGCGCGCAACGACTCGCTGGGCCACTTGAGTAACGAGCTCACAAGATACCAGTCCCAGGAGTTGTACTCCCTGACAAGCACCTGGGAGTCTCGGATGCTGTGCATGGCACTCTCATCCGTTTCCTTATGCAGGCAGGCGTTGAGGCGCACCTTGCCTGCTGCCTCGCAGAAGTCCTGGTTGCCGCTACGGCGTTTGGTCGGGCTGCAGAACTGCAGAAGCTGGTCCAGGAAGAGGCTGCTTGGCATGGTGCCTTTCCGCCGGTTTGCATGCAGGTGCGACAGACGGGCCACAGCTGTGCTTGCACGGCTGCAAGGAAAAAAATTGTCAATTTCCTTGCTTCACTCTTTCCCTAAAAAAAACTGCTTCTAACTACAACTGAACCTAAGTACAAAATTTGAACTGTATTTCTACAGCAAAGGATCTTTTGTTTTTTGAATTGATGCTCGGCAACCCACAGAAGATGACGGAAAAAAAATCCCCACAAGGAACATATTTTAATTTGCTGTCCCAACTCTGTGAGATTTTTCGCAAGTATAACTGGGTTTTCCTGTAAAACCACAGGCTAAAAAAACCAAGAATATCTAGCCAGTTTTTCTGTATAACGAAATGTAGATTAACACCACATTCAACTTACCGCAAGGCAAGAATCCTGTCCTTGGCATTGTACAAGCATATAGTCAATATGACCGAAAAAGTTGCTACACCCAATGTCAGGCAAAATGAACCCAAACTGCAGCTGCATGCAGAAGCATTCCATTGCTTATTAACATTACATACGTAGTACAGTAGTGGCATGCCTACTCTGTTAAAAAGGATGGACTAGAACAGTCGCGGTGGTCACAACAGTGAGACAGCATTTTCATCAATACTTCACAGCATAGTACGGACACCTAACGTAAGACTTGTCTCATGAGAGTGAGGACACAAACGCGTGACTTTGTCTCACATGCGCTTTTCCTGGGGCGATCCAAAAGCAGCCGCTTGTGACATCAGTGTTGGCAGGCAGTGGCAATGTCGGCCAGCTTCAGAGGGCAGGTAGACACTGGCCTGCCAGTCATTTAGGAAGAAAAAGAAACAAATGTTTGTAACAGACAAAAACAACCAACTCAAGTGTTTTACCCTGCACAGAGCATACAGCAGAGTCGCTTTAACGTACAAAAAAAAAAAACTTCCCAGTAAATTTCATGATAAGCTCGCTTCAGGACGATTTTAAAGATATATGCTAAGACAGAGTTCTGATACAACAAACACAGCTCCAACGTCCCTTCGTGCTTGTCTTAAAGGGATTCTACTGTACACTTGTAAATCCATACTGAAGTTTTTTTAACATTTTCAGTAACAAACCCTCCTGAAAACAAAACAGTCAAATGTTCAATAGCATCAAATAAGCCACTATAAACTAATTCCATCAATTATTTGAGTTATTTGTCAACTAATTCAATAGCATCAACTAAACCACATGCAAAATTATTCTTAGGATTATACTATGAGCATAGAGTCCTTACGGCTTAAGACCACAAATTTCACAGGACTTTAACAAACATGGGTGCAGTGAAAACTGCTCAGTGGCTAATCCATGCACACTGAGCACAACTATTTATTTATATTATTTATTTTAGGTAACTGCTTAGAAGACATTTCATTCAGTGGAACTACAGCCTAGGTTTACATGTTTCAGGTGGCTGTTAACAGGTGGAAGGGGGGTTGTGCAGGTGATATTTATGTAGCTTTAACCCTTTAATCTCCCATACCGAGCTGTACCCGCCATGCGAGGTTGTACCGTTATCACCAATGACGAGTGATACCCGTTCAGCCAAATGTTGTGCTGCTCCCACTGCCAATAACGAGCTATGCACGGCATTAAAGGAAGGCTGCCCTCAAGAGCAGCTTTTCCTCTTTTTTGTTATTTCTGATAACCAATTTGTGTGTTTATCTTTGTTTACTTATTTGTGTGCTTGATTGGCTATTGCTAATAGCCAATCAAGAAATACATTTTCAGAAGCACAATGACAGAAAAAATTATGACAAGACAAATAAATTCCTGAAATTTGGTACATTTTTTACGGAATTAATTTGGGGATTAAAGGGTTACCCATTGCTTAACCGAGTTGAAAAAGTACAGCAAAGCTGATTTTTCAATCATTGCAAAGTTCAGTGAAGAAAATATGCAGGAAACAACAAACTTTTTTATTTATCTTTCATTCAAGTACGAGGACACCAAGTAAGAAGGCAACAAGACAACTTATAGTTACAATAGTATCAGGAGAAAAAAGAAAGAGTTTGGAACTCACCATGTACAGCAGTTCTGCCAAGAGTATTGTTGCTTGAATAGCCAAGGCATCTTCACTTGACACTATCACTTCAACTAGCGCCTACATTTTGTCAAGAAGAAGAAAAAGATAAAAAGATAACACATTATTTGGTCGTTGAACACTTGAGAAAATTTTTTAAGTACTCCCAAAGAAGAGTAATTATTTTTTTCCTCTTTACATCAAAAAGGTTTCGAAGTGAAGCACATCGCACTTCAAATTACAACAGAGATGCTCGCAACACGACAAAGTCAAACAGCATCTTAATTTAGTGCTTTGCTTGCACACAAATGACAGAATTCTGCAGATCAAGTAATAGTAGGCTTGCTGACCAAACAATTATGAGGACAAGTTTTGTATACGAACATTATCTGTTGAGGCCGTGTGTACTTACAAAGCTTGATCCAACTTTAATCTTCAGCCTGAAAGCCATTTACAATGCCAAAAAATAATGTGCAAAAGTAGGAGTTACACTGTGATACTAACATTCGTAAAGGAACACTGCAGAGGAAAAAAAATGTTTATAGTAAATTTTCATTTTTATAAATAAAGATTGGCTACACTGCATCCTAACAGAGCAATAGAGTGAACTTGGCAAGTTTTGATAACTTTTACTGAGCCTCAGTGGCCCAAATAGTATTAGAAGATACTTTGAAATCCACGACATCAAACTAACTTATTGGTGCAAGAGCTTCAGCACGAAAATTTTAAAACCTGGAGTTCGGCCTTAATCTCCTGTTCTAGATCAACCTCCCACTTCAAAAATCAAAAATAGAGTTCTGAAAGAATACTTTATCAGTTTAAATGGATTTAGAGCTTAGCATCGCTTTAAGGCATTTGCATTTATTCACAACGTGAGTTAACCGAGGTAGATTTCTAAGTTGGATGGCTAATCACTTATTAGTGGCAGATACAATATATGCATGATAAAGGCTTTTCGACATAAAATTTTGTGACAAAATTGTATAGAATTCAAATAGAATTTTAATAGAATGTCAAGCTAAAGTAAAACAAAATTCTATAGCAACAATATGCACTTGCTCAAATCATTACATCATGGCCAAAATTGCACGAAATCTTGGTTTGTCAAAGAGACTGACAGCAATGCAAAGGGTAGCAGGTAATGCTGCTTAAAGACAGATTTGGGCATGAAGACACGTGCATGCAGTGAAAATTTCCAAATTAATTTCTCTAACAAATGAACAGTTTCTGCGCAAGAATGACTGACTAAAACAAAAGCTGCAAACAAATCAATTCAGCAAGACGGATGCAACCCAAGGATGCAACATGTGCAGATATATCAGCTGCACTTGTAATTACGGCAGCCTTAACCATCTCTCGATCGGAAAAATGCTGTGCAGTTCATTCTACAGTTGAACCCTTATTTTGCGAACAGGGACGAGTCGAACTTTCATAAAATCGAGAATTTCATAAAACTTAAAAGTATGAGAGCACCTTTGTAAAACGTCCAATTTATGTCTACAAAGAAATTTAGTTATTTTGTCTTGCCTGGTTTGTCACTAAGGACATTATGCAGCTCTTCTAGCTCAAAACAGCAATGAGAGCCTCTCGAGTCCCAGTAAACCATCTGAGGAGGTCGACAGCTTCCGTGACCTCGGTAGCTGTCGGTACATCTACGTTAGTATCCACGTCCTCATCTTCTAACACTTATTCTGCGTCAGAACCAAGCTTCACAAGGCCCCCATCATCCAAATTCACTGTTACGTCCACATTTGTGCTGGCATCGGCACTAAGACAGTCATCAACGTTCATGCCTGGCGGGACAGCACCATGCCGGCTAAGCTATTCCCAGAAAATGGAAGTAGACTGTTCGACCTGCTGCCTGGGGCTAAGCATGACCTAGCTTTATTGTGGAAAATTCCAAAACCAGCAATCCTAAAGCAACTGACAAATATGGTTTGTGTTGTTTCACTCCAGACTACAGTCATCACTTTGATCGCCATAAAAATGCAGATCCTCTTTCTCGGCTGTCCCTATATTTCCTTTTAGCCATGCACGCATAAGTCTCTCTATCGCACATTTAGCTGTTTTTCCACCTTCTTTTCTTCGGGGCAGCTTCATAAAATTAATAGCAATGGCTAACGTCCTTTGCAAGATCAAATCCGTAAATACATTAAGCCCAATGACAAACATTTAGGGAATTCGTAAACTGGGGAAATTCGTGAAATCGGGTTTCGTAAATCGTATTTCGACTGCATTACAGTTAAACCTCGATTTAACAAAGTTGGTAAAATCCACAATCTGCTTTGTTATATTGAAATATCATTATAATGAAATTCAATCTTTTATGCAAATACCAAGTACAGTCGTCTATGAATTTTTGTTACACGGAAGAGACCGAAAACTGTTCTGCATTATTGGGCAATCGGAAAAAGCAAATATGAATGAGAAAGAAAGTCATTTTCTTGAATTTGAGAGTTGGTGACGAAAGATACGGTTTCATGGCCTGTCGACAGGACCTTCGCATCGGCGGTACGAAGCGAAGCCAGTTACATTTTCGCGTCCCCTCCTACCCTGCAGCTGATAAGTGTCACCCGCAGTGGGACGACCTCATCGCGAGAAATGCCAGCAGTGAGGAGCGAATGTTTTAATTGCCTCTCACTTCGACGAACCCCAAACTCAAGATTGCGCAACCTCCAGCACTAAACAAATGGGAAGACTGTGCACGATGTCACATGCCATCTCAACTAGCCCAATCTTTGCAAACGCACGCTGCATATGTGCTGAGCAGCGCTGACAGCCATGCACAGCCACCAAGAGGAGACACGTGCCAACCTGTAGTGCCAATCGGCACCCCCCAACCTCATCCACTTTCGCTTCACGTTACTGCGAGCTCAATCCCCTCCCCGCTTCCCCTAGCTCACACGGGAAGACGGCGCTCGTCAAGCCACCATCCTTCTCGGCTCACCTTGGCACGCTTTTACTCGCACGTAAAGCGTGCAGGGTGTGGGGCGCAATAGGATCTTATCGCATTTGGACTTTACATGAAACATGGCGCCACTGAACTTTCTCGTTCGATCTCGATCACACAGCGCACAATTTGAAAAGGTGCGCACGCAAGCGTCCGCATGTAATTCAACCATTTGACCATCTGCTTCTGTGGAAGTTTCGAAATCATGTATAAAAACACTTTGTTACACTGAGCTTCAATACATGGTGTTCTATGGACAAGGAGTTACAGAAAGTTGAACACTATATTATATTGAGGTAAATATACTTTCAAATGAATGCCTGCATGTGTTTGCTCTCACACCACTTGCTGTTTGACAGCAACGCATTCTTTTGCCGAGTAATGCACCTGTCTGTCTCATTTCTCAACAGACAGGAAGACAGACTGCAAACCAAAGCACTCTCCATCCAGCCTATCAAGTTGTTCAAACTGACTTTCTGCTGGAAAGAATGATGCACTACTAGGCCAGCCAAAATGTTTGGATCAACCAAAATCCCCTTTTAAAATTAAGCGATTTGATGCGCACTGAAAAAAAAGCCGGCCAACCAGAAATTTCACATTTGTACGAGTTATCCAGCATGCTGAATTATCCATGGCAAGTTGGCTGTACAAGTTATCTCATAATGTATAAAAATTACTTGTTTTATTGCTCATCTTTGCTGGCTGTACACTGACAAATTTGATTACTACATTTGTAACACCAGAACCAAGCACAGTTGAGCAATGAGGATACTTATGTTCTGACACCAGATGGCAACATAAAACACCACAAATAAAACATCATTCATGCTCACCTCTAGGATTCCAGCCTGCACAAATGCTAGCAAAAGGAGAGCTAAGTAGTTTCCCACTAAATTTGACCTGAAAGCAGGAAAATAAAGAGAAACCATACAGGAGGGCATGAATCACTTGTTTTTCTAATGACAAGCAAAGCAAAAGTAAAATAACAAATACAAAAACAATATGTATCACAAAAATTACCATGAGAACATTTCGAAAACAAAAGTTAAACTGCAAACTTGCAAAGAACTTCATTATTTCACCATCGCACTGAGCTTCTTTTTGTATGACACATAGGACGCCAACTACAAAAGTAAAGGCTTAATCACACCAGCAACTTGAGGAGGTTGCGAGACCATTTGCGACTAGGCGACCAAAAAGTGACTGAAGGTGACTGATGCTCATACCGGCAAACCCGGCCGAGCACAAGCTGCAAGTCGCAATCTTGGAAATTATTGTTCTCAGCGAGAACTCTAGGAATCTACGCAGTTCACATGCACTTCACTGGTTTCGCATTCCGGCAACAGCCATGGATTCCGATTCGAGCGAAGAGGAAGACGTCATCACTGTGCTGATGTTGCAACTTGTAGTTCGCATTGCACGGGAATCGGTGCATAATTTTTGTGCTTTCTTTTGCTGCTGGGTAGCCTCCTGCAAATGCTACTGCATGCACTCGACACGTTGCTAGAACTGCTGCACCCCAGCATCACAAGGCAAGACTCCAATTACATTCCTGTAGTCTGCCATGATGGCGTGGACTTTGCAATTACATTCCTGTAGTCTGCCATGGTGGCATAGACTTTGTCACTACATTCCTGTAGTCTGCCATGGTGGTGTAGATTGTGTTTGGTGTGACACAGGAGGACGCTGGATGAAAACACGTGCTAACCTTCAGCGCACCGCTGACTGGTTTAGCCGTTTTGTGACCACGGTCGTGCGACTGAAAAAACGAGGATTGGACGACAGGCTCAAAATAATCGTTTTTCAAGAACAACCGACAATTTGCGACTGGTCGCTTTGCGACAAACTTGGTCACATGACTGCTGTCAGTCACCGGTGTGAATGAGCCTTAAACATGCCATAATGCCACAGTTAGGTACGATAGCAGTGCTGATTGTCAAAATGTCCATTGGTGACTGTGAAACCATAGTAGTACTACCACTACTTTTTCATTTAACGGAGTGTCATTTCTACTTGGGGGTTACTGCTTTTCACGAGTAGCTCCCGAACACACCGTACCATTTAATTATTCTATCATCAGTTTCTTGCCTGAGGCATAATCTATGATGATGCTCTGCCGCCTTTTATTGAGCTGACTAAATTTCCTGTAACTAAAAGGATAAACATTGGGACATTCCTGACATACTGTCACATCATAGTGCCGGTGAAAAATTCAACACTGCTAATACTGCGAGTTAAGAATCTTATCTCTTCAGTGAGCAAACTTGCACCCAGAAAGACAAGCAACACTCAAATCCCAATGATAGCATTGAGCACAGTCGCTGGTCTTTGAATCTGAATTCACGAGTCAAGTGCATCGACTACTTATACATGACTCATCATACATTTCAGGGCAATTGCTGATGCTTGCGTAAATTCGAGAATGTACACTACTTGCAATACACGTACAATATGATTAGTCAAACAGTTAAGGTCATGACCAATGTGGTCAGTGCTCGTTGTAGGATGTGTGCAACCAGGAAAAGACTGGCTTTTGAATGTTAGGCCAATAGGTTCTCCAGAATGACATCACTAGGCAACTGCAAGGCACAGCGAATGGGTTGTCCTGAAGGCCGCAAAAAAATGTGAATGTGAAAGCATAATAGAGCTAGGCACTCTACAACAGAATATGTTTTTACTGGAGGTCCTGTATAAATTTGTATGTAGCCACGTGAGCAAGAGATATATGCAGGTTCTAAAGTGCAGTGATGGAAGCAGCACTTAGTCTTACGGAGCAGAAAAAATCAGTTTGGTGTGGGAATATATGCTTTCGGGGCAGAAAAATTTTGTCTTTCATGCAAGGAAACAATGCTTTAGAGCAATAACTCACTGCTCTGGTGCAAAGAGAAAGTTCCACATGCAGTTAACGGAAAATGATGCGGTATGAGATAGTATTTTTTTTTAAACTGCACTCATTATGTACCATGTTTCCTGGTGCATAAGATGCAGTTTTTTCCAAAATTTTCGGCGGTATGTCTTATACAACGCTCTGGATTGTCTTATATGTATATATATCTTTTCCATTTTGGCAAACTTTGAAGGAACTCGTGTTGATGCTGATTAGTCTTTTTTTTAAACTATTATGACAGCTCAATGCAAATGATGCGTCATAAATTTAATAACAAATAGTCAACCTCCAAAAACTAGAGTTCCATAACAAAAAACAAAAAAGAAAGTCAATAGAATGAAAGGAAAAAAAGAAAATACGTCACTTTACGAGTTCTCAAATCACGGAGGCTGTGCGAGGCTCGGAAGCCGCAAGCGGTAAGCTAGAATAGCAAAAGATATCAACAGTTGAACTGCTTGCCGAAATGGTTTGGCGTTCAGCCCGTTCGGCACGCTGCGCATATTTCAGCCAGCCACAATTTGCAGCTTTGTTTATTCGGTTTGTTTGCTTCGCTGTCGTTCACTGTTCACCATTCACCTGTAGTACGCTGCCTAATACACGAAAGAGCGACACAGCGAAGTTTAAGCTTACTGCTGTGGAGTACACGAAGAAGCACGGGAACCTGGCAGCAGGCCGTCATTTCTATCTCACTGAAAAGATGATTCGCACATGGCGGCAGTCTAGAGAGAAGCTCCAGGCCATGAAGAGCGGCAAAAAAGGCTGACCGCGGCAAGAAGGCGCGATGGCCAGAACTTGAAGGATGCCTACACACGTGGGTTTTGTAGCAACATGCCCAAGGTAGGGCGTTATCAACGGTGCAGCTACACCTGAAAGCGCACACACTGACCAAAAAAATGGCCGCTGTTGGTTTTGTTGATGGGTTGTCGTGGTGCTCGAGCTTTATGTGCGGCAAAGCGCTGGCGATTAGAGCTCGCACAGGCATGTGCCAGAAGCTCCTGGAAGATTTTAGAGAGAAAGTAAAACAATTTCAGTCTTTCGTAAAGAAAGAGATGGAAAATTATGGCATCTCCGACAGCCGTATTCTATATATGGATGCAGTGCCACTGACATTTGATATTCCTATGGAAAGGAGTGTGGCACCAGAAGGTGATAAGGCCATCACGATTAAAACTACAGGCCACAAAAAAGCGCATTTCACAGTTGTGCTTGCATGCTGTGCCGACGGGAGGAAGCTTCCACCCATGATCATTTTTAAAAGGAAGACCATGCCAAAAGAAGCTTTCCAGCCCGGTGTTGTCATAAGAGACAAATGCAAAGGGCTGGATGGATGAGGACACGATGAGCAGGCGGCTCAAAAAGTGCTTTTCAAAGCGGCCAGAGGACTTTTTAATGTTAAGAATGTCTTTCTGGTCATGGATAGCATGCAAGCGCACGTAACTGGGATGACGCTCAAGCGTGTAAAAAGCCAAAAACTACACACCTGCAGTAACCCCAGGCGGTATGACTAAAATACTACAGCCTCTGGACATCGCGGTGAACCGCAGTTTTAAAGCTGTTTTGCTATGCCTGTGGGAGGCATGGATGACTGAAGGAGAGCACAGCTACACAGAAAACAGGGCACTTGAGGCACGCGCTTCATTCAGCGAAGCTACGAAGTGGGTCTGCGATGCCTGGAGTGCGGTTTCGAAGACTACGGTGAGTGCAGGGCTCTGTGAGGCATGCCTACTAGCTTCATCAGCGCCAGAGCTCGACGAAAGCAGCGATTCTGAAGAATACGCCTCAGTGATGCTACCGCCAGAACTCGCCGAACTTTTTGAGAGCGCGTCGGAAGTAGAAGACTTTGAAGGCCTTGAGTTATTTAATAAAATGTTTCTCCTGCATTTATGCGGGACGTTTCTTAACGTGTGGTTGTGCACTTTTTGTCCCGCAATGTCGCTTCATAAATGTTCATAGAGAGACTAGTACCCCGAGATGGTAATTGTTAAGTAGAGCATTTCACAATATTTCCGCAACTACACGTTATGAAGTTTCTTCGTGGCAAGTGCATGAATATAGGTGTGTCTTATACAACAATGCGTCTTATACACCGAGAAATACGGTATTATACTAAGATGCAATTTATTTTCTTTGAATTCATGTTCCATTTTTTTTATTCTTATATAAAGAAATGAAGATAAATGCAGTTTTACGTTAATTCACAGGTAATTCTAAATTTCAATGAAGTCTTCATTCCTCACAAGCTGTTCGCTGGCTGCCTTATCCCTTTCATCTGCTATAGCTTTCATATGTTAAGTGTGTTATCTGCTAAACTCATGTCCCTCTCAAGTTGATGCGTACAGCTAGCCGATTCAAGGGCGCTATCTTTGCTGCTGTCCTCGCAGGCATAGATCATTTTGTATGGAATAGCATTGGTGTTCTGTAACTTGTGCATATATATCGAACAATTTCTGGACACGGTATGAGTAATGAGTATATGTAGCAAAAATTACGCTTACATCGAACAAAAATAGCAACGACTCCCGATATATCGAACGTCAAGCGGCGGAAAAGTGCCCCCAGAAGTTGGCTTTCCCTCGCGGTGGCAGGGAAACCCGGCAGGCGCGGTTCCATCCAACCGCTCTCCCTACCATGACCGCACTGCCTCGGACGAGCCGTCGACACCCCCCTGCAAAAGATCATCCTGGCCCGCCCGCCGCGCTTGCTCAGACAGCCAATCAGAGGCTCTTGCGTCCTCATCTTGCAAGATGGCGAAAGTGCGAGTTGTTTCGCTGCTTTTCTGGTTCATTGTGTGTGCCTTGTGGGCCTTCTCCTGCAGTGTTGCCGTGATGAAGCGGCAGAATTAGCCTTTCGTTGTGAAGCTCGAAATCATAAATCGGGTCGAACGCGGTGAGAAGTCAGATGTCCCCGCAGCGTGCAAGATTCCGAGGAGCACTCTCAGCATGATCTTGAAGAATAAGGGGAAGATTAAGAGCTAAAGCAGCCAAACTCGCGACTCGGTACGCGTGGCGACCAACGCGTACACACGACCGTGTACGAGTGGTTCATCCCAATATGCTTCAGCCGTGCCGGCATCCGCATGCTCGGTGATGACTGTAAATTTTGATGACTGCGACGAAGCCGCTGCCGGTATTGCCGAAGTTTGGAGCCAGCTGTCAGAATTTCCGGAAGCTGTTGACGAATCAACGGTGGACGAGCTTGTGAGTGCAAATGCTGGTGTCGCGACCACGGGAGAGCCCAAAAACGAAGGCTACATTGCCGACATTGTACCGAGCAGAAGTGAAAGTGGGCACAATGAGGAAAGCAACGACGGTCCTTTGTTCACACCCTCTGAAGTGATTGGTGCGCTTGCACTAGTCCGGTGATTCTGCGTGAATGCGAAAGGTTGCAGCCTCAGCTGCTCCGACTCTTTGGACAATGTGGAGAAGTGCGTGCGTCGCAGGCAGCGAAATTGGCCAAGCAGAAGAAAGTGCAGGACTATTTCATAAAAAACTAATATGGTTTCGTCAATAAAGTGATTTTATAAATGTGCTTTTACAACTTCCAATTATTTAGCAGGCTTATATCAAATTATGTTCTATGTTGAACTGATAGGCATTTTTTTGCGAGTTCGATATAGCCGTGTTCGAATGTATGTGTTTTACAAAGAAGGTAGTGTATTCCGCACTTGTACACGCATATTATAGGTTGACATTTTAATAAGATTCCATATTCAAATTTCATAACACTTCAAGAGACAGAGGAGCTGAAGATCTAAGTTTAAGCAGTGTGCTACAATTACTAATTAACCCTTTCGCTGTCACGGACGTACCGGTACGTCATCGCGCTTCCCCCCCACGGTGTCACTGACGTACCGGTACGTTCTCTATCGTGCGTTCAAAATTTCGCGCCTGAGCTCAAAGCAGGCGCTCCTGGATTGGCCACGCCATCTGTTGACTCTTTCTACAAGTTCGTATTTTCGCCCCGACCTGTGTTAGTCCATGTATTGAAGAGTACGGTGCGACTGCCACTCCCCACTTTCTCTTTGCTGAGTGGCACGGTGGCTCCGCGTTCACTGGATCATGCGTCACGCGCGTGTGGTTATGGGTTCAAGGGTTGTTCTGCCATCTCCGCTGGTTTGAAGGTTTTTATTTTTCTTCTGTTGGTGTGTCTGCTACGGCGTGTCAAGTTCAGGCGCACGTGCCGTTGCCTCTCCAAAAAGGGCGACTCGATTGCTGCTTTCGCTCTCTCTCCGCACCCTCGCTTCCGACTTGCAGCAGTAAACGTAAAGCCCTTCGAACTTTGTTTAGCCTTTTTCCATCTCCCTCTTTCTTCTTGATCACGCAACGTCCCATTTCTCTCCGTTGCGCGGGCGATTGAAAGCGCATCCTCCCTGCGCGCGGTTACTTTCGGATGGCTCGGCGCGCGGGACCTTCGTCTGCTCATGGGAGCAGTGGCTGAATTCCGATTCAGAATACGAGCCGAGCTCGGATTCGGACTCGGACAAAGTCGCATGAGAGGAAGAGGGTTCCGCATCGTCAGATTCGGATGTTGAACGGATTTTATAGTCAGGCTGATGATGATGATGATGTTTACTAACAACAGCTGCAGAACACTGAAATGTGCATATTGCATTGACTATGTTATTTGTATACCAATCATAATCAAAAATAAATTGCTATGTTCATTCCCTGTTATGCTCGTTCCCTGAAACCAAGCCGACACTGGGGGTGCATCACGGCCAGAAACGTCCGACAGCGAAAGGGTTAAAGCCGCAAAATACTATGGTACGCTCAAATTTCGCACTGCATAACAAGCTTGACAAGCCTATAACAGTTTGTCGACAATTTAAAAAAACCAAACAAGCAATAAAAGAAGAAAGTTAAGATCTAAAAAGTCACCTATGCTTTGATGGTGGCGGTAAAAGATCACAAGCCTCTGCAACCACAAAGCCCTCATATAGCTTCCATGACTCCCGGATAGCCGTTCGATCTGCAAACACAAGTCGCATAACAGTGTTTAGCAGAACACATGTTGCAAGGTATCAAACATATGCATATCTGGCATGAATTTCTTAATTGCAAACCTCCTTCACTAGCCTTCATAAAAGCAACAATTATAGTCAAACACCATTTAGCGAAGTCGTATTTGGCACAAAAGTAGTTTTACCTGACAAGTGTTGTAAGTGTACATGATGATACCGGCAGGGAAAAAAGAATTGTAATCACATCTAGGCGAAAAAAATGCAACCGTTTGTGATGCCTGCAACAGGCCAGCAAATGGTCTCCAGTAGGTTTTGATAAAGGCCTGTTGGCAGCTTGCCATGCCAGTGTGCGGCACGTGATGCAAAATTATAAACACGCTTTGCACAGATGGTAATACGCAACCACGCAATCAGTGTAATCACGTAAGATTGGCATGTTGGCTAACAAGCAAACATGCCATGTGGCCAGCAAACCCAAACCTTGGCCAAAATGCAGACATGTCCAGAATGTGCCTTTCCAAGTTGCTCTTGCAAACTATTTGACATTTTTTCTACCACAGCACATAGTTTGAGCAGCAGAGTGAACAAATAGTCACTTGGCTATGACTGATGTCTCAGAACTTACATTTTTGGATTTGTCATAGCAGCAGAATACCCATTGTAATAAAGCATAGGCAACATTTTAGATTTACCTCATTACACTTGATAATGTGTTATATCTGTGCTCATTATATCGAGGATTCGACTGTTTAATAAACTACAGTCAGAACAACATGATGCAACTCACCAGCTGACTTGAGCGCAGTTTCAAAATCACTTGTCCATTCCGGAATACGAAGGCAGAAGACGTCGTACAGCAACTCAATTATATTTTTCTGCATAGATAAAGGAAGTAATTTAGTGTTGTTTTATACAGCTTACTTTATTTTTATGTATAAATATTTAATTTTCACTTTTAAATGCAACGAATTTCAGTCAAATTGGTTCAGCGGTAACCAAATAAAATTGACAGCATTTTGTGTGTGTTTGAATGAGGATCAATCTAGAACTACCTCTTAATATTTCCATTCGCTGCCTTTTAAATAGCCAGCCAGACCAAAGAAATGAACACAAGTAGGTGATCATCATGTACCACCTCATTGTCATGTGAACACTTTTCATGAAAACGAGAGTTCGACGAAAATTCGTCAGGTCGGGATTGCTCATAGTCAAGGATAACATGGACGCCGACCAAAAACATTAAAAGAAAAGAAACCAAGACGTTTTGGCTCCCATACGGGGGCCTGCTGAGAGATTTGAATCACTGTTTATTATTGGTCGCGTTTAATGGTGCAAAGGCTACTGTAGCCATGAATGAATGAATGAACTTTATTCCCCTTTTAAGAACACCAAGCTATGGACTAATATAGTATAACCAATGAAGTCTTTGAACTGTGAATAAAGAAATACAGAACCTTTCTTTGAAGGTGGCACTTTTGCTCACTACAATAAAGGAGCCAGATTTACCTAATGAATTATGCGTCACAATCTTATGTTCTGAGGCCATGTCACAACCCTTAGGCAGGAAGAAAGGGGGTTAACTGAGGGGCCCGATTTTTATTAGTCATATCATAAGAAGCCAACAAACACTGACACCAAAGACAACATAGGGGAAATTACTTGTGCTTAATAAATGAAATAAAGAAACGATAAATTATTGGAAATTAAAGTGGATGAAAAAAAACTTGCCGCAGGCGGGAACCGAATTCACAACCTTCGCAACATGCAAAGGTTGTGGGTTCGGTTCCCACCTGCGACAAGTTGTTTTTTCATTCACTTTTTTTTCCATTAATTTATCGTTTCTTTATTTCATTTATTAAGCACAAGTAATTTCCCCTATGTTCATGCGAAGGTTGTGGGTTTGGTTCCCACCTGCGGCAAGTTTTTTCATCCACTTTAATTTCCATTAAGTTATCATTTCTTTATTTCATTTATTAAGCACAAGTAATTTCCCCTATGTTGTCCTTGGTGTCGGTGTTTGTTGGCTTCTTATGATATAACCCTTAGGCAAGTGATTCTGCCTAAGATACACAATACTAGGAGTCAATATTATGCCATAACAATTAGAGCAGGTCTTTAATCTGTTATTCAGTGTTCTGTATCATGAACATACAGTGGTTTGTAAGAGTGCCATTCTCAGTACGATTTTGTGCTCACAAGCTTCTATCCAATCTAATGCTACAATGCAAATGAGACAGTTATGTACAGTCCAATCTCGTTAATTCGAACACGCTTAATTCAAACTGACGCTGTGGTCCTGTCAAAGTTATGTGTATTCCAGTGGGTGAAAATGCCCAAAAATGCCCGAAAATTCGAATGCACAAGCATTTGCGACGGTTAATTCTAACATACCGCACTCCGACAATGATCTCAGCAGCGCGCCAAATCACGCGGCGGCACCTCCGACCACCATTGCTCTGACCCCGCCATGGAGGAAGAACTTAGGAGAGACCCTTCAACGCTGCTGCGCGTGAAGAAAAAAAAAACGAGATGGAAATTTCACCCTCTCAAATGGCAAGGTCGCCGTTTCTGCATCGCACCGTAATGCCGCAGCCATGCTAGCGGCCAAGCGCGCGCCACGGGAGGGATCAATCCTGGGCCAATTTTTCGCGGTGCGCGGCAACGGCAAGCGATCCGCAAGCAGAGGAGACCAATAAGAGTGGCCCCTACAGTGACGTACGCACAGGAAACTTGTGTCATGCAAACCCACCCAACCACTCTGTTCATACTCGCATCTTGTTCAACCGGACCACTTCTTTTGGACTGTTGTCTGCTCGCGTCAGCTCTCAATTCTACTTGTTTTTTTGTTTTGCAATGACGAGTCTAAACCGAGACGTCCCAATAGAAAAGTTGTTGGAGACAGTGCGCCATACCTGATTCTGTACGACAGGACAGACCCTAAATACAAGGACACGAAGGCGACACCTAGTACCTCATTCTCTTTGTCTTTTGAACGCGGCAACGCCGTGACAGAAGGATCACACCAACGTGATATATGATCAGTGGCAATGACTTCGTCACCTTGATAAGACATTACTCACGTTAATAATGCAGGACAAAGAACATAAACGCAGTGCCGATCTGTCAGCAAATGAAGGAAAAAGCACGCGAGCACGCAGGGGCAAGCAGCAGCGGAGGCACAGTCCGGCCTCGGCAACTTCGCTGCTTCGGTGGCAGAGGTAACTAGCGTCATCCATCGAGCTGGCGGGAAAGCAAATCCATTTTCCTCCCGCCTTTCCTCGTAACTACGCTGCCCTCGTGCTCCCTCTTAACTCCCTCACCTTCGACAGTCTCTGCGCATGCGCGCCTCCGCGCCAGCGCCACCAGACCTGCACCAGCTTAACCTACTCCTTGAAATTTCGTTTTTTGCCACTATCAGCAAGCGAGCGTTGGCCGGCGTGGGCAGTTTCATAGTCCTCGCTCACTGCACGCTTGCGCGCCACAATATTTCATGACTCGCAATGTTCGTGCATCGTGCTATGGTTCACGACTACTTCAAGAACAAGTTCTTCTTTTAATTCAAACTTATTTTCATTCGAACAAATTTTCGGGCCCCTTCAAGTTCGGATTATTGAGATTCGGCTGTACTAATTAAATAAATTACTTGTAACTCCTAAATTCTAACAATCACATTACTGTGATGAAGTCTTACCCTTGTGTCAGGAAGAGGAAGACAAAGAACTTCTACGAGAGATTGCAGACCGGACGGTGGAGGCTTGCAGAAATACACCATCCCTACAAGAACAATGACAATGCTCGCATTTTAACGATACCTGTGAGGATTACTCACAATGCAGGCATTTCAAATTACCATTATGCAAGAAGCTCATAACAGAAATGTATTGGCACCTTGGACAATACTGCAGCAAAGTAACATAAAGGCTTACCAGGCCAGGACCTCAGGACTGAAGTCATGGCTATCCTACTTGACTGAAACCTGAGCACCTTGTCATACCTGTAGTCAGAAGGATACAAATTAAAGTTGAGGTTTGAGCTGTTTAATGGAAGGCATCATAATGACTAACACAAGGCAATTATACTATTTCATTTACATGCTAGGCACAGCAAAGTAAACACAAGTGATTCAGCATCACAAACGATCATGGCTGGCTACTGGTTCAAAATTTTAACTCAACTGGTCAGACAAGCAATTTATCAATTAATCACCTATGTAGATATTCAAGTGTAGCAACAACTAAAGTCAAAGCAATAATCATTTTCTGTTTTTGCTGTCAGTCCATCAACAATGCAGAATAGGTGGCATTTAAAAAAATGTGCATACAGTTTCTTATTTTTCACTACAACAAAGTCACATACAACAAGATTATACCTTCATTATGTCCAACCTTTGTTATAAGCATATATTTGCGACATGCTGATACTAGCAAGAAGCACTTTAAATTTAATCTGTTATATTTGATAATTCATTATATCTATGTTTGTTAAACTGAGATTCAACAGTGTTCTTTTTTTTTTCTACCACCAGCTGTGGCTGGGGGTTTATCATTACATCTTCTGAGTAGTGTTGGCAAATGGAGATTACAGTTCTGAGCATTCACGCTTGTATACACAAACTCTCACATCTTAAAAAAAGTAAACCATGAAATATAAATGTTAAAGATTTATTAAAAACTGAATTACAAAAGTTAACGATTAATCAGTGTTAAGACAATTGCTCAAGCAAGCATTAGTGCCTTAATCGATAAATGCTTCCCGCATCACCATGCTCCAATCTAACATCCGCGTAGTAATAATGTCCTGTGTCCGACTCGGATTGATTGATTGATTGATTCCCTGCATTAAGTTACATGCAGATTACATTGCTTGTAAATGTGAATTGAAGCAGTGCAACTGCCCAACAAACTTTCAAATTAACACTCTAAACTTACTAAAAGCTCATGCAAACAATTTTAGCAGCAAGGCTTCAACACAATATAAGCCTGAGATTAGGACTGCCAGATCTGACTACATTGAATTACCGGTTGCTAGATTGGCTATGCCTTGGCTAATTTGGCAAATCATGATGTTTTTCATTTATTTAGCGATCTGGAAACCCTACTTAATGCCTCGCAACATGGACAATTCCAATCATCTTTGAAGTCATGAATTTTTTACGTCAAATCCTTGAAATCAATTTGCTTTGGCCACTTTGAGTACAACTGAAGCATGCAGCATTTGCAAGTATATAGCAGGACTAAAGTCAAGCATAGTTGAAAATGTTGTGAAGCAACACTTGATTTTCACTGAATTTGATCTACATTGATTCAAGCATGGTACAGATTATTGTTTCAAGATAGCCAACAGAACAGAACACACCCCAAGTTGTTTTCTGGTGTGTCCGGTGCATACTTGAAGTGACTGTCCGTGAACGGGGCAACCAAGTACTGCAGGGGGATAGGGGAAAAATATGATGCAAGCAACATTTCACAAGTAAATTACGGATGTTCCATACATCTGCCAACCAAATATGGATTTACACAAAGACTGAAATTTACAGTGCAAATATCACATTGCCACAGCTTAAAGGGCCCCTCAGCAGGCTTTATTGGAAATTTTGGTTCTACGTTAGCATTTGCAAAGTGCCACCTAGGGGGTGTTTTACAGCAAGAACTTTTCAAATTGGTTCGTTATTAGAGGAGATACGAAAAATTGAAAAATTGGCAGTGGCTTATCTCGGCTAGCCTTGGTTAATCTTGATTGCAAGTGCAGGTTAGTCTGGTTGTGTAGCTATGTTGCGGCGTTTAACCAGTTGTTCGGCACACTGTTCGTCTGTTTCCTGGGTGATTCGTTTCCTCTTCATCTCATTCCGATGTCAATTCCAGGCCTCCTCCTGCTTATCGGAATTGTCACTGTCCATACTGCCGCCTCAACTGTGGTTGCGGCACATGCAAGCTCTCCTTTTCAATCCTCCGACATGTTATCAGGCATGCGACGCAGCTGGCGAAGCGAGCGGAGGCAAGCGCAACAACGAGGAACGTGGTGTGACGTCATGTGCCTCTTCGGGGCACGGCCACGGCGAAATCGCAAGTTCGCGGCCAGTAAAGCTTTCGCTTTAAAAGTTGCGTCACCGTGTTGCTAGGAAGCGAGCTTCACTGCCAACATTGACACTTTCTACATTTGCCTCAAATAGCATCCACAGGCAACATTCCTTCCCTGCTTTCTCGTTGGGACCTCGTCGCATTACATCATGAGCGCCGCCTTTCTTTTTTCTCTCGCTCACTTCTAGTGGCGGTTTTACAACTTTTGCACTGGACAATTTACCGAAGTCACGTGCCACAACCAATGGAACTGCAGGCACTGCATCTGACGTAGGGGCATTTATGCATGCATCCTTCATTCTCTGGCAGGAAGTGGAGCTCCCTCGAGAGAAAAGATGCACGGGCTTTCGTTTGAAACTTCAGCTGTTTTCATGCGACATAACAGTATGACACTTTGCAGACACAATCAACAATGGATGATCTGCACACCGTACTAGTCAGTTTCCAATCCACAAACCTGGTGAAGGGCCCTTTATCTGCTGCTGAGATGACATATGGTGAGCAATGTGTTTCAGCCTACTGAAAGTGCCCGTATGTCGCAAGCCTAGCACAGCTTGCTTCCAAAAGTGCCTCAATGAAAAGGCATTTATAAAGCAGTCGACAATAAAAAAAAAATGATGAACTCGAAATATTTTGTCTTCAAATACCATGCAATGACAAAGAAACCGACCCTGGACAGCTATTTCAAGCATATGACAACCACTGAACACCAAACCCCCAATTTTGCAAGCAGCTCCGACAATTTAAAAGGACTTTTAGAGGGCCTAGTTGGTGCATGTATGACATGATTTAAGAGCAAAAAAAAAAAAAAATGGACATGGCGCAATAGAAAAGGGTAGACACGGGACAAGCACTTGTCCCACATCTGCCCTTTTCGTTCGTGTCGAGCCTGTCCTCTTTTTTTTTTTTTTGCACCTTAAATCATGTCACATAAGCTCCCATAATGTCACAGGCTGTGACAGCAGCCAGTCAAAAATCAGGAACAAATAGCACAGCTGATGGGATGAAGATCAGAACAACATACACCGTGCTATAAAGGCTGTCAACCAGTCAAGTTCGTAACAGTCACTTGCTAATTCTTACACATGTATCTCCTTCAGTCCAAGTGTACAACAGTCATGTATTCGATCTGTATTTGCCCTTTCGGTCAAGTGGTGGCAAGGAGCAAACCAAGGGCATTGAAGTTTGGGTACATACAACCCTGAGCTTAACTAATGTGAATCTATTTTACATCAGGTGCCTAGCATTGCTACGCACGACCATTTTACTGAAAGCACTACTGTACCATGTTTGAAGAAATGTTCGGCATGCCACACTCTGCCAGCAATGGAGAAAGCATAGTACTTTTTCTTCTCACAATGCTTGTAGAGAGTAATTACTTTTTGTGCATGTGCTCTGAGCTCGTGATTTATTGTTTTGTTTTTTTCTTGTAAATGAATGTGAATTGAATGACTGTGCAATGACTGTGCAATAAGTCAGAATTTCATTAGTCTGTAAATATTGATACTTACTAGAAAGTGCACAAACCGATATATTTATTGACAGTCTGTCATAACTTGTGACTGAAGGGGCATTGCTGTGTTCAAGAACAATACAAAACTCAAGCTGTTTATGTCTGTAGGTTCTTCCTGCAAAATAATAGCCCAAAATCAATGACACAAGGCAATGATGTGACGACTGCCAGATTAAGCTGCTCTACTAATAAAGGACACACACAGCATTGCCTGCATCACTTAATTGTGTCCGTATCTAGCATGTGTGAAATTTCAAGAGAAGTACCAATGCTGTCTGATCTTGCATTTACTTCTAGTGTGTCCCCTTGAAGGGAAACACCAAGACTTTCAGAAGATCACATATCTCAACAAAATTTGTAAACACGAAGGCGATGAAATACTTCCAGTTCCTAAAATCGCTTCCTGTGCTTGTAGTATGCAAGGGTACGACCTCAGAGATTTGTTTCCATCAGTCTGGGGGATCCATCATTAAAGTGCGTGACGTAGCAAAAACATGGCCTCAATTCACATTGGCCTCTATTAATGTAACCACTGACACCCCAAGCAACAACATTGATACAGCTCTTGCTCATACAGTTCATTGTATCAGTGTTTGTTGATGCATTTCAGTTGAGATTGTTTTTGTTTAATGAATGTCATTTCTGCCCTTTCATACAGATGCAGAGTTCTAAAGAAATCATTCCCCTAACATGGTAAGAAAGTTGCCCTAGTTACTCTTGAAGTCAACTGTAGCAATAAGTAGTCACCTCAAAACACAACTCACCTCAAGATCAATATCACGACTGAGCAGCTGACGTGTGGCTGGATCGTTTATCGAGTGGAAGATGATTCCCAGCATCGCCTCTGCCAGGGGCGGGTGATGGCAGTCAAGCACACTTTGGAGCAATGTTCGAAAGCCACCGGTGTCCACGCAGAGCTTTGGATTCAGCAATGCTGCACAGCATTCAAAATGTTGACTACTTCAAAGGAGGCAATACTAAAGGCAAATAGTTAATCAAGCTAGAGAGATCTATTATTGCTTTGAGGTGTCCAAAGTGTTATATTTACCATGAGCAAAGTTCTTTCAAGTAAAAAAATTACAAATTTAGGGAAGATTGCTGTCCTAACAGTGAAATGATGGTACCATCTTCTGTGACTCACTCAATTTAACCCCTTTTAACATAAAACAAGTATCGGTTCAGTCAACTCTGGTAAATCTTCCTACAGGACAAATATGTGTTGCTGTCAAATCACTCTATTGGCCTCGGGTTATTAGCACATCTCACAAGTCAGTCATTATATTAATATGTTTATATTTTTTACTACTATGTTTAGTCCCCTATAGATCTTTTCACAGTGATCCCACTGGCACCGCCACGTTTGATCACATGATCACGTTCATTGCATGCCTCTGTTAATAATGGACGTTCATGAGGACTAGTGCAGCTCAGCAAACCTTTGTATCTCCAGATATTGTAGACAGTGACTGAGTAGACAACACAAAGCTTCGGCCACAGATTCAGAGGACACATACGGTATTTTTGCACATGTAACCCACAAGAAAAATGCAAAAAATGGAACAGTGAAGTAAGGGTGCAGGTTATATGTGAATTTCGCCTTGAAATGTGGCTTCAGTACAACATGGGATGCTAATTTCACTTTGTAGTGTGGCTTTATGGCAGCATGGCACACTGCAGTGAAATCACACTTTAATGTGCCAGTGAACTAGAACTTGAACCACGATGAGCTGCGCTGAACAGCTGTGCTAGCCAGCAGAAGCTGATGATAAAGCTTTCACACGATGGAGCAAGTCGCCATTTCAGCTTGCGGATCGCATATCATGTGATCATACGCACGTCACCCATGCCCGAAGTGCTCCCTCAGTGCGCGCCAAGCGCTTCGAGATACGGCTCGGTCACATTTGCTCCATCGCAGTTGCCCATGGACGGCTGCTCCGTCCGCACTGTCAACCTTTGTCGTGCAAATGCTAGCTGTGAAGTGATTCTATCCCTGTCACATGTCACGTGACCAATTCATCAGTAATCACATCCATAGTGTGAATCCAGCTTTATCAGCATTCAGCATCGCCGAAGAGGGGGAGGAAAGAGCCGCTTGCTGAAGATATAATGTGGAAGGTAGCGCACCCACAAAAATAATTTTGCAAGGATTGTACCGTTGTTGTATACAGTTATTTCTGTGGCTTATACGCACATTCTTTGAAAATCAGAATCAGGAATTAAATCAAAATTTGTGTGTTTTACTCTTCATTCTTTATTTGGCAAAAACTTTGAAGCAGCGGCTTGTCATGTTTCTGACTCAGTAGCATTCCCCGGTACAGTCACTATCTGGTTGTTTATTTTCTGCCTAATCGCTTGCAAGTGTGCTCAGTTGCGATATACCGTATTTACCCGAATGTAACACGAGTTTTTTTTACCATAAACAGAAGTGAAAAGTTACCCCCCGCGTTACATTCGAATACTAGGTATAAAAATGCTAAGAAAGGCACCAAACACTCATTACTAAGCTCGCTTAATGTGCCGCATTTACGTGCGTGTCGATTGACCTGCTCCTTCAAAGTCGCGTGCTCCAAATTCAGCGGTCAACCAATACGCGAACCACGGCCAGGGCGAGTTGCGAATGTGGTGCAAACGCGAAAAAGGCAGAGCAGACGACACCAACGAGAGCGCGCCAGCAACGAGTCACCTTGGAAGGACCAAACGCGCTCGTGAGTGTCGAACGAGTGGCGCACGAAATGGACGCGCCTTTTTTTATTCTAGTGACGTAGCGGTCCATTTGGGCCACTGGCGGCGCGTCCTTCGAACTTGTTTCCACGATAGTACCACGTGACCTATGCCACCGACTCCTCAGGCAGTGCATAGCCGCATGGTCTGTGCTTCGACACGTTGGTGTGTTCCTGCCTGCTTAATGTGCCTACATCCAAAATGGCGTGCTGCTACGCTCAGTATACCGCTGGCTTCAAGCGCAACGCTATTCTACTCGCCGAAAAAGTCCGTAACTCAGCGGCCGCAAGAAGCCTGGACATCAACGAATCGATGATAAGGGGATGGAGGAAGCATCGCCAGGAGTTGTTCAATTGCAACAGTCAAAGAAAAGGTTTCCGTGGGCCCAAAAAAGGCCGCTTCCCGGATTTGGAGCGTCGTCTTGCGGACTTTGTTGGTGAACAACGCCCCCGGCTTCTTGGTGTGAGCATTGAAATGCTTCAGTGCAAAACACGTGAACTTGCGCGAGACGCGGGTTTGGCGTCAAACCAATTCAAGGCATCGCGCAGCTGGATAAAGAAGTTCATGCAAAGGGCCAGTTTTTCCCTTGGACGCACTACCTCGATTTGTCAGAAACTACTCGAGGACTTCAAGTCGAAACTTCTCGCGTTTCAGCGGTATGTCATTGATCTCCACCGCTCTACCAACATGCCACTTGGACACATCGGGAATGCGGACCAAATCCCCGTGACCTTGATATGCCAATGGTTAGGACACTGCACAAGTCTGGTGAACACGAATTTATTAGAAGCACTGGAAATGAAAAGAATCGGATAACAGTTATGCTCGCATGTTTGGCTGACAGAAGACTATCGCCGAACTATCCCGAAAGAAAAATTTCCGAACAATGTTGTCGTACGCTGCCACGAAAAAGGCTGGATGGACTCGGGACTCGTCATAGATTGGATTTCCAGCGTTTGGGACCGAAGGCCAGGTGCATTGCAGCATCCAGAATCAATATTGGTGCTGGATTCTTTTTGAGGTCACCTCACACCCGGCGTGAAAGAAAAGCTGCAGCGTGACCGAACGCATTTGGTTGTTATACCGGGTGGAATGACGTCCATTCTTCAGCCCTTGGATGTTTGCTTGAACAAGCCGTTCAAGGATCGCTTGCGGCAGCTGTATTGGGACTGGATTGAATGTGGATCTACCTCAACACCTACAGGGAGACTGAAACGCCCGAGTGCATCTACTGTTGCCCAGTGGGTTTCAACTGCTTGGTACGGGCTGTCTCATAAAGCAGTCCACCGCGCATTTAAGAAATGTTCTATTTCAAATGCCCTCCACGGAAGTGAGGACAATCTGTTGTGGGAAACAACTAGTCACAAAGATGAGTCCAGCTGTGATGACGACAGCAACGCCGACATCAGTGGCGAGGATGAAGATTAGGCATAGTTTGCAGGTACTTCAATAAAGCTGCTCTCGACTTTTCCTATAGTTTGTTTCCTGCGTTACATTCATGTTCTATAGTTACGGTTCCTCGTGTTAAATTCGCGTTTTTGCGTCTTTGATCTTGCGCGTTCGCAAAGTCGACCCTCGCGTTACAATCGTGTTCCTTTTTTTTTCCCGGTTTCACCCTCGCAAAGTCGACCCTCGCGTTACAATTGGGGTTGCGTTACATTCGGGTAAATACAGTATTTGTTCTTGCCAAACACAATGGCTTGAAATATAGATTTTATGTACTTTTCAATCACCTTTAGCGAAGACATATTATTTCTAGTTACGGTACTTGCTTAACTTATGGACAGTTGGGGAAAGTTCGTGTTTGTAAATTCATGTGCTGTTCATGTAGTCACCATCAACCATGCTTCGGTGCACTGATTCAAAAGTGTGCCCATTCACATAAGGCTGTTGGGGTGAATGTGTACAGATAACGTACAACAAACTTACTATGCAAGGAATGAAGAAGCACTACCTTTTTTGCCACTGCGTAATGAGTGGTACTCACTCTTGCTAAAGTTTAGGGGTTGCACTTTCTTTGGAGGACAATACAGCACTGGTAGATGAGCAAATTTTTTTATCCTTGAGGAAAGCCAGGCATTGTGAAGGGCCGGCAATACAGGCAATCCAGTCCTTGTTTAGTAGTGGTTCGTGAACTTGGCCACACAGATTCGTTCCATTCCTTAATATGCTACTCACTATTTTTTGCAGCCAACTGCGCACGTCTTCCCTCTACCATTCCACATTTTGCAGCATGAATGGAGCGCAGTGTGTTAGTGAACACCCAGTTGCATTTTTAGCAGCAGATCACACAATAGCAGGGCAGAAGCGGTAGTAGTTTCACATTCACGCACTTTCACGGAGGCAACGCACGGCATGGCGTTGCCTCCTCTAGAGCAAGCTGCTCCTTGGAAAGGGTCTGTACAGCCACATGACCCTTCATCATTAATTGCATCATCAAGTACATCATACCATAGCTTGGTGCCCTTTGGTCATCGGTGGCCCTTACGCCATAATACCCCACACATCAGCCTACTCGCATAAATGTGGCGCAATCTCTTTGTGAGCCTCTAACTCGAGGCTGGTAGTAGTGCTCGACCGGTCAAGGCCTCCGAATCTACCGACGCAGTTAGGGTGCCTACATAAGTACCCCTGTCCATTACGACATATTTCACATTGGCTCTACCATTGCGGTGCTTCAGCAATGGTAGATCCATCGAAGTACTTCGTTTACTTATGTACATTCGATTTTGAATAAAATTTGGAACTTTGAAGGCAGTGCCACCATTCTGTTGCTGATAAAATCAGCACCTGTCACTTCAGTTTGTCACTTCAGACAGCACATACAGTCGAACCTCATTACAATGGAGCCACTACCAACACAACATTACCTTTGTTATATCTGTATTCGTTATATTGAGGTATTCCAATTTATTCTAGATAAAACAGGCAAGGACCATGTTCAAACATGGCATAAACAGAACGCACTATATAATGCCGCCTCTGTGCAAAATTCAAGAGCAAATGAGGCAGCTGCTTAGCCAAAAGAGGCATTTAAACCTGGATCCCTTATTTGTGCAACACAGTGTATAACAGACCATCTATGTCCTCTCACTTGTCCTGTTTTTCGCACTGTTTTATCGTGATCACTGACCAACCAGCTCGCCTCTGTATTCTATAACAGTGTACAAACGCAGTAGCTACTTTAACAACATACCTAGCTCACAAATGGTGGCTAGGCAGGCACGAACAAGGTCATCAGTCTCCTTGGCGCCATCTGCTGCCACGGCGACGAGGCTGCGAGCAAGCTGAGCTGGCAGCTCAAGTGGCGCCACAGCAACCAGACGTCGCACCAGCCTCAGGGCCTGAAGCCGCTCTGTGCGGCTCTCCAGGGCAGCATCCAGGGCGCGTGCCACGAGGCGTGGAATGTGCGATGCCGCGAGTGCCCGAGCGGCATCAATGTCTCTGACGAGATGGCGCAGAGCCCGGAGGCATCCTGCCCGCACTTCGCTGGCATCATGCACAAGAAGCACCCGCAGGCTGCAAAAATCAGGTCAATGTTTTGATTGATGGATTGAAGGGGCTTTAAAATCCCAAAACAACACAGTGGCTACAAAACAACATACAGTGCAGCACTCTGGATCTATTTAAACCTCTTCAAGTTTATTAAAGTATACCCTTGATTGATTCACGAATTACAGTGCAGGGACAACACCAACAAAGAAAAAGTAGGGACGATACAAGCGCTCACATCATCCCTACCTTTCCTTGTCTGTTTTTTTTTTTTCTCTGTAAATCATTAGTCTGCTCCAACTCCTTCAACGCGTACGTGCACAGTGTGCCTAAAATTGTTGGGCAAATAGCCGAAGCTAGTGTAGGCTTGTGTGCATGTAGACTTTGCAGCAGCAAAAATTAACAAAAGAGCTCGCCCAGTACTTCAGTCTTTGCAGTAGATTGATTGACAGACAGATAGATTGTTTGATATGGTTTAATGTCCCAAAGCAACGCATACAGGGTTTGTCTGTAAAGTAACGGGACTGGGGCTGGTAAAAAGAATTTATTGACCCAATCGGTACATAGTACTAAAATTCTTCAAAATAGTCTCCTTGGGCATTATTACACCGCTGCCAACGCGATTCCCACTCGGCAAAGGCTCCCTGGAAGTCAGCTGCTGTAACCTCTTTCAGAGACTCTGTGATAGCGCGTTGGATGGCAGGAACATCGTTGAAACAGTGACCTTTCAGGCTTCTCATGAGCTTTGGTAACAGGAAGAAGTCTGCTGGGCTCACATCGGGGCTGTAAGGTGGCTGTGGTAGGGTTGCAAACCCTACACGGGCCAGGTAGACGGTCACAACGAAGGCAGTGTGGGCTGGAGTGTTGTCGTAGTGGAGCTTCCAGTGATCGGCAATCTCCGGTCATTTCCATTTGACGGCTCTGTGAAAGCGCTCAAAGACTTCTTTGTAGAACACGGCATTGACACTTCATCCCGGAGGTACAAATTTCTTGTGAAGCACCCCACACTTGTAAAAAAAAAAAAAAAAAACAATGACCATCGTCTTTACCTTGGACTTCTACATTCTCACCTTCTTGGGGAGCACAAAGTTCACAGTGTGCTACTCCACACTTTGACACTGTGGGGATGCGCGACTCTCGCGCGTCCTCTGATGTTTTTCCCGCATAGCGCATCCCCTGATATGCTGTTTTCCCGCACGGCTCGCGTGGCCTGGCGCCCGCGGCGTGGTACAAGCGCGGTGCGAGAGATGTCGCGACCGTCGCGCCGCGGCGGGGTTACTCGGGCGCCGAGGGACAAGGGGCTGGCTCTTTCCCGGCGGGTCGGGCGCACGGGTGGACGTCCCACGCGCGCGCGGCGACCCACGCTTCTGCGAGACCGCCTCGCGTGGCGGCCTTCGAGCGCGCCTCCGTTGGCGTGACCGAACACGCGAACGACCAGGCGTTGGGATCCAGCATGGGGCGAACATATTCGCTCGCTCGCGGTGAGTCGGACTTCTAGATTTGTCGCGCGCCCATCGGCATGTTTTGTGGATAGCCACTCGGCTAGCAGCCATTGATCTATGAAAGGTGCAATAAATGCCGTTGTGATTGTTTGCACTACTGTGTTGTCGTTCCTTTGTCCCAAGAGTACGGAGGAGGAGAACCCCGTATCTCCCACATCTGGCTGCCCAACGTGGACCTCTTGGGGCATCGGACGATAATTTTAAGTGTTGCTTCGTTCAAGACCTTTGTTTGAACCGAAGCGTAGGCCTAGCGTGGATTTTGATCGCTAGCGTCGGCGGCGTGCTTTCTTGAGCGAGGCGACGGTGGCTGTAGTGTGTTTGAACTTATCAGCATGCTAAGCCTTTTCGCAAGTGTTTTTTTTTTTTTAATGACATTCGTCGGTACGAGAGCCACGTGGTCTGCATCCTGGGAGAGCGAGGCTGAGTGCCCGCGGAGCAGTGGCAAGCCTGAAGCGAGTGAGTACGGAAGCCTCGTGGGTGGTCCGAATTTCTTATGTAAATAGCTTCTTCTATCTCTTTGACTCGGATGAAGTCGCGGCTCTGGGAGCCGGGTGGCCGCGGGCCACGGGTGCCACGACGGGCTGACTGGTATTGCGGCCTGGCACCGGGCGCTCCGACACCGTCTGGGACGGTGGGCGCCGTCAACTCGGATGCTGTGTGCACCGAGCGGAGTAGGACCACCTCACAGAGCTGACGTCTCCTCGCGGCTGCCTGTTTTGCGCTCATTTTGAGTGTTGTTTTTGGATGCCGGTTGTTGTCAGAGTAGCGACGCTTTAGGCCTAAGGCTTTACGAAGCTGCCTGTCGCACGTGGAGAAACACAACCTGGTGGACCGTGGCGTTGAGGTGTTGCAAGTTGCTTCCCTCATTCTAGTTAGCCTCTCACGAATTGAAATTACTCGTTCGACTCAAGAAAGCGAGCTTCGTTCACGTGAACTTAGCATCTGAGTAGCTGCCCGATCTTTTGCTAGCCGAGTTGAACATCGTACCACGTGGGCGATGCGCATGCAGAATTCCTCTCCCTTGCACTACTGTAGTGTTTGCCGAGTGTGTTGAGTTTACGCAGCGTGATTGGAGTCACCCCTGGCTTGCTGTCACCTGCACATCGTCTGCGCTGCTGCCCCGGACTACGATCGAGTCACCCCGGGCGATGGTGATGCTGTGGCCAGTTCGGCGCAGCGACTTCGGCGGCCTCCTGCATCCAGCTCACAACCCTCGGCGGCGGACAAAGGAGCCAGCGGTCACCGACAGCTACGGCGGCTCTTGCCAGCAGGGCGCGTCGGCGCGAGCGACGCTTGCTCGTACCGACTACGGCGTCGTCGTCTCCGGAGTCCTGGCCTGGAATGATGCCGTCGAGTCTGCAAAGCTGCTGCTGTGACCGGCGGACGCCAGCGGTGTACCCCAAGGACAGTCGGCTCGCATGTTACGGACAGCGTGTGGACATTTCCCCGGCGCGGCCACTGTTGCATGTACCACCTTGTTCGCGAAGCACGGGTTAATGTTAGACCGTGTGACATGTTTCGCCGGAATAAGAAGTGATTTAAGGTTGGGGGGATGTGGGGATGCGCGACTCTCGCGCGTCCTCTGATGTTTTTCCCGCATAGCGCATCCCCTGATATGCTGTTTTCCCGCACGGCTCGCGTGGATGGCGCCCGCGGCGTGGTACAAGCGCGGTGCGAGAGATGTCGCGACCGTCGCGCCGCGGCGGGGTTACTCGGGCGCCGAGGGACAAGGGGCTGGCTCTTTCCCGGCGGGTCGGGCGCACGGGTGGCCGTCCCACGCGCGCGCGGCGACCCATGCTTCTGCGAGACCGCCTCGCGTGGCGGCCTTCGAGCGCGCCTCCGTTGGCGTGACCGAACACGCGAACGACCAGGCGTTGGGATCCAGCATGGGGCGAACATATTCGCTCGCTCGCGGTGAGTCGGACTTCTAGATTTGTCGCGCGCCCATCGGCATGTTTTGTGGATAGCCACTCGGCTAGCAGCCATTGATCTATGAAAGGTGCAATAAATGCCCTTGTGATTGTTTGCACTACTGTGTTGTCGTTCCTTTGTCCCAAGAGTACGGAGGAGGAGAACCCCGTATCTCCCACAACACTCAGTTTCGAGATCGTGCTGGAACACCCATGCTTCGCTGCCTGTTATTACACCGTCTAAAAAGACCAGTTCGCTTTCTAACTGCACCAACATCTTACAGGAAATGTCAACTCATCATTGTTTTTGTTCATCACTCGACACTTTTGGTGCAAATTTCGAACAAACCTCCGCATGTTCAAATTTCCAGAAATAATTTTGTGAACCATTGTTTTGCACATGCTGAAGTCTTCAGTGATTAATCTAATACTCAAACGACAGTCGAAGTCCAGGGGACTTTTTACTTTGGCCACATTTTCTTCCAAACCACTCGTTGAAGCGCATCCAGTTCGCTCCAAGTTTTCAACGGTCTCTTTTCCGTTCTTGAACTCACTGAACCACCGGAAAACCTGGGCCCTTGAAAGGGCGTCATCTTTGTAGGCCTCCTTAACCAAGGCAAGCATGTCGGAAGTGGTTTTGCCAAGGCAAAAGCAAATTTTAATCACAACACTCCATTTTTACCTTTTCTGCTGTGACAAAAACTCAAAAACAGCTTTCGCGCCACTTCAGATCCTCACTGCGTCAGAGTTCAGACACAACTGCCACCCAGTGCGTTATTTAGCTTAGAACCTCCCCCCCAAATCTCGCCTCCTAGGAGCGCGCTACTGGCGAGTGCAGCGCCACACAGCAGGCGGTCTCATTACTTTATGGACAAACCCTGCACATTGTGAGGAACACTACAGTGGAGGGCTCTAGATCAATCTTGACCACCCAGGGTCTTTTTTTTACATACACCCAAAGCTTGCTATTGCGCTCTGTGCCCACTGGAATGCAGCCACTAAAGCAGGGAATCAAATTCGCAATCTGATGCTCAGCAGCACCATGTCATAGCCACTGTGACAGGTTATCAACATTTCCATGCTAAGAAGCTAGCACATTCAGCTTCCAAGAGGACAAAAGAATGTTCCATGTTAGCTTTCCAACTACAGGTGATAGATGTGCCAAAAAAAAAAAAAGCAAGCATGCAAAAGTGACAGAATCTCCGTGTACTCATGAACAAACCCAATAAAATAGACCCCCTCCCCCCTCAAGACAGCCCTCAAGTGCTCTTGGAGCACACCAAATCTGCGAAAACTGAATAAATGTCCCTAAATCAATCAGCTTATCAGAGTATTAACATTTGCAGACAATTGAAAGACGTCATACATTACTATCTTCTATCCAATCAAACTAGCAGACAATGAAACCAAGAAAAATCACAGGGTAAATTAATTGTTGTAATTGAAATGTATAAATTATAAAGTAAAGGGAAATAAAATCACATTTCCTCCAGTCTGAATTAAAAGATATTTCCTGATCTATACAAAAAAAGAAATTGTCTTTTTTTTTTCTTTTTTTTTTTCAGATCTCTACGACACCAACAGTACATGTCTTTTTGCCCCTTGCCCTCCTCAAGCATCGATGCCCAACGTTTGCCATATAAAACTTCAATTGCTTCCCATGAATCTGCATGTAGTGACCATGTGCAGTTACCAAATATGTATAAAAGAAAAGCAAAGAAATCTCAAGAAAAAAAAACACTACCTTAAAGACAAAGCTTTTACTTCAACACTGTAATGCACCCCCCCCCCCCCCGACAAAGTAAACAATGATAAACACCCTTACCAAGGTCATGCGACCTAGTGCACAAAAAATAATGGAAGAATGTCTTATCAAGAAGGCATATAGTCAGCTAGTCAGTGACCAATGAAAACAGAGCAAAATGCACTTCTTGCGGCTTGCCAGTGAATTCTATTAGAGCTCCTCCTCTGCAGTGCGATACACGAGATAGTCCACAGACACACATTAGTCTTGTTACCACCTTTCATTAAGAGCACCTGCCTGACCACAGTTGTAAAAAAAGTTTGCCTTTCCTCAAAAACCTTGCAGTATTTAGCACTGCTCTATTACAGCAGCTTCTCATGAAGAAACCAAAGCAAGGAACAAGAGCTAAACAATAGGCACTATTCAGAGAACAGTACCATATTAATACAGCAGCCTTCACTTACGAATTCTAAGAGCAAAATCAAGAACGTATTGCTATCGTTGAATATCCGCCGGGGTATTCACTGTCCAATCCTGCATAAGGATGTTACAAAAGAAATGCTAATACAGACAGCAAAGCGACGACGGCCCATACGTATGAGAGACTACATGTGTGATGGCTGCGAAAGGCACTTATAAATTTCACCAAGGGTTTCAATGTGGTTGGGGTCCACGCTCGAAAACCACATCTGCTCCCTTAGTCCAGTAGTAATGAGAGATCGTTTCTAGTTTACTGAAAGCCCTGCGATCGCAAAGCTTTAATACCACATCATGCAATACAATCGGCGTCCGGAACAATTTCATTCCCGATAGGTCACCGCAACAACCACACTGCTCCACAGTTGAAAAGCAACGTGTCACCGCATAATGCATAAACAAGTGTGAGAACGAAACTAAATGATGGCGGTGTTACGCAGTAAACTCACCAACAAAATAAATCTTCAAGAGTCAGCCCGAGTTCTGTTTCTGGAGTTATCTTCGGGCTCAGCTTCACAAGACAGTTAAGGTAGGCTATCTTCCTCTGCTTGCTGCCGTCTTGGCGCACCAAATAGATGAGAACCTCCCTCAGGTTGTCCGCCACGCCTGTGGGATTCATACGATTTCGAGCAACGAGAGAGAGAGAGAGTTACAAAACACGAGCACGAGAACATTGTTACGTGCCGTTAAGAAACCGGACGACAGAAGAGACATACCAAACTGAGCTAGTGACATAATTTAACATGAGTCTCAAAGAGAGGAAACTTCCACGAGCACACAGACGAAACGTCTCAGTGATTTACCTAAATCAATGGCCTCGTACAACTTGAAAAAAATGAGATGCTGTAAGTTTTATCGGTGATTCAATTAGTGCAAGCGCGAACAAGTGACAAAATGCCAAAGTAACGCAGGATCAACTCCGACGAACATAACGGTACAAGACGCTCGAAAATAAACAAACGCTCGAGACGCAACAAGTTTCGTTTACGACTACCAAACGGTTGGCCCGGTCCTGCGGGTCAGTTGTGAATTCGTAAAACGTTACTGTCAAAGCTATCTCCGAGCAAACATGCCAAGCACAGCGCGATGAAAACACAACCATAAATGTTTTGGACAACTTGTTTCATAAGCTGATAAGCCTAACCTTTGCTTAAATCAAGGTGAACCGTCTCTTCTTCGCTGTCATGGCGTCCTGGAATTAAAATATTGACACGTGATTCATCGTAGGAGATTGTAGACGACAAACAGCGTCAATAAAAACTTAACACGCTTACTTCTTAATGAACGGCCGCCTCTGGAGCTCCGCTGTCGGAACATGACATGCGCCATGTTCTTTGGGAGGCGTTCCGGTTTGCACACGGCGACGCCAAATGCGGCGAAGCAGGGAACTTGTAAAATAACGGAAACTTGCACCCTGTGTATTTTGCACCTCGTGTTTTTCCAGAATCACAAGAACGGTTCCAAGAAAGAGATAAAAAAAATGACGACTACGCGTATGATAAGATACGTTATGGCAGCGCACGCTATCCTTACGTTATCAGTTATTGAGTCACGCGAATAGTATGTTAAAAATTAAAGAACTAGCGATGTGAGATAACGTCTACCCCACCGCTTCACGGAAATACATCTGATACAATGGTCGTTTCTGCCTTTACAAAGCTGTTCGAACAGAAAACAATCAGTTTCGGTTTCTGTCGCACATACGCGGACAAGCGTTTGCGCTCATCTGGCGGCTGAGATATGTAAGAATAAAAAGAATAGCAAAATTTAAAAAGTATATATATGTATATACTGACGCACGGGACCGGATGTGCAGCAGGCTTTCATCGAAAAACCGCTGTAGATCAAAACAACTCGCCTAAGCGGTAAGTTAACAAGCACTGCCCAAGGGCTAGTTTATACCGTACTGTGTTATAGATGTTTTCCCTCGGAGCATTTTACGCTTAGTTTGTTAAGACTCAACCGATATTTATAACAAAATGTGCTTTCATAACAATATTCAGATTTTATCTTGTCATTTGGTTTTTGTGCCTACCGCATTGGTTGGTTAATTCGATTAATAACTCCAGATAAAATGTTAATTACGTACAATTCAGCGCTGTGAGAAACCCTTACTGTGAGAATGAATTGACAACTTATTTTAAATATAGTTATGTCAACTGCAAGGACGAAAGGCAGGAAAAATGAACGTGAATTGTTAAAGTACTTCACAGTATTGGCTTTGTATAGTGATGCAGGTGATGCCAGCGTTTCGTAGTGCTACAGTACATAATAGGCGCACGCATGTGCTTACAAGCTAGAGCTGCACTTCACAGCGCATCGAGACAATCAAGTATATACATGCAAGTATGAAGTAAAATGGGCACTCTCGCTACTTTTCAAACACAGCAAGCAACGCATATCGAACGAAAGGAAGACGCAAGTTAAAAGGCGGAAGGCGCAGTACATTGGCCTCTCTCTCTCTCTCTCTTACACATATATATATATATATATATATATATTTTCTCCTGTATATCTCTTTTCGTGAAAACACAGTTCATGCTTTTTCCGGCCACTGAATGAAATCATTTCTAGAAAATGCTTGACGAAATGCGTCCATAGTTGAATCGGCTAGCTTGGTTATAAATGGTTGGCAAATATTGCGACACGACAGCAGTCAAAGTACACACAGTAAGAGCACCACAAATATCACCGGGAATTGCTATCAGTGCTCAGATATGGCGCGTGCTTACATCGCAGTGCCGCACATTTCAGCATTTTTCTTTTACCTAACGAAGGAAACTGAATTGGATCGTGGAACAACATATTAATCTCACATCTTTATATGAATAATCTTTATATATATAGCATACTCAGTTTTCCCCAACAAAAAGAACCAGAATTTTTTCAAGGGTTTTCTGTAGATTATAGTAATATGTCATTTTATTACCGTTTGTTTTTTGTTCTTGTTTCTTTGTTTCGTGACACTGTTTGCGCAGCCATTTGTTTGTTTCTTTCGAGTTCCATGTATGGACATTCATAGCTGCTGTAATAAAGTGCTTCACTGTCTTCCTTGTTTTTGTTTTTCGTTCTATTATCTTTCAGTACTTTAAAATATAAATTACCACATGAAAAAAAAAAAAACTGAAAGCAGTGTTATCGCTGGGCACGTGCTTCTACCGTCCTCCACACGTGCGCCTGTTACGGACCCTCCGCGTCGAAATTATGCTCCTTGGAACAAACTACAGTGCATTAGAAACTTCTAGTTCACTGTAGAACAAACCAATGGAATTTCCTTGCAGGCACCCAGCCAAAGGATCACTGTGAACGCGGTGTAACAAGCTGCTCGGGCGACCAGTCACCTCGAGACGCGGTCCCCTCCCCCCGGTGCCTGTCATGCAGACGCGTGACCTGTACTCGCACTACGGTTGCGGATCGCAGCGCTACATTTGCGAAGACGGTGACGTCATCCTCGTCTCGTACCCCGGTTGCGGCATTCACTGGGTCCAACAGATCGTCCAGCTCATCCTGAACTCCGGTCAAAGCGCCCAGGACTACGCCGAGTTCATGAGGCGCACACCCTTCCTGGATAGATTTGTACGTCACTTAACAGTTATTCTATACAAAGTACTTAAGCATACGCAACTTCACATATTATTACTTCCCCTTACGTTATACTAATACTGGCGCCTATACAACTCGAAGTTTAAAGAATCGAAGTGACCTGAAATAAATAAATAGATAAATAAATAAATTTTTCTAGTGTACTTATTGGGAATAAGAATAAATGGTTACGCACACCCCCAAGGAGCGCCTTTTTTATTTTCAACCCGAATGAAAGGCAGGGACAATCATGAAGCTTTTTAAAAGGAACTTTTGAAGAACAAGTATTTGCAATACAGTCAAACGGCTATGTAACGAAGCGCTTGGGACACCTGAAACCCTTCGTTATACAGGTTACTTCGCTGTAAAAGATCGGCCAGCATACACTCACAATTGAGGGGCTTAAGTACATTCACGCAGCGAGAGAAAACCTTTAACACGAATTCAAGAGATACTTAGTGAAATAAGCCTGTGACCTTGCTCTTCCGACTGAATGTGTGACCGCGCAGCCGACCTCAATTTTGGCACGGAGGTTCGCGCCATTTTCCGCGTCTTTGTTGCGGCGTCGAACGGCGTTCTTCACGCGCGCCGCTGTTCTGAGGCAGCGGCGTTACGTTCCTTCGTTGTGGGCAACAAATAGCCGCCGGTAAATTCGTTGAACAGTTGGCTCCCATTAATTCGATTTTTCGCTTAATTCGAACGCACTGGAATGTACCGGCGAGAAACCATGCATTACTTTATGGGAGGAAAACTGTGACGGCAGCAACCTGTCCTGTAGAAATGACGACGTCTTTGCTATGTACACTGGGCGATGTAGCTTGTAACGATTTTGACAGTGCCGACGATAACATGGAGGTCTGTGGGCCACAGTCCACTGATGACATGCATAGTTATTGTAATACTGTATTGAAATATAGTCTGCCGATGGCACACACACACACACACACGTATATATATATATATATATATATATATATATATATATATATATATATATATATAAAATCATCAGCCTGGTTACGCATAATGCTGGGCAAAGGCCTCTCCCATACTTCTCCAACTACCCCGGTCATGTACTAATTGTGGCCATGTTGTCCTTGCAAACTTCTTAATCTCATCCGCCCACCTAACTTTCTGCCGCCCCCTGCTACGCTTCTATTCTCTTGGTGTATATATATATATATATATATATATATATATATATATATAATTTTTCCTATGCTGTCCCCGGTGTCTGTGTTTGTTGTCTTATGATTATGTATATATCATATGTCTGCTGAAACGAAGACATTTTTTGGTACTCGGCGTTCTAATTGATACTCAGTATAACATGTATAAATAAAAAAAAAATCATTTTCTGATAACATTGCACTTGTCCGGCTTCCGCAGAACGTTGCAGGCAGACGAAGCTGCGATCCCGACCTCATTGTTCCTGCAGGGCCAAGGACACTGAAGACTCACCTGCAGATACTTCGCGGTGGTGTTTCGCACTCTAAAGTCAGGTACGTCTACGTCGCCCGGAACCCTTGGGACTGCTGTGTCTCCCTATACCACCGCGTCAAGTTCAGCTTGACAGAGCCGCCTGCGCTCATGGCCCCCCGTTCGAATTTCGACGAATTCTTCGATCTCTTCGTGAAGGGCAAGTTCAGTTTCGGCGATTATTTCGACCACGTTCGGAGCGCTTACGACCACCGAGACGAGGACAATGTCTTTTTCGTTACGTTCGAAGACTTGAAAGCGGACAGGGAGGGCGTCATACTGAAGCTGGGCCACTTCCTCGGCGAAGAATACGGCGAAGCGCTGGAAAACTGTGGTGTGTTCGCGAACATCTGCGAGAAGTCGAGCTTCGACTACATGAAACGAGTGTACGGAGCTCCAAAACATGGTTTGGATTCGTCGTCTGCTACTGCGTCGACTTCGTCTCCCGCGGCTGTAGAAGGCGTTTTCGCGTCTGGCTTCCTGCAAGATGGCGACCGGTTCTGCCGCGCTCTTCGGTCGGGCAAAGTGAACGGTTGGAAAGAACTTTTCACCCTGGAGCACCGAGACAGGATGAAGGTGAGGATAGCGGAGAAGACGAAAGGGTCGGACTTGATGAACCTCTGGAAACTTCAGTCCAGATACAAGTGCTTGGCAGCGTATTCTTGAGGCGATATGGTGACTCAGAAGAAAGATCTATATTTGCGCCATTCGGGGCTTCATTTGCCCCCCCCCCCCAACCTTCAAAATAAACGACGTCTATCTTGCATGTATTATTTTTCTTTAAACCCGGTATAGTTGCAGCCACGGTGGTTTCTGCCCCCGTACTTGCAGCTCACGAACGGCAAGCGCACGTATCAGCGAGCCGGGCACAGCATCCTGACAGGAATGTATTACCCAAGTGTAGTACGCAAGACAGATGATAATTATCGTGAGGGGACAAAATCTTGCACACAAAACGGTGTACAGGTGTTTTTGGGCGGTATTTTGTGAGTACGAGTTCGTTTCACAAATTACCATGTTTCGTTTCGGCATTTTGCTGTATATATATGCTTTTTCGCGCTTAACGAATGGCGCACGGGGGACGACCACTGTTAAATTGTTCAAGCGTGTAGGTTCGCAGATATTAGGTACGGCATGTAAATATGTAGAATCAGCGAAAAAACAAACAAACAAACAAACAATCTTGCGTGTCGTTTGATAGGTGGCGACCTTATTACATACTTGAGGTATCGTGCAAATGATTGAAACTAGAATCACCTAGAATGTAGTTGAAAGATTGAAAGTCGCGCCAGAGCAATTGACACTAGCGCCGCCTGTCGAATAATGCTAGCGATATCAGAATTACCGATCTCGGAAGTCGTTTGTGCCTTTGGCTTATAAAGTTACTATTATATTAACTCTATGTTTTGGCTATCTTTGATGACAACACATAATTCCACAATGTTACATAGTCTCAAAACCACTCAGAGCTTACTATATCAACCTATTGCGTGTCGTTAATAGCTCATGCACGGCATCGAGTTGGTACGCTTGGTGTAATGCAGGTGTAATGCAAAAAAAAACAAGGGTAAATATTTCTCAAATCGCCAAACTTTCGGTTTAAAGAATATGCGCATCACCATACATACCCACATACAATAATAACAAGGGCTTGCACTTCTTTAACAGTGGAGTAATAATTCCTAAGAGCAAGCGTTCACTTGGCCAACCTCCATAAAAGCCAATTAAAAAAAGAAGAACAATGTTATCAGCACACTAATAACAGGTTTTAAACAGTCAACAGAGTTATCAAATGACGTACATTTGTTTTATGTGACGATTGCTCTGACCGTAACTACCGTAAACACCATGACTGCGACCAGCCTTACCAATGCCTCACCGATATGAACTAGTAAATACATGACCGACTACTAGCGCCACCACAAGCCCCGCCGCCGCATAACTGTTTGTGCCAAGTCCTTTCGTGGATTGGTAGATCGTCAAGATGGTGAGTGTTTTCTCGTTGCTTGAAAATCTATTAGAATCGTTAATTGTAGACTTTACTACTCGATGAGACATTCATTAAACGATTCTTTCATTCCCAACGAATACAACTGCAGTTCTATTTTGTCCGAAAATTTCTCATTTCGATAAAAATGAGCTGTCGGCGCCCATGCAGCCGCCTTGGTTTCAACCCAGGACGCGTCGTGCAACCTGTGTTTGACAAACGTTTTTGTGCTTTTTCCGTTTCAGACGAAGGGTACCTCCAGTTTCGGAAAACGGAGAAATAAGACCCACACGCTGTGCCGGCGTTGCGGGCGCAGCAGTTACCACATTCAGAAGTCGCGATGTGCCCAGTGCGGCTACCCCAACAGCAAGATGCGCAGCTGTAAGTAAACGCATTTCTGCCTCCTCGTCGTACTTAGCAGTGCTTCTTACGCATAGTATACTTTACTCCCGATTGGTACTTGCGCAAACGGGCCCCCTGCTGCATTTCTTGTCTAGTGTCATTTGTGGGAGAATTTGCGTAAACAGTTATCGACTGGGAAGCGTTGAAGTAGTTCCAACGTGCAAATGACGGGATGACAGTGTTGAAATAAACTTCGTTTCAAGTCGTGTGATTATACAAGCATTGAGCTGGTTACACGTGTTCTTAAACGGCGTCCATTGTTTTGAGTGTTGATAGGAAGAAGCTCAAGATTGATTAAAACGCCACTAGTGTCCTTTTCTAGGCTTCACGTTTTGAATATCTCTGGCATTGACTATGCGGTACAAGCACTGTTAAATACCTGTTGACTGCGATTTTGTGCACGTGATGTAAAAGCTTTTGTAATCATATGGATCGTGCTGATCTAAGGAACCACTGATGCAGTGTTGCGTGTTGTTGAAGCGTACTAGCGTTGTTACTGCGTTATAATCTGCGGCGTTTTTCTTGTACGCCTACTGCAGACAACTGGAGCGTCAAGGCTAAGAGGAGGAAGACCACCGGCACCGGTCGGCTCCGCCACCTCAGGAAGGTCTGGAGGCGTTTCAGGTGAGCTACGGTGGCACTCAGAACACACATATTCAGTAACATGGTCGAACTTATGTCACTGTAACGGACTGAACCCATTTTGGCAATCATCAACAGCTTCTGCCCTTTTTTTGCCTGTTACACAAAATCCTGGGTAATTCCTCACTGCAGTTCCGAGCCTATTTTGGCTTTTTGTTGTATCTATCTGATAAAAGCACTTAACTGAGCTGCAAGAAAGCTGTTTTTGTGGTGTACATCCCAATGTTTCTGAAATTTTTACTGTTGTTTTTTTTACTCTTTTACATTTTCATGCTCAGACTGTTCAAAATGCCACTTTATAGCCTTTTAGGCTTATAAAATTCTTGTGCTGGTGTCAAAATTCCATCAGTTTATTGTGTACATAAGCAAAAAGCACAGGTCTGTAGTTTATAGGGCCATACAAATACCGAAGAGTCATTCAGGTTGTTTTTGACACACTATTCTGGTAAAAACTAAAAATGACAGAGGTTGCGCATTAATGAAATATTTGTGCCACAGTCAGCCATAAAGTCATGCATGAAAGCCTAAAGTTGAGTGATGGTACAATTTGCATTGGTGTTGCATATCCACGCTTAGTTCTATGCCGTCATAAAGGTCAGAAACTACTTGAAGCATAAAACTTTTCTAACCCCCGTATTCAGAAATGCATGTTAATTTGAAGCCCATGCTTGATATAAACACCTGGTGCGAACATGCCCAAGGCGCTCATTGCGTTTCCTTTGGTGCATTCACGACAGAAGTCATTTAAATCCAGCGTAGCCCTCAAGTTAAGATGGATTTCTGAATGCAGTGTAAGGTGCCTTTATTGTTGAAGTATGTCAAATAGTTGATTAATGGCGCTGTATTATAGGGGATGTATTCACAATCCTTTTCGGAGATGGACGCCTTCTGTGCCCACTAATAGGCTGGTTGAGCACAACTATTCGAATAATCCAATGCGCCATCTACTATGTCATGTGAAAGTGATGTCTGAGAATACTGCTGTGGGTTGCTTCTATGAAATCGCTGCACTGTCTCACATAAGCAATGAGGACAAGACTATTATCCCCTGTATTCTCTAACAATCCTAGACTCCCCCGAGTTGAGTACAGCATCACTTCTCAACGGCATACGAAACTGCGCTTCTCAAGAATGGCCATGTACTGCCATTGAAGCACAGTGACCACTTCTGTTGAGAGCCAGCACTGCCATCCACTTTCTCGGGTTAAGATGGAGCAATGAGTGGAGGAGCGTTATAGATATCCTCTCGTGTATAAATTAGCTGGTGGTAAATTTGTTACATTGGAAGTAGCATTATGGCGAAGAATAAGTTTATAGACATCTCGAGCATTACCTAAATGCTGATATGCTGAGCATTTATTACCTGGATGCTGAATGTCAGTGTGCTGCGTGCTATTTTTGGAAAGATCTTGTTTAAAATGTGGTGATGTTTGTCTTGCAGGCACGGTTTCCGTGAGGGAGGTCTTCCGAAATCCCAGAAGCATGCAGTTGCTGGTGGATCAGCTGGTGGCAAATAAACAATGTGTATAAAAGCCGACACAAAAGCTCAGACAATAAAACTGGGCATTTCCAACTTGCCTGTTACGCTAGCTCACTGAAATTAAGTGGGCAGTTACGCCAATAGAAATGTCTGTAAATGTCTGGTTTGTTACAGCTGCATTCCCAGACCATAGACTCGTACTAATGGTGAATTTGTTTGGTCAATTTGGAGGGAATATATTGTGGTCTTAATTTAACACATATTTCACCGATTGATCTGGAACAGGTTCCCGAGTGTTCTTGTGGTGGTTTTGTACGAACTTTCGTCTATGGTCAGCTGCTCTATGGTCGGAGGACTGATTCATTTGGAAAATCTTGGGTCACCTGCTGAGAGGACAAGTGTGGTTTTAGCGTTTGTGTTTTAAACAAAAGTGTGCAACACTGCTGTATCGTATGACAGTTGTTTGCCAATGTGGAACTTGATTAGCATTTCAAGTATAAGTAGGAACACTGACGTTCTTACCTTGATTTGACATATTCATAGAAGCAAGCTTAATCCAGTTTGGGGTGTGCAAATAGCAATTTTCGAGACCAGATCGAATAGTGCGAGTGTTCAATCAAGTACTTCTCAAATAGCTTTTGAATAACACACATGCATTTACCATTAATGCAAAACAATGTTCTCATCCCAGTGTACTTGTGTTAGCAAGCTTCTGTCATTGCACAATATGAAGAGTTGTTTATTAAAAGGACTAAGCATTAGGAGCAATGAGCAGTTTGTTTGCATACCCAGGACTATTCTTTGGCGAGTGCGCATGATGGCAGTTTTTCCCAGCCTTGCTCACCAAGCGAAGTTTCATATGGCCTGTTCCACTACATAGAATCTTATGTTTTATGTCCACTTGTTTGCTCCAATGTTTGATTGGATGCATTTGTCAAATTAGAATATTCATATTTACGAATAACTAATTCAAAGGCTAAATCGGATATTGTTACTTGGGACTTGCAAATAATTGCACACCCTCTAATAATTTGTGGGAAAAGCCAAAGTGGCAATTTTTGCAACAACCCATTGTTGAGCAATTTGGGTTCCACTGATAGTTGGTAAGGGTTTGAGTGCTGGAGATCGATCTGCAGAAAGCATTGCGATATTGTGCTACTGTGAGTCATTGTGGCACATAGCTTCTTTGATGATTTCGCATGGCTTATTTTACAAAACAGATTGCAGTGACATTTTACTTGAGGTTTATTGCTGATATGCACTACCCTATCCTCTGTACGGGCTCAAGTAATGCTTAGCAACTCTGACCATCTGTAAATTTTTTTGTTCAGACAATCTGAAAAAAAAAATGAATGCAGTTGCTTGGCAAATGACACTGATACCCTGTAATGTTCTCATTGAATTTGTGAGAGCATTACTGTAGAGTTTATGTAGAAAATCGCAATGTTCAATGACAAGGTGATGGAAGACATTTGTTTCTACCCATTGTTCCTATTGCTTGCCTAACCAGTATAAAAAGTATGAAAGCACTGTGCGCACATACAAAACTGTTCCTGCATAGCAGCCTTGGCTAAAGAAAAAGTGCAGTGAACTACATTGGCAATTGGCACTCCACGTAACCTAGTCTTGGAAGTGCATGTAGACGTATTTTGGGGAAAGTCCTATAAAAGGCCACTAATTTTGCACACATTTTTGGATGTCGAAGGGGCACTATTTGCTGTATTTATAAAGTGCCTTTGTGCAATGCCAAAAAGCCACTTAAGAGCAGGCTTTGTAAGGAAAAAAAAAACTCAAAAGTGAGACTGGTGGTGATACTGGCTTGAATTTCTCATACCAGCTCACACTTTAGGTTTTGATTACACCTGTTTGGCCGTAGTTCTTTTTTGGACTACAAGGAGTACTCTAGGACTTGACTGTATTCTCAACTATCCTGAAGCTGAAATTTGCAAGTTTTGAGAACTTCTAGTGCATCTCAACAGCCAAAGTATGTGAAAATGACTTCACACTGACGTGCTGCGGTTTTGGCATAAAATTCAATAAGTGGAGCTTTGACATATATTTTCTCTTCTAGTAATGACCATGTATCTACAATAACGAAAGCAATTTTGAAATAATGCTATCTTAGCCTAGAACTGCTTAAGTTTTTCTCGTAATTCTGATTTAAAGTTTTAATGACATATGTACGGTTACTATACTCTTTCATACTTCGCAGGCAATACTGCTCAAGCTGTGCAAGTAGTGTGGTCATAGTCTCACTCTGCACATTTTGTTGTGCGTTTTTTTTAAAATCTGCAACGCTTTCTACAGATTAATACTTGAACGTAACTTGTTGCTCTGCTCATTCGATGGTAAATACTCTTGCATCTTTGATGCCTTCCATGCAATGTCGCCTTTTGCAACAAGTGTGGAACTTTATGCTACATTCAATTACACAACGCATACATGTATCTTCCCTATGCGATGAACAATTTTTTGGTCACAAATGCAAGCAGCAAGAGAAACGTCTAGCCTTTAGCGTTGCCTGTGTGAAATGGTATAATCGTGATGTGCTGTAGGAGGGGGAATCGGTGTTTTATGCTTAAGGTGTAAACGGAAGTTTTGCAGGGCAGCTGCATTCTAAACTGCATTAGCCGTCATTCCCATAACTGAATCGCAGCACCAATGTTCCTTCAAGTAACTTTTGTAACAAACGCTCTAGTGCTCGCAGCATGATGAAAACCTGTCATGTTCTGGAGTCTGTGGCTCATACTCACTAACCACCAGGTGCGTGCGCTATCTACTTGGGTGCTATTTAAAATTGGTTAAGAAATCCTGACAGTTACCAGTTCTACAGCTTTGACAAGATTGCTTCAATTGTATATGCAATACTAGTAATAACCAATTTAGCCGAAGTGGGATCTTCTTGCAGATGCTCTTTAATATGTGTATTCGCAACAGAGATACTTTCAATCTCGGCCAGTTGGCTTGCATTATGTGGTCATTTTTAAAATGTCTGCTCACTTCCCACATTTAAGCCCTTCAGTTTTTCCAAGCAAATCAGCAGCTGGCCCCGATTCTATGCCAAGGCTTAGACAGACACACACAACTGTTGGTATCATTCTTGTATTGACATATATGCATATTTGTCTATATATTTATAATATGTACAGGACAACTCACCTTAGACTAAGAAGAAAAACAACAAATTCCCCTGTGCCGTGACCCAGGTGTACAAAGATCTAGCAGTATTTTTTTTTTTTTACATAATGCTTCACTCTTTCCAACAAACAACTATGAAAAAGAATGTTTAACATTCACATGCTAGATGTTTGAAGGGTAGTTCCACCTACAAGCAATATGAGCAGGCTGTTCTGAATCCCCAACCTAGGAAACCTTTTTTCAGACTACAAGCAGTCGCATGAATTTTTTTTCTCTCTACAATGTGAGCACACAAACAATGTTGTTATTGTTTCAGCTTTGTCACAGTAATGCAAAGCATGTGTAACATTTCTTACATGCACTGTTGCAAGCCTTCGCCCTTGATACAACAGCAGTTAGTGCACAGTGTGACACTGACGTGACATCATGCTGTAACTATGTCACAAATACATTTCTTATGGTTGCTGCTTAATACTGTGGGTGCGCAGAATATGCAGGTTGAGAGGGGGTAGCTCTTTCCACAATCGTGAGCAGCCCCCAAGTGGGATGTAGTCCTTAAAGACTTTTTCACATGAACACTGCTTTTACACTATTGTTTGGACCTCGTCAGACCTGCTCCACACATTCACACACAGTGAAACTGGGTTGTCCAAACATTGGGCATCCCTTACACTATCAAGTACAGGCAATAACAAAAAGCAGAGCTTCATAAAAGAACAGAAAGGTATAGTTAGCTGCAGATTACCAAAATGTAAGCTGGACACCTTGCAGTAACAGAATGGGGGCAAGCCACAGTGCCAAGTGCACAGTAAATCGAGGAGAGTTAAAGTACTAGAAAAGACAAACCAGCTATAAAGGAACACAAGTAACTATATTAACAAAGCATGCCAACACAGAAAGTGGGCTTCAAAGTCTTAAAAAACATGTCCTCACAAGAAGTGGCTACGTATGTAATTAATGTAAGGCTGCATGGATGTGACAGTCGAGGTTCTCTACGTTTCTGCGAACTTCACTCGTAGCACCCATAGCAAAATGCTCGCACGTAAGCATATCCAGCAGTGACAAGCACAGCCTGTGACATTTGAGGATTAACATTAAATCACAAAATGGCAGCACCGTAAATACTTTCGCTGCCAGTATATAAAGCTTATTCTCGCTCAGTAGACCTTGGCAACAAAATAACTATAACCAAAACTAACGCATTCTACATCCATTCTTTCTCTCTGTACAACATGGCATGATCAGGTACAGTCTTTGCCAAAAGTTTCAAAGCAACAAGATACTGTTTCAAGGCTATTGTAACATCCTTGGGGTTTTAAACATAAAGGCCCACACACGACAAAACTTATCTCATGCGAGTGCACTTTGTGATTGGTGAATGAACGAACTCTGCTCAATGTTAATAGTCGTCAAGGCCAAAGCAATGCAGCAGTCAAGCTGCCAGAAAATCAACTTGCATAAGAGATGGGCTGTGAGTGAGGAGCACAGTGCCTCTAAATCTTGTGGGCTTTAGAGCAAAATTCGACAAGGGCCACAACACACGAATTGACAGCAGATGTGTGGTCATGCACACCAGTGGCTTCGAAACTTTCGACAAACACTTACATAAGCAGTTTGCCACGAAGGGTTGGACTCTGTGACTAGATTTGGCTAGTGTGCTGCTTAAGGCTTCCTTGCCTCTATGAAAGCAGTGTGGGTTGATGCTGAAGTCAAAAGAAATGTGCTGAAGGGGTAAGCAGACTACGTGAGCGAGTCGTAATGGCTGAAGCCTGGCGTAACAGCAACAAGTAGCCTTTGATCCTGCGGCTTCTGTGTGCATCATTATGCATTATTCAGTTTTTATACTACTCGTACTACTGTAAAAAAAGAAAAAAATATATACGAGAGCATATACCAGGGCTTAACAAGTACACTCTAAGTTTCTTTATTTTACCTCACTGATCCGACTGAACGTCGGCTCGCAATACTTGGACACGTTTGGCATTCTTAAAAGGGGCAAGCAAGTGCCGTGCTTCATGGCACTCAAAACTACTTCCTACAATTGGAGCACGTTAAGATAAACATTGGCACCACAGAAAGACTGGGTACAAATGTTGGTTGCATCTTTTACATTGACAGATAGTCACCAGCACCACTGGCAAAAACGGCACACTAGCCCAATCTAGACAGACTGACATGGGGAGGCAACATTTAACGTGAAGCAGGCCATCATGGGGGGCACTATACACTGTCGTAGTGTGTGCTCAGCGGGCCAGCTGCGTGATGAGTGCGGCACACATTTCGAAGAATTCCATAGTGTTGTGGATCTGGTTGTAGCTTGTCTCAGCAACACCTGGGGAAGAACAAAAAGCACTAGCAGTGTGCGAAGCACAAGGCCAACAATACAAAGCAAATTGCATTTGTGCCACCTGAGAATGCTCGAGAATATCTAGCTAGGTCACAAGAAAGCATCAGCGCACCAGTGCAAGACATTCAATGTCATACTGTGCTGCAGAGGTTGGGGTGTATTCCTTGCCATCCCATAGTTTGCTCACAAACAAACATTCATGAAAAATTAAGTCATTTGAGGTGTTTTTGAAAACAGTGAAAATAAGGGCATTTGTCATTCCACAAGACAATTTTTAGAGTGAGTGAAACAATACACAGCATGCCCATGACAATGCACCGCTGACACTAAATGCTCAAGAATGCAACTCTAAGACAGAACAGACGTCGCACACTCACATTAGGCATTGGTCTTGCATAGTGCGTTGTTCTGGTGTTAAGCACTATGTCGCACGCTCTATTCCTGGCTGTGGCAGCTGCATTGTGCTTGTGTACTCAAATTTACGTGCATGTTAATGTAACCCAGATTGTCACTATTAGTCCAGAGCCTTCCATTAAGTATCCCCAATAACCCATTGTGCAGTTTTGGGATGATAAACCCCACAATTTTTTTTTAAAATGGAACTTACTTGGGTCCTGTGGTGCAGCCTCTTCATTGGCGGGAAGTGATTTGAAGTCCAGGAGAAAGCTCTTGTACTCCACCTGATATAGCTGCAGGCTCATCTTTACCTATGGTGAGAAAAGCGCAGTTAGCTCCTCTGATGACAAGAAAGGTGATAATTGCCTTCTTACCGGGCGACCCTTGGTGGAATTTTTTCGGCGAACACGAACATGAAATGGGTTAACCACCTTCCACTCCTGCATTAAAAAGAGGGGAAAAAATTATTGATAACACTCAAGTCAAAGCACTAAACACATAGAGAAAGATGACCACAGTTGGGTCAGGACACCACTGATGCATGCAATCATTCCTTTTGGACTGCTTTCTTTTGGGGCGATTTCGCGGCCCCTAGAGAGTCCAAAAAATCGGATGTTGACTGTATATTGTTTAATCTAAATGCTATGACATAAAGACATAAGAAATCTTCACTGCAATATTGTTTAATTGCGTTTCTACAATTCAGACCCACGACCAGTGGCGTAGCCAGACAAAGGGCAAGTGCCCCCCCCACAAAAATAATGTTTGCCTACACTACTGCCTACAACGTATTACAATTTCATAGCCAAAATTACCTCATTGAATGCATACATCATGCATATTCATGGATATTCCAAAGTTTTTCTAGCACTGGTAGTAATATTCCTTGCTAAAAGGTTTTCAAGAATCAAAAAAGCTTTGCAAAATTTAACGAACTGTGAAATAAAAGGATTTCATAGGTCTATAAATCTTCCCGGACTTATAAATCAGAAAATATGCAGTAGTAAAACTTTGGAACTTATTCCATAGCATGTTGACCTGGCAATTTGCTTACTTTCTGTCTCTATGTTTACATGTTGCATGTAAGGTGTTGCACTTTGAGTCGGGCACATGACAGTAGAGTGCAACTTACAAAATCTAGTGCCTTCATGGCCCGGTAGACTTCATTCATGATGTCGTGGGGCTTGCTCTGTGATCGAATGCCTGTCAAACAACAAACAGGTACGATTGTAGAAGCAACAACATACAAGCTCAAGAAATTTAAGCATAACAAGAGCCTCACCCATGCAGCTTGCCATTGGTGTTTACTCCTTTTCAAACAGCTTCATGACAACAGCCTACAGGCTGTGTTCACCCCCCAACCTACTAACAAGATCGCATTCTCTGTGTGAGGTACAGCATACCTAACTCATGCGAAAAGTGTGACACATAAGGCACGTTTCCAGTACTCTTTCTGGGGGGATGTGGCTTGGTTGTAACCATAAATGTTGTAACTGCCATTTGAACTGTGTTACACATAATTAACATCAAAAAAAAAAAAAAAAAAACAGACTCGGAGGTACACACCTTTGTTATGACAATGGCATGGTTACTGTGCTGCAGTGTGAAATAGGCAAGCTGATGCTGGATACCACCATGTCATATATATATATTAAAATTGCATCTCCAGTGGCTGCCCCTTAACTTGACTGAAGTAGCCGTGTGCAGATGATGACTATCTCATACATACTATATATTTAAAAGAAAATGTTACAAGCCTGCAACATATTACATATGCTCCTGTGATGCGCTACATTGAGGAGCAATATGTGCTCGCCAAGGCAGGTGTGTGGGTGCACGGCGATGCAATTGATCATGCCATTAAACTTGGAAGCCTTTAGACCAACTTTCTTGCTGTAGCTAGTCTGTTCTATGCCACTGGCTTTCATTCGGGCTTTTTAGTACTATGGTTGCACAAGCCTGCTCTTTCTATTATCGACAAGTTCACTTTCCAGCAGAGTTTAGTTGTCTCGAAGCTGAACTTGTTGCATTCTGAACCATAAAAATCAGGGAGGAATAAAAATCTTGCTGTTAATTTAAAATTGTGCTCTGAATATAACATGCGGTACTTTTCTCAATCTGGCGGTTCCTGCAAACAACTAATTTTAATCTACCAAATATAGCGCACAGAATCCTGAGCAAATTTTCTACTTGGGTATTCAGTTGGATTTTTGATTGGCACCGAAATGTTTAACCAGGCAAGGAACCAAGCGTAGCAGGCTTACCCAGATGCCACTTTGCCCTCTTCATGGGGGTGCCCTTGCGATCTGCTCCGTTGCCTCCGCTGAGCATCCTTTGCCGACTCCCCAAGCGCTCTGGATGTGGCCTCTGTGGGCTTTGCTGCACAAGGACACAACACACCAGCGTTTATTTATTTATTTATTTATTTGACATACTTTCAAGGCCCGAAGGCATTACAGAAAGGTGTGGGATAAAAAACAACATGCAGCAAGAACATTAACAAAGGACATGCTGTACAACAGCCTCAAAATTATTTGTGTTTGTGATAAGCGTGACAGATGCATAAAGGCAATTACAGTACATGCCTGAGGTCTCTGCCTCTTTTTCCTGCCTTATGTGATGCCAGCAATTGACGTTATAGCAGGCATGACAGCATACACACATCAACTAGCTATAAGCCGATCATTTGTGACCATAAATTACTTACGAGAAAAAGCTGGTGCACGCACACATTTTTTCGGATCTTTTAAAAAATGGGGAAGCGGCAGCTGTTAACGTGTTCTGCCTATCCTGTAACCGATTCACTGTTGCTCTCTGGCATGTTTGTCAGATGCCAACCTCAACAGGTTACTTTAGGTGCACCGTCAGAAGAAGAAAACCAAAGTAGGGCTTTGCTACTGGCGCTGCCCCAGATGAGTTGAGGAAAAATGGGGAAAGCAAACATTGTGCTTCTATATCTCTGTTCATATCAGCATCATTTCAATAATGTTTGGGGGAATGTATTCCTCCAAAGCTGTCGCATTCATTCCAGCATGTATGTCATGGCTAAAGAAATAAAGATGTTTTGGGGCCCCTTGAAAGGCAACTCACGTCAAGCAGGGCTGCCGTGGGCGGTGGGCTGGAAGCCAGGTAGAAGTCCTTGATCTCCAGCTTGGCCGTCTCGTCCTCAATGCGCTTGTTGTCCACCACCAGGTTGTACGCAATGGCCAACTGGTCGTGCGGGTTGCCGCTCAGCAGCGCACTGTGCAGTTCCTTCTCTAGCACGCCAAACTTCTGCATTCACACCATGTCGTAGTGAAAGAGAGAAACAGGAGCTCATCACAACGGGGATAATTGCACGCAAGAAATGGTGCCTTAAGAGTGGAAAGTCTATTGTACTTTTGTGCTAAACATAGTGAACAGTGCAGGCAATGGATGACGAAGATGAAACACATGTGCTGAAATGAAATCGAGGGTTCGACGGAAGCCCGTCTGGTCGGGATGAAGCATTGAAGAAATAAAACGAAGGACACCGACCAACACAGAATTGCTAAAAAATGAAAAAAATCTAAAAGACGTTTCGGCTTCGCTACGGAAGCCTTGTTCACAATGGGATGACGGAAGGTTCATGGAAGCTTATGTATGCTTTAGAACGTGACGTAAGCAGCGCGTGTATGACGGGGGGAGGGTTCCCTCATTTCGATTAAGCGTGTGACGTGTTTTTTGTATCTCCAGTGATTCCAGATACAGACGCGATTTTTGGTTTCGTTCTTGGCCGATAATTCTCGAGCGATCCCAGTCGATATTGTGGCCCGTTGCATCCGTGTGCTCGGCAAGGGCATTCGACACTGTACGCTTCTTTTCGACATCTTTCTGATGCTGCCTCAGTCTCTGTTTGAAGTTGCCCGATTCACCGATGTATGCGTAGTCACAATCTGCGCAGGGTATCTTATAGACCACGCCGGGAAACGATTCTCTCGGAAGCCTGTCCTTACCACCGACGAGCGCTTGCCTCAGCTTACATACTGGCACGTGCGCGACCTCAACGTCATAACTGCGTAGAACCCGAGACAAGGTTTCGCTTATCCCTGGAACGTAAGGTATGGCGGCACGCTTTCTTGGTCGGGGATTGGTCGGACGAGCTGGATTGGACAGACGGCGCTCCACAGCAGTCAAAAAGGATGTGGGGTAGCCGCTTGCCGAGAGATCACCTCGCACGTGGTCCAAGTCAGTGGAACGGCTTTCTGCTGTGGTGCAAATGCGGTTCGTACGGTTGAGCAGTGAGGCAGCAACCGACCTTTTGTGAGCGTCTGGATGAACGGATTGAAAGTTCAGGTAGCGGCCAGTGTGTGTGTCCTTACGGTACACGCTGAACGAGAGCCGTCCATCGCGTCTGGTGACAAGTACATCTAAAAAAGGGAGTCTGCTGTCGACCTCTGTCTCAACAGTGAATTGGATGGCCTTTTCTTGACTGTTTAGGTGCGCAGTGAATGACTCCAAAGCGCTGCGCCGAATCAGACAGAAACAGTCGTCCACATAGCGCAGAAAAACTTTTGGCCTAGGGCTGAAGGACGCGAGAGCACGCCTTTCCAAACATTCCATCGTAAGATTGGCAGCAATAACAGAGACGGATGCACCCATTGCCGTACCGTGGACTTGCCTGTAGAAGACCTTGTCGAAACAGAAGTACGTGTTTCCAAGGCAAAAACAGAGGAGCCTCTTGAGGTCGGGAACGTCAATGGGCGACCTGTCTGGCAAGGTCCTGTCAGATTCCAGAGCAGAGGTGCATGCTTCCACAGCCAAGTCAGTCGGAATTGAGGTAAACAGTGATACCACGTCGAACGAAACCATCACCTCGTCATCGTCTAGAGACACGTCACGAACTTTTTCAATAAAGTCACAGGAGTTCCTCACGTGCGTGGAGCTCTTCCCGACGAGTGGAGCCAGAAGCTGGTGCAGGTATGCGGACAATTTGTAGAGAGGGGAGCGAGTGTAGTCGACGATTGGACGTAGGGGGACGTTAGGCTTATGAAATCGAAATGAGGGAACCCTCCCCCCGTCATACACGCGCTGCTTACGTCACGTTCTAAAGCATACATAAGCTTCCATGAACCTTCCGTCATCCCATTGTGAACAAGGCTTCCGTAGCGAAGCCGAAACGTCTTTTAGATTTTTTTCATTTTTTAGCAATTCTATGTTGGTCGGTGTCCTTCGTTTTATTTCTTCAAACACATGTGCTGCCTATTATTTATACAGTACTTTTCTGTCTCTCTCTCTCTCTCTTTTGATGATGCACGTGTTACACCTCTCCAATATTGTTGCTGACACTAATATACAGGGCATATATTCAATCTCTTTTTACTGTCCTGTCATTTGAGCTACTTGCCATATTGACATCAGTCTCTATTGTATGGGAACAAGCACTTTGAGTTGAATGTTCAGTCTATAGTGTGGCCAGATTTTTTTTTCTCCGAGGTCTACATATGCAGGAGGAGTGACATTGTCACTAATACCATTAACAGGGCGAGTAAACAAGGTTAGCAAGTGCACTCAGCCATGGCTTAGCAGTTGTAACTGGTAGGGAAATGACAAAATCTCACTGTACCTCACAAACAACTTTCACGGCATCCATGTCAATTATCGAAGCATCATTGTCATTGGGTAGTGGGAACAGATATGCAGGCAACTCCTTCTTGAACCACTCGTGATTCCTGGAACACAGAAGAAACAGGAATTTATACGCAGCACTGGCCACCATCACCTGTTTTCAATGTTAATATGAAAACAAAAAAGAGACACAGCACATCACATTGTAATGTGGTGTTAAATATGTTTTCGGAAATAGAGGGAAACTGGACCAGTGATTACTTTTACCTAATAAATGTTATTTTCGTTAAAGTAAGACGATGTGACTGGAATGTGGAGTCTCGGTAGATGCGTAGCTGTCCCTCTTCTGTTCTTTCCCTTGCACAGGGAGGGCTTCACTCCAGGTTTAAGTTACCCTGCCACCGAAACTGCTGGCCAGCTCCACTAGCACAGAGGTGGCGCCATCTATTGAGCACCTCTCACACCAGAAGCGTGCACAGTGGTAATCTAGCGTCAAACATAGAGGCAAGAAGCCAGACGATATTGACAAAGCTATCAAATTATTTTCAACAAATGAAGAATAGGTATACACTACAGTTCCTATGATTTATGAGTGAAGCTGGAATGAGATGATTAGTGTGGCTGTCCACATGACAGGTAAAGGGGCTGCTTTGTTTCAACATCTTTGTATAACTTCACTGTTCTTCATACTGCACATACTGCCTTTAATCAAAAGTGAAATGACGTCAACACCAGAGCAAATATGTGCACATTAGTTTACTACTGTTTTCAGAAGTAACAACCAAACATAAAGGATTATCAACTAAGGGTAACCATTGGCCCATGGGGCATGTAGCTAAGATCAATACAGTCGACTAGTATTAATATAAGCTTTTCGAGACCACATACGCTTGGTCTGACATACCCGAAAGTTGAACAAACAGAATCTGATTAAGATATGGTCCGAAAGATGAATGCACGTTAATACATAATAAGATGTGAATGCCTGCTTACATTTGAGCAGCAATATTGACAAGTTTATGTAAGTACTATGTAGTTCTAATTGCGATGACACTGCACAGCAGCAGTAAGTTAATATCAAACACAGTTGGTGTAACATACTACATAGTACATGTGCCTGAATATCATATATGGGTACATTTTCTTTTCTTACTATTTATGGTTTATAAATGTACTTCAATCAATCAATCATTTCTGGCCAAATTGCTTTGCCTGGGAAGCCAAAAAGTTGCAATTTACTGAAATCCAGGATTGCCTTGTTTAAGTTAACTGGCTTCCAAAGTGCTTTGACAACATAGTGGGTTAAATGAAACATTGGAGCTGTTTGATTTTGTGGAAATCTTTGTGTTTGAAGGTGGGCACTAGTGCGGAAAACTTTGTGTTGAAAACTTCATGCCAGTAGGTTAGGAGAGAGGGAAAAAAGCCCCTCATGAGCTAATGCGAAATGAGCGCAAGTACTATCAGAGCCACCAAGTGACTACTGTGGGTTCCTGTTGAGATTGCCCAAATATGTTTGGTCTACAGCAAACCTTGATTACGGAAGTCTCCGCTGCCGCTCCTCTTTTCCCGCACTAGTTAGCCAACCACGTTTCTGGCGTGAGTAATGGTGGAAAAAAAAAAAGCAGGAGAGAGCTTGATACGATCGGGTCTGTTACAGGCATAGGTAGCGGTACAAGGTAGATAGAGAAGCTTTAAGGAAGAGAAAAAAGGTTAAGGAGGTGTACATAAAAATGCTAGAATTGAAAGCATGTGCAGCATACTCAATTAACTCAAGCAGGCAAGGTGACTGTTTATTGCCACACCGTTTCAAAGGGGATGCCAATAAATCATCATTATCATCATCAAACACAGAGATAATACTGCTGTAACCAAGTTTTAAAAGACAATGTGTTCAAAATTACACTACTGCTACAGATTTACACCAGCAGCAGAGTTGAATACACTTCGTTACTATATTAGCTCTGTGTTTGTCTGGTTGAGCTCTGTGCCACCAGATGGCTGTACCCTACAGGCCCCATGTGTTTGCGCCTCTGCCCATTTAGCAAAATTCCCAGTCCGCCTACATTTACTGGAATACCGGACATGCTAAAAATATCAAGTTGTAGTAATCCTTCAGCGTGAAGTGACGGCTCCAAACGCGCAGATCCTGGTGCCGATCAGATACCGACAGCATGATGTGCTACAGCCACTCCGCTCGCCTGTTGCCTAGCAGAGGCACATGGTGTTGCAGCTTGACATGATGCTAATTGCTAGGCTTGCAGTCCACAATGCAATAAGGGCGATTCATGGTCTTCGCGAAAAGAAACCTTGAACCAAACATTGAATGTGCAGCTCGCATCAACACGGAGCACGTTGTAGTACAAGCAGATGACACTTGCTGTGTGTTCTCTTTCTGTAACTTTTTTTAAATAGAAACCAATTAAGCAACATTCCCACTATTACGCTAAACATTTGTTCACCATAATGTTGGAAAAATCATCAATGAGCCAACCTGGGTAGCCAATCGGATAGAATGCCCAACTGGCGTCATGCGCGTCAGCAAGATTGTAATGAAGCGACTGAAAACTCAGGAGAGAGACGTCACTGTGATCAGTAGCAATGCACATTTTTAACACCTTATAATAAATTTCATGCAGAGTGCTTAAATGTGTCGCCTTATGATCAGAAGGACTTACCCTAACAATTCAGCATGTTTGTACAAAATCTTCAAAATTGTTTCAGGCTCCCTTTAACTATAGTTAGCTGGCCTGCTCGAAGTGTTAGTTGTAAGCACAATAAATGCTTTCGGAGCCTACACATGGTTGTTGCCCATTGTCTCCCTGAGTCTGAACTGTACTGTGTGTGGCTCCTGAACAGGCGTGCGCCAGCCGCGGTGTGCCGAGGCAAAGTGCCGTTGGCACCCACCTTCGTCTCTACTAATTATTGGGAACTCTAGAATACCAGGGTTGGAACTATCATGAACGCCTTTCTTCTGAATGTAAATTGCTCTTTATGAACAGTCATAATTTAATCATTATGCAAGTTGATGTTGTTAATAAGTCATGCACCAGGGGTGGCATTCTGTAAATGTCCATCTAGTAGACATGTCCATTTTGTCTGTTGCTGAAGTCCTGGTTGGCTGGGCTGGGTTACACGTCAGAAGGAGACAGGTGGTTTCTGCCAATTAGCACTTCAGCAGCAGACGAAATGGACAAGTACACTAGGTGGACATTTACAGAATAGCCCCAAAGATGCGCCAAGTACTGGAGGACATAGCTTTGAATCGCCATATACATTAACATTATCATTCTATTTGCACCCTTTCTGACCTATCTAGCACTTTTTCCAGGGTAGTAGTTTCCAGACTGACACATGAGATGAAACCGTATGCTGTCCTAGTCGCCTTACACAATGACAACATTCACTTTAAGATTGCCACCTTCTTGAATATTGCAAATCCTTTATTGAGATGAGACAAGAGTTCATGGCCAATTATCATCTGTGACAAAGAAAAATAAGTGCTCCCAGTGGCCACATACCATTCAGGTATTCGAAAAGTAATAAAGGCCATTGCGATGCAGCTTCGCGTGGCAGAGTCGACAGCCACACCTTCTGTGTGTGATTTCATTAGGTGCCACCCATTAGAAATTGATTTGTTTGCTCCCACAGGGCCTGCATGCCCCAATAGTGGCTGGCTTCTGTGGCACTATCACCCTTACTGTGGTGTCCTAGTTCCCAATATTCAAGCCTTTTACAATGCTATGTATGGGGGGTGTCACTTAGAGGGAGACTAGCAAACAGCTGTGCAATGCTATTGACGATGGCTTTAGTCAACAGTTTTTGAAACTTTATAATGCATTTAAATTATTACCATTATATTATGAATCTGCTCTATTTATGGCATAGGTGACTAAACAATGGCTTACAACTGACTCTGCTGTTTGTGAGTCCATGTGCAGTTCATGAATGGCTATGTGGAGAGCTGGCAATTTTTTACAGCAATCCTATACCATTACCCCCCAAAAAAAAGGGGGGGGGGGCGGGCTCACTTGATATCCTCCATGGTGGCTCGCTTCATAGGGTCCACTTGCAGGCAATGGATAAGCAGGCTGACAACTGACTTGTTGAGATAGTCCGGGATAGGGAAGATGCCAGCTGCAGATGTGAATGACATTCATGTCACCGATGCAAATGAACAATGTACAGTCGAACGCCTTTATAACGAAGAGCTCGGGGCCTCCAAAATCTTTTGTTATACAGGTCACTTCGTTGTAAAGGTCATGCACTGTATCGCACGCAATAGAGCAAGCTAAGCACGTTCAGAAAAATAAAACCTTCATTTAACATGAATTAAAAAGATACTTAATGAAAGAAATCGGTAAATTTCTTCTGGACACTACAATACAATGTCCAATACAATGTGCAACTGCAGCCGACCTTATCACACGACATGCTCCACTGCAAAACCCAGGAGCGACACAAGGTACATCTACAGAACGTCGAATGCTGCTATTGCCTCGCTTGTCAATATTCTCATTTCGCCTGCAGGCTATTCATCACTGCTATCTTAGTCGGCCTTCGCCTCCGTCCCGTCGACGATGTCAGCCGTTGTCAGTTCCGAGCAGACCATCACGTTGTCGTCAACCGCGACGTATTCGTCAGCCGTCACTCCAGCTGCTGCGTTGCAAGATGCGGCAAATCTGCCATCGGAGACACCTAAATTCTTTTGTTGTGCAGGCAAATTCGTTCTAGTGGTCTTCGCTCTAGAGGCGTTCGGAATACACAGGAAAGATAGGAATTCCACCGGAACATGAAAAATACTTCGTTATACAGGTCATTTCAGTGTAGAGGCATTCGTTGTAGAGGCGTTCGACTGTATGTGTACAATTGAACCTGTATATAATGAAGCAAATCTTAAATGTTTCTTGCCGATATCACCGTGTAATGAAAACACGCTTATTATACTAACAATAAATCTAAAGAACATATGTGTTGGATGTAACTTTGCCATAACAACATTTGAATATTCTATAGGAAAACGGCCTTTTCTACAAATGCTACAAGTAACTAGAAATTAAAAAAAAAATATATATATATATATATATATATCCCAGCTAGGTTAGATTTAAAGCCTCTGCAGGAGAAATCAAGATTCTGTGGCGCCCATGAGAGATGTCTCCTGATCCAGCAATGCTAATTCAAAACTTGAATTCGCCAAAACAAAGGAATAGCACATGCCCATGTAAGGAATAAAAGAAGCTAACGTATGGTGACGTGGGCTAGTTGATGCATGGCTAAAATAAAAACATTTGTTCCAAACAAATGAGAATAGAAAGGTAAACACTGAGCATTATGAAGCAGAACTAAGCAGAGCACCAGTGCACTGCTTTGTCAGATTGTGGGGCTGGTTATCCTGAATGTTTAAGAATTTCTGTTACATGGACATGACTGCATTACTGACAGCTTTCAATTCCACTGTACTTGGGGACATTGCCCCAAAATAAATTAGTGAAACCTTGCAAATAAGTAACTAAACATTGCAACTTGTTTGTCAAGTAATTGTGCTCTTTCGTGTACTTCAGCTGATGGGACAGAATCATGCAAACTGCAAGTGACCATTTTTTCTAAATGTGCGTAATAGTAATCAGTGTAAAAATATAAGAGCAGTGCTCGCCTCCACTTACAGTTCTAAAATATCGCATTTCCCAGAGCTGAACATCAACATGCAAACAGCAAGAAACTAATGAGAAGGATTAGAAACTCACATTTGATTTTGCGGAACAATGTTGGGACATGCTCATCATCAAATGGAAGCTGTAAAGCAATAGTACAAAAACAAGATAAACATTAACCATTTCAACATCCAATAACTGGCTAAGGCAACTCTATAAGCAAAGAACTGCAGATTTGGATTAAGTTTATTGATGACAGAAAAACATTAATACAAAGAACTGCTCAGGTGCCCATTCGATGCACGTTTATGAATTTGTCCCTTTCTGGTTACATTTATAAAAAGTCGATTCACAAAAGCGTTACTTATGTGCAAAGAGTGGAAGAGCTGCTTTGTAAATATCCTGGGCTTGTACTTGCGAAGATTTTCTTACAAGATTGCCAGTTAAGATTGGCTGTCACTGTGGTAATCGTCTCATAACGATCATGAGTGGCAGATGCCTGAAGATTAGCCAACAAGAAAGTGCTTTTATGTTTGAGAAGTGTGACTATGGGCCTTGTTCATTAAAATGGCCCATGAAAACCCTGCTTCACAGCATGCAGGCAAAGAAATGGCACATACTTTGTATGAGCTGCCAAAGCTAAAACACTTACCGTTCCACAAAGAAGAGCATACAGTATGACACCACAACTCCAGATGTCAACCTCTGGGCCAGCATAAAGCCTGCAAACGCAGACGCAATGTAATACCTGTGCCAAGTGGCCACAAAATATTAACATTAACCGTTGCATGCCTTAAGCTTTCAAGCTAGTCACATGGAGCCACATGGACATACTAAATGACCTTAAAATTGATAGCAGTGTACTGCATACATAAAACACATTCAGCCATCGAATGCATGCTCTTGCTCGCAAGTCATCAGTTATGAATGCACTTGAAAACCACATTTCTGAAGTAATCTGAAATATTTCTGCATTAAATATGCCTTTTAATGTCTTTTAGTGACATTTCTTGAACTTTTGCCTGTTAAACTGTTACGTAAGTCTTTTAGATGATACAATTGCCAAACAATCTTATTGCATTCACTGAAGCTAACCTACCCTAATCTAAATGTGTCCTAAACTCTTAATAACATTAACCTTGTCCTTGTGGCATCGGTACTATGACGTGCAATATGCAACTGCTTACCAGCATGCGCCCTGAATGACAAGGCAAGAATCATGGTTCAACACTGTAATCTGAATGCTCAGAACAAGTTACATACTTTCCAGAAATAACTTCGGGTGCCGCATAATTGGGGGATCCACAGCTCGTTCTGAGAAATTCACCATCCATCATCATGTTGGAGAGCCCTTTGATGCCAAGAATACAAGATGTCAGTCACCAAGCAAAGCACACAGCTTTTGGGTGCTGACAGAAGCTTTTGGTGCAGTACATACACACGTTTTGCCTCCTTAGGGCAAAAGTCTGAGCATAAACTCACCAAAATCTGCAATCTTGACATTCAGATTTTGGTCGAGGAGAAGGTTTTCAGGTTTCAAGTCTCGATGTACTACCATGTGACGATGACAATATGCCACACCCGAGATTATTTGTTGAAAGAAGCGACGTGCTTCTGACTCTTTGAGCTGGAAACAGAAGAATACGGATCAGTGTATTAGTGGTTACTTGCAATGTACACCCGGCCGCAAAGTTTATGCACTACGGGGTCTCAGAAAACGTTCAACTCCCGAGAAGCATGTAGCAATGCCCAGTAATACTATATACGACAATGTTGCTAACATATTCTAGTCGAGGCCCGAAATGCAAATACCAGGCTGTGTTGTGAGGTTGCAAGATATTTAGCTTTTTCTCGTATTTCATGGTCTGTAATATTCTGTGGCCGGGTGTACTTCATTATGTAGTATTCCGGGAAGTTACTACGGCCAGTCCAATGCATCTAAAACCAATGAACCATTTGCAGAAATGGTGCTGTTCATGTGCTCTGAGAAAGGCCATTTTCCAACAAAATGCTTTTGACCACAGACTTGTAGAACAAGATCTTGTTCCCATTCGACAACTTCACCTTTACCATAGCTAAACATTTGCATGTCCTTCTACACTGAGGGGGTTTCGTGGTGATAAAATTTTCCAAGTTATTCTCAGAAAGCCTTCCTGCTCACGCCTTCTCCCTGAGAGGATCACACTTAGAGAAATTTCGCCTGTAGCCTATAGCCTTTAGCATATATTTTAGCTGAAAAACGACCTTACAGGGCAGCTGGCTCACAGAATTTTGCAAATGGTCCATTGTCCTGAAAGTATATGACTTCCATAGCATGCAAAGTACTTTTTTGAATGCACTGTGTGGTGTACCAACAAGAACATTAAGTACAAACATTTTCATATCAACACCACACATAGCTGTTTTCAAACTTTATACATTTCAATGCACATTGTAGTGGAAGAGGCCCATCATTACAAAGTGACTTCACTGTATCACTGGGATGTACGACTGTAATGCACAATTTTCAGACACTGTAGAACTACTTTTTTAAGCGCTCAGGATAGAGTTGAGATATCTGCATAATCTAGCACTGTTTCACAAACAAGAAAACCAAGAGCAAAGTTGAAATTATGTGCCAATTAAAAATATCTAGAGATCTAACCATAGACACTTTAATCCAAGCTGGGTGCTTATGATTCCATAAAACTTGAGAGCCCCTATCTACCAGTTATCTAGATGGGGGCTCTCTATAGATCTATCTAGCAGTGGGCTTATTTTGTCCTGAACTCTGCCACAGGGTAATAACCCTTGATGTGGAAAATATTTTAAAAATTCATGTCAAAGCTTGTTTATATCTATGTACTGAACATCCCGCATCGATAGATGCTTGCCAACTGTCATTCTCCTTTTTGTCTTTTGAATTGAACAGGCTTTTCACAGGGCGAAAGCCAAAGACGTGTTGGGTCTATCTTGTGAAGGTCTATATGTCAGCTCATACAACATGTTGTTTCTTACCTTTCCATGTTTAACGATGTAATCGAAAAGTTCTCCTCCAGACACATACTCCATGATCATGAAGATGTCAGTAGGGGTACTGATAACCTGATACCTAAGAAATAAAAGATGGGCAATATTAAGTACGCTGCTATGCTAGGTGTTCATTTTCCTCCATGGCTCTTCGGGTTTCACTTACAACTTGATGATGTGTGGGTGCCTAAAGAGCTTGAGGTTTTGTATTTCACGTCTGATTTTTCCAACGACATCGAGATTCTTTATCTTCTGCCGGTTCAGAATTTTCACAGCCACCTTGTGACCAGTCAGCTGGTGACATGCCGCTGTAGGTACAAAAGAAATAATGCAGCTGCTTCACAGGGCACGCTTTTCATGTAATGTGAGACACTTTCAATGTAATTTGAGGCAACAAGAAAGCCAACATTAGGGAGACGAAAATCCCTTGGGCCCCATCTTGTCAGTCACCTTATGAGCTCGCTTGCGAGTTGCGCAAATCAAACCTGCTGTCCACAAGACGAGAACATACGCCCATGACTTCTACGCCAGTTTCAAGAAAAACGCCGAGACCTTTTTAGCTGTTGCGATCACGTGCTGTGCCACACAGCGGATCCGCGAGTCGCAGGTTTCCGATCCACCGCACGGCGGAGAGTTGTACGACTGAAAGCGAGCAAATAGCTAAGGCCGGCAATTTCTATTCTCGACGAAAAGAAGCCGGCAAGAACAACAGCGGTTTCGAAGCTTTATCGGCGCGCATCTCGCGCTTGAGACGTTTTTGCGCATTTAGTTTTTTCCGCGAACGAGCCTGCAGTTGCAGCCGCTGCGAAGCGCACTGCACGGACAAGTTGATGCGGAGGCGTAACGGATTGCCATCGCGATGCAAGGCGTATTGAAACGTGCACTCACTTTTCACCTTGCCGAACGTGCCGACTCCGAGCGTTTCTCCCAGGATATAGTGTCCTATTTTGACGAGCGGCTGCCCTTGAGCGCCTTGAGGTTGCGATTTGTCCGCCATTTTTTCTCAGGCACCGCAGCAGTCCAAAGCTAAACACATGTTTTCGATCTCGTGCGAAACTCAAAACGTCGGCGGACGCTGGAAATTCAGGTTACATCTAGCAACAATTTATGCGTAACGTAATTTACCTTACATATGAAGCCAATTTGAGGCTACAACCTATAGCTATCGCACGTCTAGATCATGAACAACTCAAGAAAATCGTCCGATGTTTACCACTATTTTATAAACAGCTGTTTTCTCTTTAGATCGGTGCTGCCATCCCTCGGTAGCATAGCGCACCATTAAAAAAAAAGAAAAGCCAGCTTGACATGTAGCGCCGTCTCTTAAGTTTACCGTAAACTAACTTGCTTCCCTGTGGCAGTTAGCTTAATAAAATGGCGGCTGATGCGCAGCATCGTTAGCATTTGTCAGCCGTGTGGACCTTCAAAGCTAGCACGTTTCATGTGGTGAGCTTGCGTACGTCATGGCCCGGTACGACCCCAAGGAGAGGTTCAGGTATCTCAAGGAGCTGGTGAACGAGTTCCACACCAGCTGCTCGAGTGGTAAGCACCGGCCCACTCGAACGTTATGTTACTACATGGCAGAAACTGAAACCGTTCTGACAGCTCGGTTGTTTTGTTTCAGAGGCGAAAGAGCAAGTTCTCGCCAACTTGGCTAATTTTGCCTACGATCCCGCAAACTACGATCATTTCAAGCGCCTAAACATTCTCAACCTATTCATGGGTACGTGTCGACGCGCGTTTTGCGTGAATGCATATTGCATCTCGCCATGGTCTTTGTTTATGCAGATCAGTTGGACAGTACCAACGATAACCTGAGGGAGTTTGCCATTGGTGGAATTTGCAACCTTTCCTCAGGTGAGTGCCGGCGTGTTTGCGTGCTTGCATAGAATGTTTAGTCACACATGCCCGTCAGTCATCCGCTGCAGTGAGATGTGACTGCAGGCATTGTAATTATCGCGGCCGTTTGCGAAATTCCGAAGATAAACACGATAAACTCCCCACTGCAACGAAAAATTCCTTTACGATGGCGCCATTTTATATTTAGTGCATCACTGATTGCCTCTACTAGAATCTAGCGCGAGGCATTTGCGTACGTGGTTAACGCATGCACCTGCCACGCACTCCCGTCTGTATGGCACCTACGAGGTTGCGCACGTCTGAAAAGAAATAACGCCACCACACTGCAGACACACCAACATTGAGTGCTGCTGCGGCGTCATGCTGAAGGACCTTCTGCTGGGTACGGGTGCTAAGTGTTCCCAAAGGCGATACGAGGGGGAGCGGGGGCGAACGCCACCCTCCCTCGAAAAGTCGCTTGAGATATTTTCAGCGCTTACGAGGAAAATGTATTAAAAAAAGGTAACACGACGGGAACGACGCTAGTCTTACCCAAGCTTACTGCAAGGAAATTATCAAGGTTTTCTTTTTCTATAATGTAGCAAATGTATCCGATGTCTGAATTATTTTCCAAGCTCTATGCTGTAAAGCCGCTCTATATTCCAACGTGTGGGGATGCGCCACTCTCACGCGTCCCCTGATATGTTTTTCCGCATAGCTCCCGTCTCCTGTAATCCGGCTTTGCCGCGTGGCTTGGTGCCAGCGGCAGTCGGTCTGGTTGAAGCGCATTGCGAGAGATAGCGCGATGGATGGATGGAAGGTAGGAGCGTCCCCTTTGAAATGGGGTGATGGCAGTTGCCACCATGCTCAGCTTTTTATTTTTGTTTAACTGTGTTGTAAGTGATTAAAATTCGGCATTTTCCTTAAATACGTCTTCCTACACTTTTCACCTTATGTCACCTCTCTGCTTTTGAGCCACCAATCTTCCAATTGCTTTTTGCAAATTTCCACCGCATATTTATTTACATGACTATTGTTATCTCTAATGGCTCATTCACACCGGCGACTTGAGGAGGTCGCGCGACCATTTGCGATTCGCGATCAAAAAGCGACCGAAGGCGGCTGATGTTCACACCGGCAAGCCCGGCTGAGCGCGACCCGCCAGTCGCAATCCCGAAGATTATCATTCTCTGCGAGAACTCTCGGAATCTACGTGGAATTCACCGCGACGCGGGAGGAGGCCGGATGTAGACGCATGAAAGATCACTTCCGGTGCGCCGCTGATTGGTTTATCAGTTTTGCGACCACGGTCGCGCGACTGAAAAATCGCGCAGAGAGCGACTAAACCCTAGGGCCTCGGGAAGCATGACTGCCCGCATCGACATAGGGATGGATACCATCACATTTTAGTATGAGGTGTTCTATTGTTTCTACAGATTTACCACACACAGTACATATGTCTTCTTTGAGCTCTCTGATTTACTTCTAGTCTCGACTGAACTTCTCCCCTTAAGCACAGGACCGCATTCCCGAAAGTAAGCCCCGGCACCATTATTCCTTTCCAAATATCTCTCAGTACTTCATACCTATTGTACCCCCACAATGCCCTATGTTTCATTATCCCAGCATCTATTCGCCCTTTTGAGCAGGCGAGCGTGGCTCTGCTAACGCCACCTAACAGCGGGGTTACTTGGGCGCAATAAAGAGAAGGCTCTTCCTCTTTGGCTTGGAGTCGGCAAGCGGTGCGGACGTTCTGCGCGTGCGCCGATCCATGCTTCTGTGAGACCGTCTCGCGAAGCCTACCCCGGAATGGATGAACACGATCGTTCGAACGCGCCACTGTTCGTGTGGCCGTACGCGCGAACGACCAGCCGTTGGTGTCTAGCATGGGGCAAACATATTCGCTCGTTATCCGGTCGCGATGAGTCGGACTTCCGCGATTTTGTCGTGCGCCCATCGGCATATTTTGTGGATAGCAACTCGGCTAGCAGGCATTAGTCTATGAAAGGTGCAGTAAATGCCCTTGTGATTGTTTGCACTAATGTGTTGTCGTTCCTTTGTCCCGAGGACACAGATGAGAACCCCACAAACGCAATGCTTGCTCTGCATGAAATAAAGTCGGTGGTCCCAGTATGATGGGGACAGCTGCATCACTTCGTTTACTGAGCAAGGCTGCACGTTTACATGTTGCCTGTTACAATTTCATGGTCTGCTTTCTGCACAATAAATGCCTTCTCGCATTTTCCTTGTGATGATTCTATCCGCAGTGAGCCACGCAACATAACACTTGTTTGTAAACACTTATACAATACAAAGTGTGGTAATCTATCGTATGTTTACCAGCGGTCTGTCTTTTCCGCATATTTTTATCTTACCTGACCGTATAGAACTTGTCACGACCTCATTGATCTTGTATAGTAAAAACAATCACTCTTTACATGGGCTGCATCTTAAGCTGCATACTTAATGGCAGAGGCACAGCATAATTTCGTTGCATCTACGAAGTAGATGTAGTATGGCAGATACACTTGAACCTCGTTATAATGAAATGGGATATAACTAAGTAAACGAAGTTCCCCTTGAAATCCCCATAGAGATCCATATATTTAAAAACTAATTTTAACAAAGTTAAATTGATTTGCCAATGGATATAACAAACTAGATGCATCTCTGAAACCAGAAAGTACGAGTTAATAATCAAGTAGTGCCACTTATCGTAAGGGTTTGCGAGCTTTGTAACAGGCCCATTTTCACTGTGAAGCTTGCTTCAGAATTCGTTGGCTAGTGACTGGATGAATGTGATATTGAAGAACATTTATGCTGAGGTTGGAAGCAATTAAAGCACTCTAGAGCTTCACCCCATAAAATGGGCCACATTTGCTTGCCCTATTGAACCAGCCAAGACATTCCTTCATGCAGTGTTTTGATTGCCTCAGCAGTTTTGTTCAGATAGAGAAGGCAGCATAAATTACTGAGAAGGCATCCTCCACTGCACCTGTCCCTCTGGTGGTTTTCTTTTCATATTGCATTGGTTTCTTTACAGATCAGGACTTTCGTGCTGAGGTGCTGAAGCCTGACAACCTCAGCAAATTGATCAGCTGCCTCTCAACATCACAGGAAGAGACTGTGTTGTCTACAATAACAACACTTATTTCTCTGGGGCTCTCTGGTTGCCAGACAGGTCTGTTGCACATACGTCTCACAGTCTCACTGTGTTCTTGATCCATATAAGCATAATTTTTTTTAAACGAAGCTATACTTCCAGGGTTTTTTGAGAGTTTAGGTGTATCATAAGGTGTGCTTTATGAATGCTGGGCTGATGGTCATTGTTGATTGCAACAACAAGGTGAGATGCCCATCAGGGTATTCATTGCAACTAATGTCTGTGTTCCCCATTTCGACATAGACAAAATGAAAACTCAAAAGCAAAGTTGATTTTGAACACAATTCGTGAGTGTGAGTGATGTCATTGCTGTTTCCATAATGCCTAGCTCGTTTGATTGTCTCTAAATACTAATAACTTCAAAATTGTCTAAACACAATCTTGGTTGCTTCAAATCTTGAATGTGTCTTTTTTACTGTGACTCCAGTATTCTCTCTTTTTGTGTGCAAGCTTTTCTTTAACAGCAATGTATACACCTCAGGGGAGTCCTTGAATGATAGGTTAATTTGAAGAGGTTTGTGTGACAGCCTTATGTCGCTTTTGCTTTTGTGAAGATTAATTGTGTCGCTCGCTCCTTTGTAAACTAACCGTGGCAGCAGCACAGCTTTGCACATATATTGAACTTTGGAACCTGCAAGACAGCTTGTTTAAGTAGAATACTAGTGAACGAGCAAGAAATTATCAAATCTCTGCAATGAAAGAGAAGTGGGGGAACCAAGGGTCCCAATTTATTTTAGTCAGAACCATATGAAGCCAACAGGTAGTTTATACTGTGCTGTGATTGATAGATAGTTGCTTCAGGCCTAAGAGAAGTTTTAGCTCTAGGTATCCCTTTTCAAATATACTGCACAAACACTTAAATAAATAACTACTGAACCTTTCTCAAATGAAACTTGCTGCATTAAAAAAAGATGTAGAGTTGTAGTTGTAGTTAATCTTTTATTTACATTGTGAAGAATACATGGCGAAGCACAAATCAGTTCATTTCTTAGCTTATTAGCTGTTTACAGGGAAATAATTTATTACTTCATACTTCACATAATAATACGGAAGTGCGTTTGGGTCCAAAAGTGAGGAAGCCAAGTGAATGCACCACACTACACTCTATTGGCTCTGCTGGAGCCATGGCAGGGTTCTGGCAGGGGTACAGCCAGAAAACTTTTTGGGGGTGTCATGCCTCTGGTACGGCTGAAAAAAAAATATGTGTGGTAAACAAACACTTTTATGTTACTTTTAAGCTTACGGTTATTTGTTAGACAAATAATTTTGGGGTGTGGTTGGACATAGGTTGGACAAAGGCTTGATTGCCTTTAGCCCCTGCCCCTGCATTGAGCTTTGTGTATTGCTTACTGCAAATAAAATACTTACTTACTTACATCACGTCCCCCGTCCCCCCCCCCCCCCCGGCTACGGCCCTGTTCTCTGGTGCAATTGTGTAACCACAGGTAAAGGAAGAACTGATACTAGGTAGCCGTAGTGTATTGTTCCAGCTCTTTGCATTGTCATTACCCCTATGGTCTGCAATACTATGCATATTGTCAAACAGACACTTAGTGGATATTTCTGCACTCCCAACCTGTGGTTAATGTGAAATGATGCAGTGCCATCTGGCAGGTGAGAATGAAAGTGGTTACGTGGCAATGGTGGTGTCTTTTGTTTGACCTAACATTGGTAAACAGGTGGTGCGTCTTAAAAACAGCGAAAAATCATGACTAGTACTTTGTTGTTGAACTGGCATGAGGTAAAACTAAATGCAATTTCCCATTTCTTTTATGGAAACATCACAAATGGCACAGCATCAACGGTGAGTTTGGTTCAAAGCGGGCGCTCTGGGTGTTGCCTTATTGGTGTGATAATTACATAAAAGCCTGAAACCCTCTATCCATGTGGCAGGGTGTACATGTAATACAGGAAGTTGCCCAATGCATCTGGAGCATGCACACTTTGAACCCAACGTTTTTAGTGGGTGCAGGTGCTTTGCAGGAGCTATACTAGAACTCCTATGTTATGGGGTTGCACTCTGCACCTTTTGATGCCATACTGGAGTATTCGGCATCTACAATGACCAGAAATCTCCTGCCGTTGAAATGCAGGGCCGTTCATGTTGCATGTCTACCATGTCGGGGAGTTCTTGAGGTACCACAAAAAGTAAAAAAAAATAATGGGCAGTATTTTGCTACTAGTGCCATCTGCTGAGTGTGCATGTAGTTACACACGTGGCGGAGTATACTGGGTGTCCCCACACGAACCAAACATTCTCTGCTTGCATTGTTTGGGTGCTTTCTTTTTTCACGACAATCGTGAAGACAAGACTCCAGGAACACGCTATAGTTCAGGGCCCCCTGGCAAGCACATTTTTGACTGCATCAGCAGCGGAAGAGGCATTTGCCGAAGGCATTTGGGGTCAGCTGTGGTGGTGGGTCTAGCCTGCTCTGTAAGACTTCTAACTTGTGTTCTAGTTGGTCGCGGCTAGGGATTCTGACAGCAGCGCCAGTAAAAATCAGTCTGGAACCACTGGGCGGGGGTGAGGGCCTTCTCGGCAGATCTCGCCACCACCGAATTGGATTTCGCGCCACTCTACATGCCGGATGCCCCAGCGTAAATTTGCCCTTAGTGATCTGTCATGTTTCATGGAACTGGGGCTTCATGCCATTAAAATTCTTGTTTTGGCACAGATATCACAACAGCATCTGTGATCGACTGCATGGTGCGGTATTCGGAATCTCCGAACACAAGGCTCAGCAACCTGGCCAAGCTCTTCCTTGAAGATATATGCAGTCCTGAACAGGTCAGCAGTGTCACGAATGCTGCTGCTGCTACTGCTGTTCCATAGAGTAAAACGGGCCTAATGTGGTTTTAAAGTGCATGGGGCATATCATGTTTGTACAGATCCTTCCATGGCGGAGCCTCTTTAATAATTATATTGAAGAGGCCATTTCAATTTTAAGCATAACATGCATCATAGCCAGAACTGGCATAAAATATGTACCTTATTGTAGCCCATTGTATTTACAGAAGTCATTTCTAACCATGATGCTTGTCATTGTAAACTGGGTCTCAACAATTTAAGCGTGTGTAGAATATTGCTTTATTTTGTTTCCACGCTGTGGTGACACGACTGAATGTATTGAATAAAGTGATGAAGTTATGATAACAATAATGTTTCAGGTGTGCTTATTCCTTCTTTGCATATCTGTTGTACTATGGCATGCCTCAGAATCAAATAGTGGTTTGGGCACCTAAAACCTCAAAATTTTTTGTTGTACTATTCATTTTTGCTTTTGCTCTATGAAATTATGAAATAGAGATCACAGGGAACTATTTAAGTTCTTCTGTTAACAAATGCTGCCATGTTGCCGTGCTTGGCATGCAAGTGCAGTTGTGCCAGTGCGAGTGTGCTTGAAGTTCTTGCAATTTTTCTATGATTAACCTTGAGTACATGCTAAAGCCTTTACCAACATGGTTGCAAAAAGTGTGTCATTTTCATTATTAGGCACATGTGCTATGGAATCCTCTTGGGTGTTATAATTATCTGTTTTGATTTTGAACAAAACTACACAAAAGGAAGCAAGTTCATCACATGATGGAATGCTTCAAGCCATAGTTCTCATTCAGTCCATTAAGAACTACAGGTGTGAAGCCTTTGCGGTAGGGGTAGTATATAACTTTGTGCAAGGCCAGTTCATGAAAAATCCATGGCAGTGTCTGTGAACTCTGAAAAGCCTTCAGTATGGATGCTAATTGGTGGAACAGTGTTCTGTGTAAATTATACAATCGGGAGCCCTCCACAGTAATGGCATGATGTGCTCACGGTGACGTCGGTATGGTGTGTTCATGGTGTGTGTGATCAGTGCTACAGCAAGTCGTAGTTCTCATTTCTTACTTCATACTCGTGCCACATGCAGCAGTGTTGTTTTTGGGCAATCACAGCGTTGAAATGGAATTTGTTGCAACAAGAAGGAAAGTTCTAAACTCTGGTAAAAGCAGAATTTTATGTGAGAAAACACAAATTATGGAGTTAAGCCTTGCCTTGAGCCTTGCAGTTATTCCCTCAGCTCAGTGGAAGTGCTTGTGCTTGTGGGTCACTTGTGACGCGACAGTTGCTATCTTTGGCATTTCACTTTTGGTTATCCTTAGGTGCAGTTGGCCGGGACTCATTTCTCGTATAGTATGCACAAATTGTCCTCTTTTACAAGTCTGGAAGTGGTTATGACCAAGTCGGAAGGCTGGCTGCATGTCCAGCATTTGGATCAATTGCCTGACTCTTGGTCAAAAAGTTACAATTGTTCTGATTTCTCTTCTGATTACTGCCTCGGGTCATTTTAAAATGTTTGTAGCTATGGCAAAAGCAATCCCGAGGAAGCCGCTTATCTTCCCTACGTTCAAGGGATTTCAAACCCTTTTCAAGAGAACACTGCTTCGCTATACCAGAGTACTCTGGCTACACACTGTTACGAACAGCTTTGGATCACCTATGCTGAAGCTTACGGTGGCTCCAGTGCATCTGCAAATCGTGCTCCACAGCTTGTGCGCATTCATATAGACCGATACTCCTCTACTGTCAAGTGCCAGCAAGTGCTTGTCAGATGAAGGCTCCTTGAAAGGTTAACGAACAGCAGCACGATATTTTATCTTTATTAAGTTCCAAGATAACACACCAGAGAAGCCAATGGAAATAAGTGAAGGAGGAAATATAGGTGACTGCCTAGGTGGCACAACCGTTCAATGCATGTTGCCGCTAGCTAAAGGAGAACAGTCCGCGAGGCGAGGTTGGGAGAGGAGACGGAGTTTGCGATGTCTTGGCGCCAGCCTCGGTGAATCAAACTGTTCGTCATTGTGGCTGCATTGTTGTGTGCGCATGTGGAGAGCAGCGGTGAGTGACGTGACAAGCATACACAGGAACATTGATAAGTGCTGCAAGCATTGCGAAACTCTATGGCTGCCAGAGAACAGGCCATTTATGAACAACAGCCCCCTCTTTCGGCTCTCTTTCTGTCATCGCAACTAGCACGAAGGAGAGAGTCAAGTTCGGCTGTGACACTGGGTGCTGTCATGTAGCGAACATGATGCATGTGATGTGGCTAGTGCTGCAGTGTGAGTAGATGAAGCGGGTGCTGCGGTATATGCGCAACACTTTTTCGAGAAAACATGTTGCTCGCAATTCAGTTGCATGATATGGAAATTGGTGGGGGTGCAGGATCGTTTTCACTTACGAGAATTCCATAAATGTCGTGTCGCACTCGTCTGTGACGCCCTCGTTCCTTAAAATAAGTCGCCTGGTGTAGTTGATGCACATTCTGCGGGTGTCTCGAAGGGTCGGCTCTAAAGCAGCAAAAGTAGCGTTTCTGTATATGGCCATATGTAGAGGCACCAGGGCTGTGCTACTCGATGTAAGCGGCTCGGTAACATCAGAGGCCTTTAGTACTTTCTTTCCTGGTCACCAATAGTCCTATGGCAAAGCTTAGTATGCCTGCGAATGCAGCTGCGATGTGTCGTAGTGTTGTTTAGGGGGCAATTGGAAGATTGGTGGAAGTAGGCAAACGACAAACAATGGAGGCATATAAAAAAAAAAAAACGTTCCCAACAAAGTTCCAAACTTCAGAAAGTTTGGTGATAAGAATTCTTCGTGGTTTTTTTTTAGCATGCGACATTAGGCAATATAATGACGAGCTTGGTAGCTCAGCCCACCGCCCTGTTACAAAGGGGATGCTCGTAGCATCCATCCATCCAGACCAATTTGTACGCTTATTCCAGCGAGCTGTGCAACATCTCCTCCTACAGTTTTGCTGACGAACGCAATGGCGGTGGTGCATTCATGTGGATACACCATTAACTGCACAATCCGTTGAATCACTAACTGCTAGAACCACAATAAACACACATGCTAACTTGAAAGTGTTGAACATTTGCTCTCCACAATGATTGCATCGGTTAAGTCTCAAGCAATGTACAGTCTCAATAAAAAGTACATGTTTCGCCGCATATTTTTCGGCGAAACAGCCGAACGCCGCACTTGAAATTTATCAAGCGCGTGACTTGGCCGCACGAGAGTGAGGGCGAAGATTGGCGTCACTCGGTGCACCCTCAAAGCAGGCGCCCGACGGAGATGGCAGCGCCCCGGTGCGGCTCCGCACCGGGGCGCCACGGCTCCGCTTCTGCGCTTGGAGCCGTGGGCCGCGTATTTTTGATTGCGACTGTACATATGGTTGGTCACTGTATTTAGTAAGTACTAATTGGACTGAAATCTCCGAATTTACGTGTTCTTAACAGTTTGAGGTATTACGCAGTTAGTAGTATACACATGAGTTCGCCGCTTCTCGCGTCCTTCTCCAGCACTGCAGGAGCAAAATTGCCTCGGCTCGGGAGGCTCTAAAGGCGCGTTTATAGCCCGGCCGTTGGCGGCACTAGTGAGTCGAATCAACGGTAGAATTATAGACGGTGTTCTCGCCAACGTGGCGTAAAGCCCAGACCACACGTACGCTTACGAACGCGCGCAAGCTCGCGTCTACGCGCCTTGCGCCCGCTGCGGCTCGCGAGAAATGGTGGTTCGCATCCACAAGGACGCACTTCCAAGCGCGCGACAACATGGGCACACTGGGCTTACTCATAGACGCCTTTGAAGAGGCCACTTCGTACTTTGTCATTGATAGTGTTTCAAGATGCTTCGATATCTATAAAAATAGTTATATTTTAGAGCTGTTAGATGAGTACAAAAAAGAAAGATTAAGCACTTTATTGCATGATATAAATCTGCTCACTGAGAGTTGAATGTGCCGCGCCGTAGCTGTGTAGCTAGGCGCGCCGACGCGAGGCAGTCCAAGCTGAGATCGCGCAGCGTTTCGCTCACGCGCTCAATCCCTCGTGGCCGTCCCATCCGTTTAACTGAACATAACGAAGCCGGCGCAGCGCGCGCGAAATTCTTGCCCTTTTCCTCCCCGGCGGAAGCGAAACGGCTGTGATTGGTCGCACGCGTGGCGTGAGCGCGCGCCTATGCAGCTGGGATCCTTGCTAATGACGCTCGGGCGCTGGCCCAGCTGTCAACTCATCAAACCGCCCTTTCCCGCAGCTGCTCTGCTCTGGGAGCGACTGGGTTGTTGCGTGACCAGACTGCCACTTATGAATACAATACAAGCTTCGCTTGAAAAAATGTAAAGGACTGCGGTAACGTCGATTCTCAGCGGATGTGGCCCGAGTTAGATGGGAGCATAGTTTCCTACAATTACTAGAGGGCACTCTGGCGCTGCGGTCGTTCATCTACCATGGGATTCGCGGTTACCTTGGGTGGCATATCGAGCTTTCCGAAGTTTCGCGAATGAAAAAAAAAGGTATTGAAGGACTGAGGTAATCTTGATCACCAGCGGATGTGGCCCGAGTTAGATGAAGGTCTAGAGTTTCCTACAATTGCTAGACGGAACTCTGGCGCTGCGGTCGTTCAGCTACCATGGGAGTCGCGGCTACTTTGGGCGGCATATCAAGTTTTCCCAAGTTTCGCTAACAGAAAAAGAAGGTATTGATGGAATGCGGTAATCTTCATCCTCATCGGATGTGGCCCGAGTTAGATGGGGGCATAGAGTTTCCTACAATTGCTAGAGGGAACTCTGGTGCTGCGATCATTCAGCCACCATGGAAATGATCAGTAGTACATGGATTTGTCTGATCTTCGTGCTTGAGGCTTCAAACGTTTTTGTGGCTTCGTTTATTACGGTTTTATACGGGTCTGAATTGGTCTAAATTTCAAACCAATCTATACTCCTTTTTTTTGCTGCAGAGGGTAGCAAGGCTCTGAGCACCCATAATAGCTGTTCATTGCAGTGGTTCCGCATGTCCATGCGTCCGTGGCGTAATGGTTTCCATGTCGGGCTTCTGTGCTTGAGGTCCTGTGTTCCAATCGTGCCGACGGAAAATTTTGATGTTTAATTAAATTCATTACTCAGTACTTATAAATGATCACTTTGCCAAGTCACGAAGTCATTTAAAGCCAGAAAGACGAAGTTCAGGAAAATCCATGTACTACCCATCATTCCCATGCTGACTGAATGGTCCTGCTTGCAGCTCCCGTAGACACTAGCGCCACAGTTCCCTCTAGTAATATTATGAAACTATATGGATGGGGCTAGACTGAACACTAAGGCTAGTTATTCACATGTCCAGCTATGGGAACAATCCCAGGACGACTATCGACGTTATTAAAGCGCTAAGTATTCAAGAAACGTAGCGATACACCGTATTGCCACCGCCAAAGCACATCCTCTATAAGGCGTGCACTGCAGCTTAGCTCCTCGCGCTTTTCTCTAGACACGATGCGCCATGCAGTGGCGTTGCCGCGAAGTTCTAGCTTTATAGCCATCGCATATATTTCTTTTAGCTCAAGTTTACGTGGGACGCCATATATATATTCAGACAAGATATCCTGAATATAGATAGAGTTGATTCGATACCGCCCAATAACCGCATAAATTTTAAAGGATTTTATTGTGATATCAATTATATGGACACTCCAGGCGCATTTCTGCCGTCACCGTGATGTTCCCTATAAATCCAAGGTCGACGACATCGTCGCCGCGCGCCTTATGCTGTATGTGCGAGTGAAAGAGTGCGAGGGTGAGCAGACGATGGCGGTAAACTTTCGCGCGCAAGGGAGGAAAGTGGGGAGGAAGCGCGCCGTCTTCCGTCGCGCGCAAGGCATTGGGGTTACGGGGGCGGCGTTCTAGTCCGGCAGCTGCTGCGTACGGTGTGGCCGCGTGGGCCTCATCTTGAAAACGATCTGCGACGGGGGCAGAGTCCGCCGTGCATTTTTTTTTTTTCGCTGCTGTTCGCGCTGAAGCGAGAGGCAGCACTAATGTCAATTTCCTCGCTGCTGCTGCCGTTTTGACAGCGAGTTTCCGCGGTTGTCGAGTGAAATGTGCTCATGTTTTCTTGCGCGTGCGTGACACCATGCTTGTTAATTCAGTAAGCGAATGTTTGCAAGTTTACATGGCCGATGAAACTACTATCATTACTTCGTATAGCTGTCTACTATTTTGCTATCGCAATCAATGTTTCGCCTTTCAGACGAAACTGCAATTTTTTTTGTTGCAGACACGAGACAATGCCCAGTGGTACATACCCAGTGATCGAAGTTGGCGTGAAAGGTTCACTGAAGAGCAGCACATACACCCAGCGGCCTTAATAGGTTTGACGGTTGGTTTCGACTCCATTTCTCCCTGCATAGCAGCCCAATACTCTACCCCTTAGACCATGGACAACCCATTGATCCAAGTTGGCAGTAGAGAGGTTAGATACGGACAAAGAAGCAGGAAAGCACAAACATATCGCAAACTGGGTCAAGTTCCCAAAGAATGCTAATTGCATTAATAACACTGAACGGTTCCTAATGCTCACGACTTTATGAACATTTTGAGTCCGTGCTTGCCTATAGGTGTATGCCTCGTTTGCGTGTTTGTCTGCTCGCTGTTTACATATATCTTTCACGCAACACTAGGAGTAGAATGCCGGGCTGTCGTCCAGACAGACACTTCCGGCTTTCGTTAAAGACATCTCTCTATATCTCTCTAAGACTAGTACTAGAATTCCTGTGTACAATTAAAGTCGCGTTGATCTTCCACGTCCAAGTTTCTGTCATTGTGCACAGTCCTCCGCGAAGAACACAGACGCACTACTGCCTTCCGAGTCGTCAAGGGGGGACACAGGAGGCCTCCGTTCCGCTCCAGGTGCCGTCTGGCTCGCAGACGCGAGAGGCACCGCCAAGGATATTGTGACCAGCGTCGCATTCGTAGTGAGCCTTGGCGCCCAGCCAGGCGCCCTCCAGGATCAGCCTTCCTCGGGCTGGGCTCTGCAAGGGTGGGCAATGGTCGCGGAGGCACTCGAAGATTCCCTCCCGCTTCCAAGAACCGTCGGACTGGCAGACGGATCTCGAAAGTCCTCTGGCCGAGTAACCCTTGTCGCAGGAAAAAGTGGCGTTGTGGCCCTGAGTGAATCCCGTGTAATCCACGCGGGCGTGCTCCGGTGTGACCTGCAGTTGGCAGAGAGGCATTTGAATGAACTTCGTTATAACGAAGCATTGAGCGCCTATGCTGCGAATATCTGATGATTTATATGAGTGCTACTAGCTCGAGTCTGCTAAATAAACAATGGTGGCATCTCAGTGGCGTGGCTGGCAGCGCTCGTTATAGTAATTGAGCATCTTTGCATCACCTTTCAAGCTACGGCGACAAGCACTGAAAAAATAAAACGACCTGTGTTCAGGCTTCCGACAATAGCTCTTGCTGTTGAATGTAGAGCCTGGCATATACCGCCGCTGTAACCAGTGGCATAGTCGAGAATTTTCCGTGTAGGGGTGGGAAGGGCACGAACTTGATAGGGGGAGAGGGCTGGGCAGGCGGGTGTTGTAGGGGGGAGTTGGGGCGGTACACGTGCCCAATGCCCTTTTAGACACCCGATACCAGAAACGCAATCACTGTTAGTCGGGAAGGACAGTTGATGTAAACCCTGATCGAGCCTCGTGCCAACTTTACAACTTGACTTTACCAGGGCCTTGAAAAAGAAGTCTCTAGGGCTGCAGCCCTTGTCATAGCTCTCAACGGTATCTTGATTATGGTTGCTGTTGGTTTGCCGTGCGTTAGGGCTAATTAAGGGAAATTCGCCGTAGACTATACCTGCAGAGGGGGGCACCGTCTGGCTCGGCACGAGGGCTCCCTGCCTTCCCAGCGTCCGTCACGACTGCAAAGCCTGGAGGTTGGGCCCGACAGGCGGTACCCGGGCTGGCAGGTGTAGTTGGATATGCCCCCCACCGTGAGTCGGTCGTAGATGACGTGGCCATTGAGGGGTTGCCGAGGTTCCGGGCAGGAGGAGTCTGGACATGGGCGTGCTGCCGTGCCGCATCCTTGCACCGGGTTGCAATTTGGCACGTCACTCTCCCACTGTCCGGTGTCCAGGCAGGTGCGTTGCTGCAGGCCGTCGAGGGTGTAGCCCGGGTTGCAGTGATAGAAGACGACGCTCGATATGCTGTTAAGGAATGGCCGTGGGGGAGAGGGCAGAAACGGAGAAGTCGCAGCAGGTTTAGGTGCAGATGTGGAGTCTTGTGATATACTGGTACCTAGCCCCTCTAGAAGATTGGCCAAGAATCGGGTAGGTCGAAGTAAATTGCAGAATAAAATGTCAACATTGTACAATTTAGGTTAGTTAGAATCGAAATACAGAGATTGGAAAGCCTGCATGATTTTGTGAAAATTAAATTTCTACCGTAACCATAAAAAAATAAAACAGCAGATTTGCTCCGGTGGGCCGCCTTTTCGCCTTCGTTTTCATCTTTTGACGATGCATATTATAAGTGAAACGCATCTCTTTGTCTTCGGATGGGTACATTCATTTACTAACGAGGAATTATACCTTTCAGCATGAAATGAAATTGCCGTGCACGTGAGTGTAGCACGATCGAAGCTACAAAGTATTTCTCGGAAAGAAAGCTCCATAGTTGGAAAATTCGTCCTGATGCAGAGATCGAAACCGGTGCCACCGCCTTATCGGGGCTGTCGCTCTACCATGCGAGCTAAGCAGGAGGCTAGCCCATCGCAGCGTGAGGCCGAATTGATAACTCGAACATATCGACGATGAATCTTGCAAATCAGTTCTGCGTAAGCTCGCAAGGCGGAGGAAAGTCCATGAAGGTTCCGTTTCGTTAATTTTCCTCCACCTTCAGGCTTCCGCGGAACTGATTTGCATTATTCAACTTTCAGCATGTATCTCAACGACACCTCTGTGTATGTAAAATGCGGCCTTAATTAAATGCCTTATTTCGGTCTGGCTCGCGTAATCGCGGCAGGCCTGGTAATTAGTGATTGGGCCTGATAGCTATAAATCTTTTGTATGGTAGAGGTGCTCTTTAGCTAGTTACTTCATACCTTACTAGTTTTAGGTTGTCTTTTCTTGCGCTACTGTACAACCGTGATCAAAAGTTTGCGGACCAAGGGTAGTGCAAAGAAGCTGAATTTCTTGGCAACTCAGAATGTCAGCATAAAACTGACGAATGCACCTCGATATTTACAACAACAAGTCCGAACTGCAGCCTTCAGTTTCACATTACATGCCAAAGCAACAAAGAATTTTTTTTTTTTTACAGATCCCCTGGTTCACAGACTTTTGATCACAGGTGTACATAAGAACGACTGCAAAGGCCTATTCTATTCCACTGGAATGTACAGCAACGCAGCGATCGCTCCAGGTCGGCACTAGAGCGAGGGTGAGCTTGCTTTCCAAAATTCGCTTTCCAAAACGTTTTGCAACAAGAGCGAATGGTTCTTAACTAATTTTATGATCACGTCGAAGTGATGCAAAAAGGGTTCATTTTTCGCTTAAAAGAAAAGAAAATATCCTCAATTAAAATAATTTTTGTTTTCTCAGACGTTTTAAACGCGAAAAAATTGCACTTGCAAAGCTGTATGCTTTTTGCCCTCCTCATGATAGCATCACTGTCGCCCTCAGTGACTAATTAACCAGTTCGTCGATGCAAGTTTTCGATGTACTTGAAATTAGTTCCCGAGACGACTCCGTTGACGGGAGGGTCGGGGGGAGGGCACTCGGCAAGAAGACACGTGGTCTCTCCGGGCACCATCCACGACCCGTCAGCCTGGCACGTCCAGCGGTCGACGCCGTGCAGCCGGTAGCGCGGGTCGCAGGACGCACGAACCGTCTCCCCCGTTGCGTCGTCCTGGACTAGTCTCCCGTTGGCCACTTGTCCATGAAGTGAGCAGTTCATGGGAACGCATTCGGGAAGCTCGCCGCTCCAGGTTCCATCAGCGCGGCACCTGGAACCCGAATGAACAGACGCATTACTCAAGGCTACGCTGTACGCCGTTGGTGCGATGTCGGAGGTCTTGAAGGGACGCTGAAAGGGGCCGTGAGATAACGTCAGGAAGGTCTTGCTAAGCCAGAAGAGAACGCAAAGACGAGTGAGGTGTTGACGATGTCGCGCGACTATTGCGTGGAATACAAAGTTGAGGTATTTAATAGAGTTTTAGGTTAGGGGAGGCCACCCCGATGTCCTCCTCGCCCGCAGGAGGTGCGCATTGAGGCACCCTAAGGGACGCAAACCGCCGAGTATACAAAAAACCCGAAGCGAGCAAAAGAATGCGAAGGGCTCACAGTGGAGTTTGCGTCCCCTAACCTAAAGCTCTATATTAACGCGTTCATTGGTATTTTCTAGCTGCATGGCTATACGTGAGTTGTACTTCTGTGAACGCAGAGCGGTTTGAATGCCATGCTAGCGCAACTCTATCTCACTTCCTTTCTAATTTTGTTTTCAGCTTCGAGTTACAGGTAATCTACATGTAAGTGGAACGTGCCTATAGATTCATTGGCTTTCTTTCTTTTAATTTTTAAATACCATCTAAATAATTGCTTGGCATGGCGGGGCATACTTACTTTCGGATCGATTGGCGCACATAGTTAACTTCGAGCCTTCCGTTACCGTTAAAGAGCGCGAGATGTTGCCTGTGTCGTTTTGTTCGCGTTAGCCTTATCATTTTGCCCATGAAGCTATAAAATAGCTCTGCTGTCACATGCGTATCGAGAAGGCTCACCTAAGAGCTTTGGGCCCAACGAGTCTGAAGCCCCGTTCGCAAGCGAACAGACTGAAGGACTGCGTGGTGTGGACCCGTCCATGCTTGATTGGCCTCGGCACTGTGCACGACGTCGGCTGACACTGCGGAGCTGAGTCCGACCATGTTCCATCGGCAAGGCACGTCCTCTGTTGGACTCCGTGCAGTTGGAACCAGGGGTCGCACTGGTACTCAACGCTAGAACCATAGCTGCGGAATCAAAGCCTCGCGTTAGTATTACCGTGAACGCCCATGTAGTTTCAGACTGTGTTATCTTTAAGGACAAATGAAGTGACGGCCACTCCTTTATGAAGATCAACTGCTTTATCCATAATATTTGGATAGGCCCATAGTTCCAGACTGCGGTACTCTAAGGACAAATGTAGTGTGGGCCACTCCTTTATGAAGAGTAACTGCTTGACTCGGAATATTTCGATAGCAATTATAGGGACGCCCGACTCGCGTTTGCGCTGTTGTCGTTGTGCTGTCAAAGTATCGACGTGCATGCACGGCCTGTGAGTGGAGGGTTAGAATGTCTCCAGGGACACGCAGTGCGCTTGGTTGCAAAAGCGACGAAGCCAAGCAAGCGCACCGTCACTCTGCGCTCGATCGGCTCTGCTGGAGCCAGGGCATCGTTAAAAATTATGGGGTTTAACGTGCCAAAACCACTTGCTGATTATGAGGCACGCCGTAATAGAGGACTCCGGAAATTTCGACCACCTGGGGATCTTTAACGTGCACATAAATCTAAGCACACGGGTGCTTTCCCATTTCGCCCCCATCGAAATGCGGCCGCCGTGGCCGGGATTCGATCCCGCGACCTCGTGCTCAGCAGCCCAACACCATAGCCACTGAGCAACCACGGCGGGTCCAGGGCATCGTTCTGGCTTTCTCTGCTGGCATGAGCGCTGTACGCACACGTCCATTAGCGTTCCTGTTGAGGAGCTGTGTGCATACCGCATCGTGATCCACGCACTGATCTCAGTGGAACGCCAAGCTAAATCTGTCTAATCCTTTGATTGGCCGCAGACAAATGCCGGAAGTTTTCCATTTTGCTCGTGCTTTCGTTAGAGAATATATATAGTCTGCTATGGTTGTCCTTGATCGTAGTGAACGCACTCCACTGGGGTTATACGAGCTCCCTCTTAAACGGGGTTAAAATTGAACAAGTACTTAGGCCCTAGCAAGGAGTTGCCACTACTACCTTCTTTCGAAGAGATGTATCCTGACAAGTGTAAGGTCGGTTTTCACTAAGACTAACATGTAAAATGCGGAAGCGAACCATATGTTTCACATTTCTAAGCTTTCAAGCAGATTGTGTGAGTTTTGGTGATAGATAATTAGACACAGTCGCTATTCGGTGATAGACATAGACCGCATGGTACACATCTATCGGCTTTCCGCGACTGCCACAGTCTGTTTTGACAAAGCAGGCTGCCTCCGGGTGATTCTATCAGCAACTAAGAACTTTCGCAACTTTTTGCGCAAGCCAGCATTAACTTTCAGTGCACTTACGTTGGTTATTGCATTCTTGCATTCGTTCTTTATTCTTGCACTCTTGCATTCACTTTTTCACCACCGCGTCAAGATGACTGACAACCGGTCGAATGCTTTTTGTACATATACGTGGTTCAGGAACAACTGAATTTGCCATATAAGCACATTTCAGGTCACGTACGTGGTGCTTGCGTAGACAGCAGTACCGTGGGGCACTTCTTCTGGCTCGGGACACGATACGACGTCGCACACGATGTCACCATTCCACGTTCCGTTCGCTGTGCACGTTCTTTGGCCAGAGCCCAGCAGACGAAAACCCTCTCGGCAGCTGTACTTGGCCACGCTTTGGAACTTCGTGCTCTCTGACTCCACTGCTTGTCCGTGCTCTAACTACACAGAGCGAAATGAATCGTGCTTGTTCATTGCTATGGTAAAATGCCATGAATCGACCACTGCAACACACTTCTTGCAATAGTTTAGGTAGGCTTAATGCTACAAAGCAGTAGGATGGTATGTGTACTGTCGCCAGGAAAAATATCTGCATGTGCAGGACCAGTAGCATATTGCGAGCATGTGCGAGCACTTTTATTCAAGTTGACTGCTTTTAATAACGTTGGCCCCGTACGTCATGCGCAAGTTCCAAAGTGCGTTCCGACGTGTTGCAAACAGTATATAGTAGCGGTCCTGTCAGGGAAACTATTGCAGTAGGTATGTGCCTGCAACATCGCCGCATTTCAAAGGCTTCATATGACTTGGATAAAATTACATCGCGCTTCAATTGGGCGAGCCGATCCAGTGACTTGGAATTCATAGAAACGATTTTACTTATAATTACACACTGCGGGAGCACTGTGGAGCATTACAAACGCAAGGACACCAACTCAACAAAAGGTATGGAGATGTGAACGCAGTGCTATTAACCTGCCGTTTATTCCTGTACTTACAAAAATTAAATATTCTACAGTATAGAGAAAAAATATATATTCAAGCATAAGTAGGTCAGTGCGGGTGACCTATGGCGAAATTCTCTCTGGTTTGGAGCCATGCTTAGTGATAAACACCGCGAGCAATATTCTCGGTCTACCACTTTCCGGGTTAGGATCACTTTCGCGATATTTCACGTGACTCGGCACCGAACACGTCGGAGTCCACCAGCAACACCGTTCCTGGCACTTTGCCAAGACATATTAATGGTGCGGGCTGATATAAAAACAAAAAATGAATATAAAGAAAAAGAGACTGCTATAAGACAGCGTGCTGAGGAACACGGATGCGAGGAACGCTGTCGCTCGCAGACACCGACTCGGCCGGGGGTGACATTCTGGGCAATGTCGAATTCGGCCATGCTGGCTCACTGAGCCAATCGGAGGAGCCGTAGTAGCCTTGTGAACCAATCAGAGCCCACAAAATGGCGAATCTGACAACATGGCGTAACTTGACAGTGTCAAGTGTAACATCTCGGTGCCGATTATAAGGCGAAAGTGATCTCAACCCCGATAGCGATCGACCGAGAACACGATCCCAAGAAAGTGCCACGTTCTCGATCTAACCGGGGGTGGCGGTCCGCAGTCCACCGGTACGCAGTCGGGAATCGACGGCGCCCACAGTCCGCCCCAGCCGCACACCGCCGCCTCGTTGCCCACCAGGACGTAGCCGTCAGCGCAAGAGAAGCGTGCCGTGCTGCCCAGAGCAGTGTCCGTGTATGAGAGGACCGCGTGCGGCCCCACGATAGGCTCGGAGCAGTGCGCAGGCTCGCACAACGGCGTCTTGGGTGGCGACCACAGTGCAGCGTTGTGGCAGATTCGCGCAGAGGCGCCGCGCAGCTCGAAGCCGCGGGAGCACGTGACCGAGACCGTGCTGCCCAGTGTCCGGCCCGATCCGGTGACTCTGGCGAGAGAGAATATGCAGGCGTACATTCGGTCTCGCTGAAACTATTAATCGCTTTTAGGAGTGCTGCTTCTTGGATGAGTTTATAACTTATTCTGTGGGACGTATGAAGAAGCACTGCAATACAATACGAGGCAAAAAAATAAAGTGGGTGGGCACAGATCCTAAGTGACCTGTTCTCAGCAAAGCTAGACATGCATGTTTGATGAGCATCCTTGAAGGTTTTAATATTTAAATAATTTTTAGGTACGTTTACAATGTTAATAATTATGCACGATATTGTCCGCGGTAGCCTCGACCACGAAACCAAGATTTTAGAAATCTTCCGGAATTGTCTTGTGCTCGTTGTGCTAACAGCACTCCCGTGCGTGTGTTTGTGTGCCTCGCCGGTTAACAGTCTTTGCATCCCTGAACAACGTAAACCGTCGTCGAAGTACGACATCGGCTGTAATCATGCAACGGGATTCGTGAAGTTTATAGCATGGGTTGAGAATGGATTAAGAATGAGCCACCCACCGCGGTGACTCAACGGATATGTCACTTGCTGCCTCACGTGCGAAGTCGCGGAATCGAACTCAAATCGTGGCGGCTGCGTTCCACCGGGGGACAGAATACAAAAACACACAAGAAACACACATGTTGAAATGATGTTTCGGTGCACGTCAGTTAATATCACGTGGTCACATTCAATGCCTCCCGCTGCCCCGCACAGAATGCGACATCCCTGGAGGACCGAGCTTAGCTCGGATATAGGCATGGATTAAGAATTGCGCTTGTGGTGTGGTTTGTATTTCTTTGTCTCAGTCCTAGTCGCGCTGCGCTATTTGAATAGCTATGAACCAACTCGCCCAAATCAAAGTTTTAGTGCATTAAAAAGAAATCGCAACGTAGGCATTTCGTTTTCAAAGCAAGTACTTGTGACCCGACCGAGGGAACGAAATTAGCTTTTTCGTACTTGCCTGCCATTAGCGACAGGTAGATGAGGCGGGCACTCGAGAGGAACGCACGTTGGTTCGTGGTCGCTCCACGACCCATCGTAGCTGCACCTTCTCCAGCGGGTTCCCTGAAGAGGACACAAAATGGTGTTCTGTGATATGACAAGGTAGAATTTTCGCTAGCTGTTTTTAATTTTCTTGAGACAGATATGGGGGGAACACGTGCACATCCAGAGAACGCATGTGAACAGCTTTCTAATAGTCATTAGAAGAGGGACGTAAATTACTGTGTACACACACTACTAAAATTAGGTATAATGGCGCTCGTCTTGTCTCTATATCATATGTGTATGCGCGTTAGATTGTGGCCCTCCTCTAGTAACTATGTTTCACCAACTATAGCCCAACAAGAAGCACGCATATATACGATAGCGTTCTAATAATTTCATGCTACGAGAGAGGAGGGCGTATACGCATATAAAGAGGTCTCACCAGTAGAGTGTAATTAGGGTGACACAGGTAATTGGCCATGGCTCCATACTCCAAGCTCGCGGCAGTTACTTCGCCGTGTTGAGGATTTGCGGGCGTTGGACACTTCATAGGCGTGCAAGTCGCTTCCAACGAAGACCACGTCTTGTTCGCCAGGCAGACTATCTCCATGCGACCAGAAACCTTGTAGCCAAGATCGCAGTGACAGCTACATCAGCAAGATAAACATACGAAAAGACAAAATGGCATTTTAGCTGCGAACGCATAATACTGTGAGATTCTAAGCTTCATCCTTTAGGATGCGCCCAGAATTTTCCGTACAGATTATGAGAATGCCATTAGTTCTTTTCTTTTTCTTCTGAAAATTATTCAAGCGTGTGTTGAGAACGTATATCTTCGGTAACCCGTAACTAATAAGTATGGCATGTTGTGGTGGTAAGTGTTTATTTGTTAAACTAGACTGATAGTTGCCTGCCAACCTAGCGAATGCTTCGGCAAATGATTGCCTGAAGTGTCAAATATGTATGTTGATCCTTAGAAATCCTTATTCTGTAATTTTTCGGCCGAGAAAGAGTATCAACACGAAGTTAACTCGCTGAGAACATGACATTTAGCCTATAATCATGTGGGTACGGACTTCCTGGACTGCTAGAAGATGGGTTCTTCAGTTGCTTGAAGGAGGTGCTTACAGATCAGGATAAAGAACGACGCCAGGCAACTCACCGGACCTACCTTGCACTTACCTTGAGACCTTGTGGATGGCACGCTTGTTGGCCAGGCAATGAGTACAGTTTGCACTTACTGTGAATGTTGTGATAGTTACGCTGGCCGAGCGAGACGTCTGCACTGACAGGTGCGGTTTGGAAAGGGGCGCTTTCATATGACAAAGATAAAGCAATAGACCAAGAAAGCACCGACCTCACGACGTCTCCGAAGAAGTGCCTGTCACCAGCTTCACACAAGACTCCTGCCGGTAGGTTCGTGAGTTGCCCGCACGACAGGCGCTCGCACGTCGGTGGGTCGTGCGACCACGTCCCCACTTCTACGTCACAGGTCAGGGTCTGCGAACCTCTAAGCACAAACCCCTCGCGGCAAGAGTAAGTGACCGTCACGACGACGCGCGCACCGTCCATTTCCGAGACGAGTCCCGCGACACCATTGGCTACCGTGAGCGGTTCCTGGCAGCTGATTGGCTGGCAGATGGCGTTGAGAGGGCTCCACTCCCCGTGTTCCGTGCACACGAGTTCCCTCTCTCGAAACTCGTAACCCTTTTCGCAGGTGACTCGTAGCTTGCTGCCCGGCCGAAACTGGCTCTCGTTGAAGGGAGCCAGCACACCGTTTGTGACTTGCGGATGGGTCTCGCATGTGATGCCTGTGAAATAAAAAAGAAACAGTAAAATGTCCTGTAGTAGAATTGAGATACGGGCGTTCCGCGTTCATCTTCAGTAACGTTACAGCACAGCAAGAAAAAACAAACGAGGAATGACGGGACAAGTGCTTATTCGGCTGTTATAATCTTAAATTATTTATACATGCTTGCACTTATAGTCTGTTTTGTGTTGGGCTTTTGTGGCAAAGCAGCCAAACATTATTTTGTAAATTCGCAATTCAAGTTTTCAGTAAAATATTAGCTGCGGGCAACTACATTTCGTGTCATATCTTCGTGTCTTTATATGTGTTTAGATTTTTTACCAATACTCAAGATGTGTAACACGTCTGTTGATCGGACTTCTCTCAAGAGTCCGAATTACGTGTCATTAACAGAAGGCGAATTCTTGCCAGACAAACGAAGGACAGCCACTGTTCAATACCTCCTAGTAGCTACTGTAGACCTTCGATTCAGTGTAATCACTTTCCTGGCGCGGATTTCTCACTGACGCCATCGATAATCTGACGCATGAGGTTCTCCTAAAATCTTCCGCTGATGCGTCGGAGCGTGCACTCTACGCGTTAAGGAAGAACCGGCACAGTCTCCACCGGCCTCTTTCACCGAGAATTGACGACGCGTATGGAGAGTCGTCCGAATGAACAAATATCGCCTTTTTGCTTTCATGTCTGTGTCCAGTATCGTTCGGATCATACGTCTTCACAGGTAGCTAGGATAGTCATTTTTACTCTTTTGGGTGAACCAGGGCTCTCCCTTACTAATCTGCTTGACCATCAGCAGTATGATAGAAAATATCCAATCTGGTTTACACGTGACATGTGGGTTCGAGCCTTGCACGTGTGAATCAAGTAGCTTTCCCACCATGGAGGAAGGAAAGGAACTAGGAGGGAGCATTACGCCACACAGCCAGCCTTGGCTACTTTGGCAAGCGAACTCTGCGCGAAGCCACTCCATTCGCTTGGAGAACGTTTGGTTCCCGGTAGTTGGAACACTGAAATAATGAAAGACCACGAGTACGAAGGACGAAACTCTGAAACTACTAACTCTTTCATCTTGTCAGTGAACACGTTTGTATACATAGCGATAGGACTGAAAGACGTGGCAAGGTCACATCTGATGACGTGAAAGGCCAAAAGTCCCAAAACTACAGGTTTTACCTGCATCCGTTGAATCCTGCGAACTTTACCTCGGCTTCGGTAAGACGAGATTTATTATTTCAGTAATAAAACTCGGCGCAACAAAATCATGAACGTGCACCCGTTCATCGCTTTACTAGATGCGTGCGTGTTCGGCTGCCGTGTTGCAGCCCTGCCTGCAGTGCTCACGCCTAGCTCTTTCCTTCTTCCATGTTTCCCTACGGAATGTTTTGCTTCGTGAAACTCCATGACGAAAACCAGTGCGTTCGTCGAAACATCGGCTTCACCAACATTCCTGGTTCGACCACTGTTGATCATTTTTTATATTATATAGCCATAGATGTATAGCCTCTATGATCTCGTGAATGCAAGTTTGGGCGTTCCTTCTCCGGGCCTGTCGTACTTTACTTGCTGGTATGCACGGTGTGAGTAAAGAAGGCATGTTGGCAGCTCACTGACGTCTTACTCTCGCATTGTGGTTCTTCTCCGCTCCAGCGCCCGTCCTCTTGGCAGCGTCTGTCGGCAGAACCGAGTATGCGGTAGCCCCTGCTGCAGACGTAGGTGACCTTGGCCGAGTACCGGAACCCCGTTCCTCGGACGCTGCCGTTTACTGGTTCTGCTGGAATTTCGCATGGTACGCCTGCAGAAAATTCAAGGGTAATATTTGGCGAGCCGGCTCTGACTTGGATATACCGTAGAAATAGCTGCTGTTTGCTTCACATTTGTGCAAAAATTTCCTTTTTCTTTTGCAAGATACGACAGTATTTCAATTCTCGAAGCATGGGAAAAGTACGATGTTGTGTAGTTAACTAAATTAAGAAACAGCAGCAGTACGACGCCTGACATTGACATTTCAACCGCCAGTACACTTGCACCGGTCAGAGCTCGTACGAGCGTGGTTGCTTGCTTGATTCTGCTCGAGGAAATCCATCAAACGTTTGTATTTTCCACTTAGAAGCATATTACGCTTTCGCTGAGATAGGATGGGCGACGTATATGGCGAAATGAAAGAAGCTGGCCGAAATCAGAGATGCAGCTGCATAAAAAGAGGCAGAACTGATAGGTGAACATTCCGTGAAGATCTTATGACCTATATCATGGTAGACGAGCAGCTCATTATTAATGTCGCTTGTTTAAACATTTAACCGATGCAAACGCGTTTGTTGGTACACAGAGGCGGTAAACGAGATCGCACGGCTGCTGCAGCATTTTTGCAGTGTGCTCACGGAGGTGCGACTTTACTAGAGTCACCGATATAACACTTCGTAGCAGCTCCACTCTAATGAAAATAACGTCTTACAGAGTGACTATACTCACCGATGCACACTGGTATCGGATGCGACCACTCCCCTGACGCGAGACACCTACGGGTTGTGGCCCGCTGAACGTCGTGTCCCTGGTCGCAGCTGTAGGTGGCTACGGATGCAGTACTGGTCGTCGAGAAGCTGACCAATCCGTGGATGGGCGCTGGAGGCGGTGGACACCCTGTCCAAGGCAAGACAGCCTTCTTTAATTGCTGACGAAAGCACAAGCAATCACAGAATGGCGAATTATTTAAAAATTGGCATATTCGAAAAGACTACTTTACTGGTAGGTTCGGTTAAGGTAAGACGAAGTAATACTGGTAGTATCGTGAGGCACTCTTTCTTCTCCAGGTTCTTATGTATTGCAGAGTCAATAACTCTTACGGAAGGCACATCGGTAGTGTTCAAGCACTCGTAGCAGCTTAAGTTTGACATTTAAAGCGATACATGAGTGTTCTATTCATAGATATTCGAAGTCATCCCTTCAGTCAGAAGAAATTGATTATATGTGGTGCTTTATGGCGCAAGGCCGAGGTATGGCCAAAGAGCGCCATGACAAATGGCAATGTTAACGATGTATTATGTATGGTGTGGACAATGAGTTCCTCATGGTAAATGTGACATGGCTGTAAAAGGGCCTAAAAAACTGTCGCTGTAAATGGCGTAAAACATATAGGTACTAAAATAATGACACTGATTAGTTAGGGATGTGGGCTATGGCAATTGTGTTTCGTTAAAAACATGTGACAACGAGACAACAGCGACACTAGAGCTTTAAGCGGTGTTACGTTTCGCCTACAACGCGCGGTAATGCCGGCGCGGATGCAACGGACGCCGGGGCTTTGTTCAAAGCGGCGGACATTTTGGCCCGTTCGACGCCGCCGCAACGCTTCCCCGCCAAGCGCGTCCAGGCGTGTTTCAGTGCCACGTGTCTTCGTGTGTGCGTGTGTGTGTGTGTGCCCTCGCTTGTCAAAGCGCGGCAGCCGGGGAGCGGAGTTCCCCAAATGAGGAGCCAGGAGGTCTCTCGGCTCGACCGTGCACGCCGTCGTGTGGGCGGGTTGGCGATGCGTCACTACACTCGGTTCACCATGTCTCTCGGCTCAACATGTCTCTCGGCTCGACCGTGCGCGCCGTCGCGTGGGCTCTTCCCGTGACCTTCCCTTTTGGACCGCGACGCCGAGAGTATAAGAGCAGCTGCCCCCGGACGCCAGGAGAGAGGCTCCGATTTGTACTGTTGAGTTACGTGCTCTCCCGTCTCTCCACTTCGGTCGACCTGACCGGCCGCTCTTTTGCTATGTTAGAATAAACAAGTTGTTCTGTTACCAGTCTTCTCTTGCTTTGCCGGGACCTTCGGATGCTTCCAGTGCCCCAGGCCGCCAGGCCAACGCTACCCTTGGGGCTTGCGACCCATTCGCAATAACGGGCGCCAGCACCGAGACACCAACAACTCGTGCCAGCGGTGCGATTCCTACAGCGGGCTCTCGAATGCAAGGGCTCTTAATCATGTGTTAAAATTACCTAGCCAAATTATTTTCAGGGCGTCGGTTTCGGCTAAGAAATCTAACACTATTTGCAGATTAAAAAGCGGTTCGTTGTGAAGAGGTAAATTTTCGCGATATGCAGAAGGTAAATACGTTTTCCTCTCTGCTTCTACTGCAGGGAACTGAATAAGAACATAGAGGACTGTGAAATTTTTGCCGCAGTTACTACAAGTCGGAGGATGAAGTCGGAGGAACAAGTATTTCCTTGTACCGTGCTGCTTTCTAACTTATCCGGTTCCATAGTTCTGGTTTTATCATGTATAGCTTATTCAATACTTGGGTATCCCATTCTCCTTGCCAATGATTTCTAAGTTTACGGCGTAGAAAAGGCTTTAGGTCGGTGTCAAGGATGGGTATTTTTCCATCTGTGTCGCTAAAATTTACAGACGTAGCGTTTTCGTCAGCAGCTACGTTGCCTCAGTCAGAAAAAGAAAGCTATCCCGGAATGTACAGTAGTCCCAAGCACGTTCTGGAGTCCGAATTAAGCCATTGTTACAAGCCCAGGTGAGCCTGGAAACGGAACAACGCGTTCGAGCATAGTTTCGGAATTGCTCGCGTTTGAATTTGCGCTGACAGTACATGTCCAAATGGCGCAGGCTCGTCGCAACACTACATGTGTCGTCGATCGCGAAGCATTGACAATAGCAAGGTGAAGCGTCGCGTCTGGGCTCTTTGGTTGGTGCTCAAACTATACGCGGCTGCGACACATTGAGACAGCGGGTGCCACAGCACGCAAGGCAACTCTTGCTGGTTAGAAGGAACGGCGCCCTGACAGCTCACGACGCTCGTGTGGTGAGGAGCGCCACCAGGTGGAGTTGGAGGCGTCGCACCGCGATGGTGCACGAGGTGAGACCGACGACAAACAGTCGGCGTGAGTCGGAGCCCATTACTATTTCTTGTATGTCACGGCAGAGCAAGTAGCTAGAGCAAATTCAGATCGAAGAGGGCGCACGTACAGTCCCTATATATATATATATATATATATATATATATATATATATATATATATATATATATATATCACTACCAGGGCCGAACTGCCATTTTTTTGTAAACCCTGATGAAGATCGGTCCACCGATCGAAACTGTCGAAATTAAATACTTGTTCTGTTTACCTTGTAGCACCACTCAAGTTCTTTACGTTTGAAAGGTAGCCTGAAGAATCCCTCTTTGCCTACTATATATATATATATATATATATATATATATATATATATATCAAGCGACTTTAGGCGGACCAGGGCTGACTGGTTGCTGCTATGTTATTGTGCAGTCACGCGGTCGCCGCATGGACCTCAGGGCAACAAGCGAAATTTTCTGGCTGGCCAAAAACCGGCGCGGGGACATGTGATAGCGACGGATCGCCCTCCGCGACGGCAAAAGCTGTCGCTCGTCGCCGTCGCTCGAAAATTGAGTGCATGTGGTCGGGAGTGAGCATTTGTTGTCACTAGTCATTAGGGCATGGCTTTGACGACACGGCGTTTTTCGCGTACAGTACAAAGTTTTTTGCGAGTGCCCTGATGGCATTGTGGTCGATTGGGACGCTATAGTAAGCAGTGATTTTGCACCTTCTTCATAGCAAAGGATTTCGTACTTCTCCATCCGTCTACGAAATGTACAGCGAGGGCTGTGCACTTGGTGCTCGCTGATCACACTGCCTCAGCGAGAACTTAAGCGATCACAGCTATTGATTAGTGTCATTCGTGCCAATTTGCGAGAGCCTATGGGACTCTCTCATAGGCTCTATTGTAAGGTATTCAAATTTCTTAGGAATCTACATGCGTTGCAGCAAGCTCGTGAAATTTCCCCAATATGTCCCAGTGGCTCTCTAGTATGTACTAGCGAGTCATTTTCGACAACTAATTTTGTTCGTGATATATATTTTTTTTCTCTCTTTTCCCCATTCTGTTGCGGCGGGGCGCGCGGCCGCCGCCGAGAGATGGTGTGACGTGTACATGTCCCAACGATGCGGAAAACAAAGCAAAACAAACAACTGTTTGGTCAGATGATAGTAGAAAATATAGTTTGCTGTAGAGAAACTGGGACAAACTGCTATTAGAGACCAGTGCATATTTCGACGCAGATGCCTATGAGGATGGAACCGCTCCGTAATGATCAGAGACTTGTGAAACCTGATTCATGTTCCTGCTCTGACATTTGCTAACGCGGTTAGGGTGGCTAGAATAGCCACCCTAACGCGGTGGTGTTCCTCTCGGCGAAAGGCCGTAATTTGCTTGAAGCGAGAAGTCGGCCGAATAGCGGTCGGATGCCATGGAACTTTGGCTAACGAAGCCATCCAAGGCGACGTAATTAGGTTGGTCTAGTTTTGCTGCACGGGAGGCCTCAAGCAAGCTCGCCTTGTTCAACCGCTTGCTACGCATGCATCGCGACAGGTGGGCAAGGAGAGTATTCGACTAGTTATCGGCAACCTGTCGTCGCATGCAGTGGACTCGGCGTGTAAATCACTTGGAGCAAGAACATGGCCTCGTACGAGACCCCATACAGGCGGAATCGGTCGGAGTTTACGCCAAGTCAGTGCAACAAAGAGTCCGGGACGTGGAGGACGCGGCGTGGCAATGGCACTAGCCCATGAATAGACCCTGTCCTCCTACCGCCAACGCAAGAGCTCCATCGAGGCCGTGCGCTTATACGACAATAGCATCGGGAACACTGGATGGCAACAACATTGCAAAGCAGGCGGTTGCCAACATCGTCAATGGAAGACCGGAGGGAAGTGTCCGTGGTAATATGGATGTGTGTTGAGGGCGCGAAGGGTCCAGCCGCCATTATAACGGCCACCCGTTTCAAAGGGAAAGGCACTTCTGCTTCTTCTTCATCGTCGTCGTCGTCGTCGTCATCATCAACAACAACAACGCCGAAGTCCTGGGACCGAGTCGCTTTCAAGACACATAACCCAAAAGCAGTGGGCGCAGAGCCAATTCAGGCCCTACGTCGGGCCCGACGTGGACCCCCTTCAAATATTTGTGTGCGCTTAACCGAGTACTGGGACTGCTAGCCTACGCCACTCACAGTCATGGTGGTGTATGTGGAAGATCCTTTCAATCGCAGGCGTCACAAACGCAGGCTGCAGGAAACCGCCTGTGATGCAGAGAGAAAGAACTGCTCACCTTGGCAAAATCTCCAGCTGACTGCCGAGATGTGCCCTCTCAGGCGTTCCTTAAAGTCGGTCCACGCGACCACGTCGCCGAAGTAGAACTGGCAGCGGGTAAGGAGTGGGGCCACTTCGTCGACACTCAGCACGGTGCTCCACACGTTCACTTGCGTCATCTCGCCGGAGTAGGACTCCGAGATGGAAAAGCTGCCTCCTCGCCTGTCTTGCTCCTGGCCGAGGACCAGGGTGCCGTTCGCTGCGCGGGCATCGAACGGACAACTTAGTCACATAGGTGACTAGCGGTCTCGTCATGATGAATGCGCTGTTCCTCCTCAGACCAACGAAGGCACCGAAGCTAAGCAACATCGAAGTCAAGCAGCATCGAAACTAATCAGCATTGAAGTCTGTCACTGCTTGTGAATGAGACTACGAAGGAACACCAAATGCTAACGGCGTCCCTTTCTGCATTAAAATAAGATGCAATTCCGCTTCAAACTACTTGAAAACTCAATTACGAAAATCCTTGATTTGCAGTCGTGGTTTCGATTTCCGGCGCGGCGACCGCATGCGGGTGACGTTGGAATGCGCAAACGCTCAAAATTAGTTAATTATATTAACGTCAGAATTAATCCCGGGTCTTCGACTATGGTGTTACCGTAGTTCGCTGTGTAGCATGAGGACGTTAAACCATATAATTTTAATTTTGATGATGGTTTATTTTGGGAGTCATGTCTCAGCACCAGTAAAGCCTGTCATATAAATAAACTGTGGACTAATAATGAGAAGTGAATGGCATTTGTTCTCGGACATCGAAGATACGCGTCTTCTTATTTACGATTAGAGGCAGCTTTACATATCAGTGGCGGGCCACAAAGATCATGACGTGCCGAGAACAAATTTGTTCATGGCGGGTTGCGCGCTTAGCTTGTCACAAGTTGTCGGATGCCTGTGCATTGCAGACGCGCATATACCTGGTATTTCTGTGCCGGCAGCCAGTCCGGCGCCACTCTCCGCCAGTCTGCCGTCCTTGACGACGCTCCACAGGCCTTCCGCCGAAGACCAGCTGAAGCACACGTGGTGCCAGTAGCCGTCGTTTGCTGTGACGTCCGTGATAGTGCGGTGTCCGTTGACGTACAATACAAAGCTGTAGGACCGCATTGGGATTGGAATAGAGCAAATACCAAATTAAGAGGCTTTCTTTTTTCGTTATCACAGTCGACTCTCGTTAATTCGATCCTTGCGGGACTGCGAAATTCGATCCAATCATCAGAAATGTCTAATGAGCAAACGGCGGCAAAATGAAGTTATTAAAATATTTTTATTTCTTGAAGTAGTCTGTCGCCGTCGTCAGACCAATACTGTATTGGAAAACTATACATGCTGTCGTCAGTCAGCGGCCAAGAGACATGAACAATTGTCGGCGCTGACAAAATCTTCAAAAAGACATCGCCAAGGGCACAGCGCAAGTCGTCATTGTCACTGCAGGACAGGTTGCTGCAGGAAATATCGTCGCTAGGGAAACAGTATCTTCATCTGCTGATTTTTTGTGCGTGTTTTCAAGCTTTTACTAATCTCTGCGCGCGTGAGGGGGCGCCAGAACGCGAAAGCAGTTTGCTTTCGCGTTCGAAATAAACGAGTAGATGGAAATGTATGGTTTCTCACTGGGACTTTATGGCGCGTTCGAATTAAGCGAACATTCGAATTAACCGAGGTATAATTAATAGGAGTCAACTCTGTGTGCACGCAAGTGGAAGTTGGCACCAAAAAAATGGTGCCGGCTGCTCCTCGTCACACAAACAAGGTGAATATTCAAAACGGGCTTCAGAAAAACGTAACACATTGGCAACTTCTAGTTTAAATGCACACGAATCCTAGCTTGTTCCGCGTGCACAAGGAGCACACATAAGCCAATTTGCCTCACATGGCGGCGTATAAATTTTATTTACAATACAGTTGTACACAAAAAAACGATCAACTTTCTGCGTAAACAGATTCTTCTTAGACAGGCATTCTGCATCGGTGGAGTATTAGAGGTATGAACAAGGATTGAACAACCACGGTCCACAGAGTGGCCACGTGGCCGACCTGGTTGCTTCGCACCAAATGGAAATGACGTTTCATGCCTAAACATTGTTGATCAGCTATTCTGTCGCTTTCTCGTATTTCTCGCTGCCGATAATCCTTACTATCTAATCTATCGCCGTGCAATATCCATAATTTTCTCCTGCATGGAGTTGTAATGCGTCAGGCTTACTTAGTGTCGTATCTTGTTCTCTTAAACTCTATGTCGATAGTTGTAATGATCAAACAAAACTTGCCAAAGTGGCATTATCGTGTGCAAGATGAGAACGCTCGGTGACACGCACCCGCTGTAGTCTGTGAAAGTCAGCATGTTGTCGACACCATCCGCTGCGTAAGAGAACGGTGTTCCGTAGTTGTATCTGTCCGTCGTCTTCATCCACATACAAGCTGTCAGCTCCTTCAATGGCTTCCTCAACGACTCGACGGATGCCCTGTCAAACACACTCGTGCCGGAGAAGTAAAGCTTGAAACGAGGGTCCGCTTCTGCGAAGCAAGAAGAAGAAGAAGGAAAAAAAAAAGAACTCTTGCTGTTAGAAAAAGTTGGAAGAGAGAGACAGATAAACATTACGTACAAGCGGTTATTTCTTCGAGCCGTTGTCGAAAAGTGCAGACTAACTGAGCTGTTTGGGCAGTCCACCAATATTTTTCTTGCCAATGCAGGTGTTCAGAACGGGGCGACAGCTCCCCTCGCTATGCATGTCCAGGAATTTTGGACATTGCCTCTTAGGCTAGATGCCGAACTTCACCACAGTGCACCAGCGTAACTCAATTGGCATCATTTTCCAAAAGCGATATACCATAAGGACGCCCGAATTTTAACAACTTTCAATTAGAAACGTCGGCGCTGTAGGCCTTGTATACTATATATATTAACATGCGCATTTACGATACTTATTCGTAACTTCTTGACTGCGTTATAGCAGAATCTTGGCCAGGATTAAGAGGGCTGATATAACGCAACAGGAAAGTTACGAATGAGCGCCGTAAACACGCGTGTTATTACAAAGGCGTACCCTCAAGACGTTGCTAAGTTAACTTAAAGTAGTTTAAATTCAATTGGAGAATGGGCGTCCTTTTGAAATATAGTTTTTCTTCAGTGCTGCTCATTGAGTTACGCTGGTGCTTTGCGGTGAAGTTCGACAGATGGCCACAAGAGCAATGTATGAAATTCCTGGGTATGAGTATGTTGTTTCCGAGGCTTATTGTGAAGTTTCAAGGCCATATACTAGAGGCGATGAAACGTTTAATTCAGCTGCGCATGTTTCTGCCATATCGTGACGTTGTTCAAAACGGAAATTCGCATGTGCATACTCTACACGTTCTTTTGATCAGCCAAAGACGTTCTTTGACAAAACCACTGAAATTTCAATTAGTGCATATTCGGCAATGACATTATAAGGTTACCTTGTTCACGGACCATGTTTACTGTTGCTTCCGTCGTGTAAACCGCATAATGCTGCATGTCAGCTTGCCTGGAATTCAATTGCCTTGTAAAGGAGCTTGAAAAGCGGGCTTCTAGTGGTGAAACGTTTCCTACATATATTGGGTTGGTTAAGCGAACTGTAGTCAGAATACCGATACAACTGCATAAAAAACAAGAAACAAACTAATGACGGTATTGAGGTCGCAGAATACGGTAAAAGAATAGGTGCACTATGGTATCTTCCATGTTTCGTTGTATTCTTGTCTTATAGTATATAAGACAAGAATACAACGAAACATGGAAGATTCAATGTGTTTGAAGAAAAAATGTAGTTCAATCGTCCTTCTAACTACCTATATTAATTCAAGCGATGTAGTTAATGTTGAAACATTCGTCGTATTACGCGACGACGCGCTTTCTGCCCATCTCACCTGACTCGCACAATCTTCCGGTGAGTCCAGGTGGACACGAGCACTCGAATCTGCCCACGAGGTCTAGGCACGTTGACCCCTCGTTGCAAGGTGCAGCGGAGCACTCGTCGATATCTATATCGCAGTGCTCACCATCGTATCCGGCTGAGCACACGCATCTGCGAACCAAGCCAGGAGCGCGAGTTTAGAGCGGTTGCGAAACTCGCGTGTTGAAAGATGATATGAAACGGGTGATTTGGAACTTATCCATTGTAATCAGCGCGCAAAGAAACACGGTCAACAGGGCACGAATACGGGGCAGCGTTTGTACAGTGTTCTCTCCCTTGTCATGATAATGGCTCCTTCCTACGTCGAAGCATGGCCACTGGATAAAAAAAGGTCACTGTCGTTCCATTCAGTGAAGAAGGATGACGAGAGAAGCTGTGAATGTGGACCATTTAATGGCGAACTGCACCTCCACCGCGTGTCGGTCCGGTATTGCATTATCTTAGGAATCGGCCCACGTATGGGAAGTGCTTAACGCCTGCGTCACCTCCGCCGCAGGTCGGTCCGGCATTGCACTATTTTCGGGATCGGCTCACGTATGAAAAATTGTTGGTCTATGTCCACGGAGACGAGATTCGCTAGAACCTAGTCATAAACAGCTTCGCCGTTTAAACATAAAACATACACAAAACGTTTTTGCTCATGTCTAAAGCATACATTTCTGGCGGTTTCGTAAATAAAGCTTAGTTGAAGTCAGCGCCTGTGTTGTGTCCTTTTTTCTGTACTCGTGTTTTTGCGCTGTGCAGTCATGTCCATATCGTATGCACATCGGTCCGCGTCATGAAATTGAAAATAGAACCGTTTGGCCATGTTCTAGAACTCCAAATTATTCAGTCACAAAAATGACAATCTCAGTCAGAAAATTTTTGTGTTTCCTTTCTGAGTACCTAATATTTATGCTTGTGATTTCACTTCGACCCTTAAAGAAGCGCTTGTCTCGACCTATTGCATCCTACAAGAAAATGTTCTCTCTGAGCTTGTAGTCGTGAAAGTTCCCGCATGTTCCATGACAGCTCACTTTTATTCTGTTTTTCTGTTTCTCCTGCCCACTTTACAAGACAAATGTCTTTTTTTTCTATCTGGAGCACGTGCTTGAAATTCAACGAACTTAGACATCTGCGAACACACGCACTGTGTTCAAGATGTGTATCATATATCCTCTGCACCCGCTTCTGATTTATTCTTGCCAGACCACAAATCAGGGCGAGTCAGTCGCTCTCGTGCCAAGGCCAAGTAAACACGCGATCTAAGTGAAACTAAATCCAGGGGTGCCATTTTGCGCACTGAATTCCGCCATATTGTCATGTTCGCCATCTTGTGAGCTCAGATTGGTTCAAAAGGCGGTTACGCCCTGTCTCATTGGCTGAAAACGCAAACATGGCGGAACTTAATTGACAGCGTGAAGGAATTTGACCGTGTGCAGCGTCGCATCACGGAACGGTTGGTGAGCCACGGCAATAGAGGGCACTCTAGGCAACGCGCGCTCACCGATAGCGGGATCCCAGGTTCACGCATTTCGCGCCGTTGAGGCAGGGCCCACTAGCGCAGGCGTCCAGTTCCTCCTCGCACCAGCGGCCCCCGAACAGAGCGGGACAGAGGCAGCTGAAGTTTCCGGGCTGATCTAAGCACGTGCCTCCGTTCAGGCAGGGTGCGCTCAGACATTCGTCCTCGTCCACAGCACAGGTTTGACCTGCAAAAAAATGTGTGAGGACTCCAAAAAATGCGCGAGAGAAAGATCGTCCTCGCGGCTTTCATGTAGCGTTCCAACCTAAAGGAGCCTCCCGTGTGTTCCCGACCCCATGGAATAGGCTGTTGTGGTGGGCCAGTTTTCAGCGACTTTTCCGCGCACGTGACGCATTTGCCGTTTTAGGCTGAGTTCATAGACGAAGAGTGAAAATAACACATTCGTCGAACTCAAGGTTCAGGTATACCTATAGAATACGCAGATGATGCAGTTTTGAGAGTTGTGTCATGAATGCGCTAAAGACTCGCTGTAAGCTTCTCTAGCTAGTAACGTTACTTAAAGGCTTGCTCTTTGCCACCATGCATGCTGGTTACACCCGCGACTGTCTTTTTCGGCGCAGCGACATCCGTGATATAGACGCGGACGCCGATTCGTTAGCTCAGCATACATTGTTGCATGCGGTAAGGATGAATTTCCTGGTGTGACCAAGCTTCAGAGGATCCAGCATGCCGTCAGTGAGGAATAAGGCACAGTTTGCCCAGCTCCATAACCCGGGAAATCTCAGATGAGAAATGTGTCTTCGACCAAAGACGGTAACATTCCTGAATTTGTAATCTTCAGTTTGTCGTTTTGACTATAGCATGGTCACTGACTTGTTCAGGGAGCGGCACCTTCGCACTTCACGCAAGCGAAGGAAAAAGTGACACTAGACGACAAATGACACCAGTGTGTCCCGAATACGAGAACGAAGCTCAGTTACTGTGTGGGAGACTAACAGTGTTGTCGTTGTTGGAGGTGAACCGGGCTTTCAGTGGACTCAAGTGCTTCCAAACGCTACAAATTAGACGAGGAGTCCCGGCGCTTCCTCAAGGCGCCGACATCGCATTCGAATGCGCGCAATAACCCGCGAGATACAAAGAAGCAGTCACCTCCGAATCCCTGCTTGCAGCTGCAGCTAAAGCTGCCTAACGTGTTCACGCAAGTGCCATTGTTCAGGCAAGGGGTCGAGGCGCATTCGTCGACGTCTTCCGAGCAGTCTGTCCCTGTACGGCCGGCAGGGCAATGACAGCTGAAGCCACCCGGTTCTTCGCTGCATGTCGCTCCAAAACGGCACGGATTCCTGGTGCACTGGTTTCTCCTACGTTCGCATCGCGGCCCTGCGAGGCCAGGAGAAAATGAAAAAGATCTTAATTTCCCGGCTATTCGTGACACACTGGAGTCACGAGAAGCGCCGTGCTTGTTCTACTTGCCAAAGTATGCTGAGAGCTCCCGAAGGGGACTTTCTCCGCATAACCTAATGCCCATGCGCAAGATAACGTATTATTTGTTGACAACGTTGGTTGCAAATATTTGTCACGAACTACATTTCAAGTGCATTATAAGAGTGTGCACGATCCCCTATTCTCCAGCCGAAATAATCTCAGAGCAATGTGCAGCTGAAGCATATAATAGTTCTATTTATGACGAAAACATTACTTGTAAACAGCCCCGGTCATCATCGGATTACGTGCTGCTATTTCTGCCCAGCATGGGTTGCCTCGCGTACTGCGTCGCGCCAACATGCCGCACCTTGTATGTGTGCGTCACATGCACGCACTCACGCAACGAACCAACCAACCAAACAAATGGATCACCTGCAAATAGAGGTTGACACACGCACAGGAAACCAGCAGGCACTGCGAAACATGTCGCTCCGTTTAAACATGGTTGCGATAGGCAAGGATTGGCTTCCACAAATTCTCGCAAGTCCACCCTCTCCGCTGATGGAACAGAGCCTGAAAACGGGAAATGACGAGAACATGTAGCGACGCTTACGAATGCTGTTTCTTCTTGTACTATGCTGCCAAGCGATCTGTTGGCAACATTATGAGTGTGATTTATACCATTTTCTCTTTACACTCGAATCCGAATATATCGACTCTTGATATAGGGAACACGGATATAACGCCTTACGGTATATAACAAATTAAATGCAAGATGTTTCCGCAAATATCATCATTTAAGGAATACGTGCTTATAACGAATGTTGAATATAACAGACTACTCTCTATATCGAACACGGGAAACTTAGTGACCGATACTTATGCAATATAACTCCCTCCTAATGAACTGGATAGTGGGTAGTGGACATAGCGAATTCGGGCGTCTGCTCGTTGCTCTTCGAGGAGACTGACATTATTCGCCGCGTCTATTGCCGGGAAAAGAAATCAGACGTTATATCAAGAACGCCATTCTTAGTGACACTGAGAAACAGCTCAAGACGCAGGCAAAAATTACTACGCTACGCGTTGTTTTGTTTTCAAGAAATGGATTCCTTGCTTGCTTCTATTCGCCACAGAAGATAACAAATCTGTATATAACGAACGCATCACAACAGTCTTTAAAGTTCGTCATAGGCGAATTTGGGTTAATCGAATTACATTATATATCAAACTATCTTTGTCCATAAGGCAGGGTTCGTTATAACCGGGCTCAACTGTATAACGTTCCCTTCTATAGTTCCTTCTATGTTCCCTTCTATAGCTAAACTATATATGTTTATTACTGTGCAAGGACATATCGCATGACAAGGATAAGAAGCGCGACCATGATTCAAGTTGTATACCGTTTGGAAGAAAAGTTCCAACACTGAGTTTTATTTATTTTTCTATTATATTTAAATTCAAGACGTAATGGGCGTTATTGATTGCTTTATAGGTGATCAGAGTATACATATCCTTGGTAAGGTCTCCATGTAAATTCAGTAGGCGGCAGTGCTGTGTCAAACAACCTACTGTCCATGTTTGCGAACTTAGTTACAAAATATGTAAACATCATTATGTTTGTGATAGTGACAGAGAACTATAAAGAAGCCGTGTCCTCGAATAGGACCTGTGGTTTCGGGACGGCAGAGATTCGATGCGTGATGATCCCAGAGACGGCCGCCCATCAACATACTGCAGCGAACGTGGGACACGTGATGCTCAGTACCGTCCGCTGTAGACCAGTTGGTACATATGGCTAGAAATGGTTTTAGCCGCAATATAATAAGACACGGACAAAGAATAAACATGGACAGGCGCACACTCTCAACTGATTGTTATTTTCCCGATGCTTCGCTTCATATATTCTCAAGCATGCAGAAAAGAACATAAACAAATGAGTTCACCTGAGAATGATACCAAGTTTAATCACATCCTATCAGCCAGAAAACTAAAATCATTCTCGTAGAGAGACAACGACGGAACGCTGATACACCGGTCCCCAAATTTTGTTTTATACATAGCCTCAGCTAGATCCCGTGCCACCGCATCTCTACTTTACCGTAGTATGCATGTGTTTACCAGCAAAGGTTCGCACGTGCACACCTTGGCATGCTACGGCAAATGAGAGCATGTCCCATTTCTGATTGATAATGCGTGCTCTTGCAATCGATCATTTATACAACGGCTAGTTTGGCCAATGTACACCTTGCCGCATCTTAAGGGAATCTTATAAACGACCCCAGCTGATCACTTCAACAACAACAACAAAAAAAAAAAATTGCATGCTTCTTGACAAACTCGGCACTTTTTACAGATCCGCCTGTTCGTGTCTGTTCTTTGTTCGTGATTTATTTTGCGCCTAAAACCATTTCTAAACATGTGAGGCAGTCCCTGCATGAAATTCGCTGTGTAACTGCGCGCGCAATATCAGATCTCAAATTTAACAAGAATGTGTCGCAGGATTTTACGCAACAATTTTAGAGAAAAGGAAATTGAATGCAAAAACCGTCCCTCACACATAGACTGACGAGCACAAAGAAGCCAGATGAACAATTGGTGCTGAGCTCTTGGAAATTTCCAGCAGTGATCCCACATTTGTGTTCAGCATCACTGCAGGAGATGAAAGTTAGTGCTACCAGTGTGACCTTCAAACGGAGCAGCAAAGCGCCGAATGGCACGCTCACGACTCAACTTCCTCTGAAAACGATTGGGGAGTTTCGACCTAAAAACTAATATGTATCTTAGTCAAAAGGCCCAGGCGCGATACCTGCAAAATGTTTGTCGATTTGAGCCCCTCTTACAGCTGACATCCAAACTGGAGCCGGTTAAGCGCGGCGTGACAAACAAAAATTATGAATAACTGGCTAAAACGAACATGCAAGTTTGTTGTGTATTCGGGTGATGCATAAGCTTTTATTCTATGACCCTTGATAATTACGTTTGAAGACGAATTCGGGGCTCTAAGCCACGCTGCGTAGCTGTCTCTTCGTTCATTGGTGCCTTAATGGGACACTAAAGAGAAAGATGATTTCTTCTGGATCAGTAAATTGCCTCTCTACTACACCAAAAACACCACTCTTACCACGATAGAGGCTTGGTAAGCCAGAAGAAGCGCAAGAACGAAAGACGGGTGGCGACGCCCCCTTGAAGTTCCCGCACCTGGTCGCTGTGACGTCATGGATTTTGATGGCATCTTCTAGGGCCTACTTAATTAAATAGCGGTACAGATTGACTACATTGTGTTCTCAAGGAACCAAATATTCAACATGGCAAGTTTCGGGAACCTTTACTCAGCCAACGCGGCCCAAATGCGAAAACATACTTTGGAATCCCTGACGTCAAACTAACTTACCGGCGTCGGGGTTTAGGCGCGAAATTCAAATACTGATACTTCGACCTTCGTTTTCTCGTCTGATAATCAAACTATTATTTCGAAGTGACTGCCTCCAGTGTTCTCAAACAATGCTTTATTAGTCTAAGCTGATTTGTTGTTTCGCTTTAGTGTCCCTTTAAGCACGCCAACGCACACCGCCGTCGCACGAAAACGGTCGTCAAAGTCACCTTAGCAGCTTAGCTGTATAGAAACCGAGCTTTCATATGAAGTTCTCATATTCGGAATTCACGCAACCATGAAACGGCAATATGCGTGTTCCGTCACCTTGTAGTATATCACAAGCTCCGCGGTTCTACTTAACACAGTGTGCGTGTGTTTGGTATACAATCTCGAGACAACCGCGCCGGGCGCAAAGTGACTAACCGTTGCAGTGACCGGAGACCGCCTTGTCCTGGGCCATCGCCGCGTCCTCGGCGCCGTCGGGACATCTGCGGCACGCCTTCTGTCCCTGCTTAGGCTGGTGATACCCGTTCGGACACTTGAAGCAAGGCACGACGCCAGACTTGGACACGAAACCAGGAGAACAAAGCGCTGTGATGTGAAACGCACACAACGCCGTTTAAGGAAACCTAAAAGAGAGACTCGCGCTCACAACGGGCGCGCTTAGTCTGAAGTTCGCGTAGTATGAAGGCCAAGCTCTTTGTTTTGGATACAGAGAAGCTTTAAAAGCGTGACGTCACGAAGATGCGGTGGTGCTGCCGTCACATTCCGTGTACAGATAGACTCCCCTTGGCTCCCCGAAGGTTATACAGTAACGTTACATCAGTGCAGGCTAAAAAAAAAAAAAAAGTGCAGTTTTACTGGCTTGAGCTTCTTTTTTTTTTCGGAAGGCAAACGTAATGAACGTGGCGAAGTTTACAAAAGGTAGTTATGAGACGTTTTTGAAAACGGCAAACGGAGAATTGTCAACATGGTTGTCCACTCTTTCTTTCTGCAGTGTGCGCGTCTGCTCAGAAATACGCAGCTTGTTTGCTTGGCTGCTTCTCACTGTGTACACCCCGAAGACAAAGCAGAAGCATGAAGATGGGTTTTTGAGACATAAACGCGTAAAGCGACCGTGCATATCGCTTCGCACTTCTATATGCACACGAAGTATTATGAGGTCATGCGCCGTGGCCTGTCATAGTATAGGCCTCCGTTACTTCAAGTGTAATTTCGAATTTCGAATAATGTTCGGGAGGCGTGAATTGCCGTAGTACTGCGTCATGAAGCATGGAGACCTACCTTCACATTCTTTTACGCTTACGGACCCTCGACGCTTGGACCGCGTCCCACTTGGGCACGGCGTACAGCTTGCCGTTCCGTAATCGGGCTGGTAGTGGGACTTGCGACAACGTTTGCACGGTCTTAACCCCGTCTCTGAGAAAGTGCCCGGCCTGCACTGCTCTGCGCGGAGTGGAGAAAATCGCAGTTTGAAAGGCCGCATTTCCGAAACCGCAGCGTCAGGTCGATGACGCCAATGCATGACTACAAATACATCGTGGAATCATCGCGGATTTAGGCGTTTTTCCTGGATGGAATACCTTCAAAATTTGCTAGCTTAGATGTCATTTGGACTTCGAATGTAATGTTTTGTTCAATGAACGAGAATTCACCAGCCTCTTTTCGTCGTTTTCGACATATGTGACGTCACAGGGAAGCGTTTAAGGACTCGGAAGGCGGCGTCGCCTACCTGTCTCTCACTTCGCTCAAGTTTTATGGTATAATTAATATTTGCTATTATTAAACGTGAAATATATTCTTTTTCAGAAGTGCAGTCGACCATTCTTGCTCGGTGGAATTATCGCACTTGTTTCTCTTGAAAGAGTCGAAAGAATCTCTTGAAAGATGACGTTCGAGCACGGGCGTGTGCGTTACCTGCCTTTTAGAGTTGGGCTTCCGAACCCGGAGGAGAGGGATGGGCCATTAGATATAATTATACCCACGTATACAATAAGACGCAAACTGCCACTGCTGTGTCGGGACATACCTTTGCACTCGTGCTCGCTCTTGGACCTTGCAGCGACAGTGGAAGTGCGGTTCGGGCAGCGGACACAGATCTCCTGTCCTTCGCTCGTCTGGAATGTGCCCTTGGGACAGGGTCGGCATTTAGCTTGAGTCTTGTTGTAAGAATCGAAATAAGTTCCCACGGGGCACTTCACTAAAACACGAGAAATACGCCTTTAGGCTGAAAATAATGAGGACACGGCGTCACACACGCAAAAAACAATTGAAAAATTAGGAATGCGATTCAAGCTCTTGTTGAAGTCGATGAAAGACGATGTCTTCCTGTGCGATTTGGGGGTAAGAATGGGTTGTTCGAACCGTATAAGTTATTGTGAGAGATGCGCTGTAGCGACAACGTTTGATCGAAGTCAACTAGAGGTTGTATCGCCTTCCAACTTTCTGCAATCAGTCATCATCATCGTCATCATCATAATCATAATCGTCATCGTCATCACAATAAGCATAATCAATATCATCATCATTAGGTCGGCTCTCAGAATAAATGATGTGGTTCATCATCATGTCATCATCAGTTCTGTCACATTTTTAGACAGCACCATATTCGGATCGTCCCAGTAGTGAGGCTAGAAAAAGACGTTAGTAAGAGACATGCACGATAGGGTAAAATGGCGGTAAGTCGCCGAGAAAGTAAAGAAAACCGCCAGTCTTGTGCGACCCTGCACAATCACAGCCCAAAGTCCAGCGAAGCTGCCCAATCCTAGTGCATGCCTACTACCCAAGTGACAAACCATACCACGCCCATTCTCCCGTGCCACCACTACTGCTTGGTTCATCCGTCACGCTTTCCTTGTTATGGGCAGAGAGCTTTTTCCCGTCAAAGTCGTCTTTCCGGGCCCTGCGCGCTTTCAGAGCTGCCCGCTCGAATGGTTCTGTCGAAATGAATTTCTGTCGACAACGAAGCCACGTTTCGCGCGGCCGTCCTGCGCTAATGTTTTCCATCGCGTACAGTGGCACTCACAGCTGCGCTGTAAAACGTACGGGTGCTCTTCTGTATGACGGCGGGAAAGCTGCATTTTTACCTGCATATTCATACATGAACCTGGACTCGAAAGCTTTCATCGGCTTCATATTTTAAAGGAAAATAGCGTGCAAGAAAAAAAGTGACAATCAGCGCTAAGGAAGGTGGTCATTATTAAGGCAAGGCCAAGGGATACCAGCACTCTTAACGTCTCCCACTCACTTTGTATAAGATTCTTTTGTCCTATTTTACGCCGGTAGTCTCAAATTCGTCTTGATATGAAACCCTGACCTTAGGCAGTGAAGCTAGGCGCGCAGCGATAAAGTAAACGAGAACACTTGATCATTAGTACCGGTGAGCAAAGATTTGCCATTTCGTTTTTCACCGCAGCTGTGTATTGGTGATTCCTGAATTCTCGTTGGTTGTCCGTGTCGGGCGTAGTGGCAAAGAAAGGAAGTGAAAGAAGAAAACGATCGGAGAGATTAAAAGAAAATTACGCCCCCGATTCAACTGGCCAACCCTTCTTAGTGGGCATGCGCCACAGTTTTGAAATTGTCGTCTTCGTGATCAATTCCGCGACCCATAACCACCCTATACCAGCCGATGTCCCACCATCCAACTTTGGAACGACGACAATCTAATGACTTACCGCAATGCGACAGCGAGGGAATGCTTCCCGGTGGACAAACCAAACGGGCGTCGTCTTCCGACTCTTCGAGTGCCGTTGCAGTCAGGTCGCCTTGTTCCAGGGTGACGTCCAGCTCCTTCCGAAGCACGGCCTCTTTCAGACTCGCCAGAAATGCTTTCATGGCTGAGAGAATATGTTTGTCGGATGGGGAGGAGGATGTTCTTTCGTTGTGCGAACCTGTTGTGGAAACAGGAGGCTTGCGATGTGAGCTGCTTGGCACGCTGTCACCAAACGCTCCATAAACATGCCGTCGTTGCAGCCATGCAAGCTCGTGCGTTCACAAGAAAACTGCATTTAATTACGCCTTAGCTCTCAGTGTTAAGTAAATTTATGTTTCCGGAAGGGAAAACGCTGTTGTAATAGTTAGTACCGTATTCCCGTACACCTTGTATGTCCTTGTTTTGACTGTGGTACCCCCTGAAAAGCTTTTGTCATGAAAAGAGAAAATCGCAGATTAAACGAGTTGGAGTGGACAGAAGTGACGCAAGAAAAAGGCTGTGACGTTGCACGGCATTATGTCGAGTCGTTAAAAAAGTAGTTGAACAAACATTTGCCACCACAGCTCGTCGTGACACGGCTCAAAACGAGAATGTGGCAGTTTCTCAAGTGTTGCAGCTTTCTTCGCAATGCGTCACTGCGCGTTTGCTTCATTTCGTGCCTTCGCCCAGTTCAGCAGTTCAGGGGCATATATATACAGTGTCTCTGAAAACTGCAGTATCGGACTGTTTGGATGGTCTATAGAATAATTGTGAGGAGACCAATAGTTCGACATAACGAACGCTTACCTTTCGTTGAACCAGAACTCCCTCGCAAAAGTTGTGTGTTGTTTTAGTTAACTCACCATTGTCTTAAAACGAAAGAAAAAGAAGAACGTCGTCTGCACGCTTAGCGTACATGCACCACCACCCTATAAAATACATTCGAACTCTTGGGCATGACAATGTATCCACTTTGCCATCTTCGGCACATAACGTAAGAACTGGCAAGAAACGTCCTTTTCTTTTCGGTTTCCTTTTTCCTTTATTTCTTTTTTTAAGGAGCACATATACACTCAAAACGGATAACTACAGCAGCGAGACTACACTTTCGCCAAACCGAGATGAATTGTCGAAACTCTGGGCCTACGGACGACAACGCTTTAGTTTTACGCCCCTCGCAGAGAAGCCGTCGTGCCCTCGTTTCGTTTATTATTATTCTGTGTGGAATGCCGTATAACATCCTGGGCGACATAAAAGATGGCGCTTAAAATTTTTTGAACTATATCTTGGGTCTTACGTGCCAAACCCACGGTATAATTAGAGGCACGCCGTAGCTGGGTAAAATTGAGATTAATTTTGACCCCCTTGGTAAAGTTATTTGACATGCACCCGAATCTAAGTACACGAGTGTTTTTGCATTTCGCCCCCATCGAAATGTGGCCGCCGCGACCGGATATCGAACCCGCGACCTCGTGGTTAGCAGCGCAACGCCATAGCCTCTCAGCCGCCACGGCGCGTAAAAGATAGTGTTGGACTACGTCTTTCATATCTAGACATGACGAAGGGTCACGGAAATATTGAGACTTGAAGGTGTGAACAGTAGTCTAGCAAGGGAAGGCTCATCCTCCGTGGAAACGACGTTTTGGCAAAGACACTTGGTCTTCGTCAGGGTAAAAGCGTTCTGACGGAGACCACGTTCCGCTGTCGAAACGCTGATTACAGTTTGAGGATTTCTGATTTAGAGTTATGCTTGCCATAGCGAACACGCTCGCAGAGCATTAAATGGAAGGAGTTCGTTACCTGTGATACGGAAAGAGACGCCGATTTCCGTCTCCTTCGAGCGTTTGTACCGGTGGCCGCTCGGTGTCGGGTCACCCATAGAGCAATCGACACGCAGGTCTTCAACAGCGCAGCTCACACCTTCGGGACACATGGTCGCCTAAAGAAAGATAGAAGAACAGAAAAGAAGTAGTGTTTGCGTGCTCGATGTGCTATAGCGAAAGCGGACATCAGTCGGAGTATTGCGTTAATATACTTTGTAATAATACAGGTCGCATTGGTGTCGCATTGTTATAACGAACTACGTATAGCGCAGAAGCGGCATCCGGCGCCGCCGACCCGTTATTACAGCGGATTGCGCAAACCGACGCATCAGCCGTCGCCGCCGTTGAATACGCGTCTTTTACTTCTCCTTGCGTTGCTGCCGGCGCGGCGAACGTTACCGCGCAGACCGCAGCAGGGGCTAAGTAGGCGATTGAGCAAAGAATTATTCGAATAAAGAATTAGGGCAGAAACCGTCGTAGATTATTGTCAAGGTCAGTGGTCAAAGTCAGTAAGGAAAGTTATCACTTAAAAAAAAAAAAAAACTATGTACGCACGAGTATTTGGTCAGCTTGTCTTACCTGCGTTGCCAGCTTCATCTGGATGTGGTCGCGCATATTCATTTGCGTTGTTTCATCGCACTCCAATCCTAGCGGCGCGGAATACAGCATCCTCGCTTTTACCGTCGCCGCCGTTGATCGCACAGACTCTAAAGGAGAAAAATCCGTGGACACCTGAGCACTTCTTACGAGTTGTGGATGCGAAAGCATTAATGCCCAACTGAACGCCGCTGAGCTGTACTTCGAGTTTTGCGCTGCGAGTAAAGTTTTCGAGTTTTGTCGCGGGATATATTATCGAGCTTTGCGATTAAACTGGTGCGGGTTATATATATGTAATTTTTTTACAGTTTCTGCGTGAGAATGTTGGCTGTAGACTGGAGTCATTTGGACGATACTGCTAAGAAATCGAGGACGCCGCATGTCACCGACGTCCTGCGCGACGGGAGACCAAGGAAGCAGCAGCGACCACCAAGGCCGGCAGGTGAGCGATTTTTGGTTTGGGGCAGGTGAAATTGGATGGGTTATGAACAGCGCAGTAATTGTCTCTCGGTAGAGGACACCTCAACCGCGCTGCACTGGGGAGTGGGGATAGAAAGGTAGGCGCGCGTCGTAGCTAAGCCCAGTGGGAGTGAGAGAGAGAGGGGGAGAGATGCGGACCGCGCGCTGGCTTCCGAGAGGGAGACGGCGGCACCCGCGCGGGCGCGCGTCACGCGAGCCGACGACAACCCTTCTCGTCCGGCGGCGTCGCGTCGCCGTATCTGCTCCGTCGAGGCGCGCTGGTGACGTGGCGTCGCGGCGATGCCCTCTCCCCTCACGCAACAACTGGCGCTCTATCGACGTGGGGTCGCGGCCAATGGGAATTCAGGTGCACTTTCGCTGCTACAGACGCCGACTTTTTCGCTCAATGGGCCATTTGATGCTTTCGCATCAAAAAGCCTAGTCAATAGCATTCTTTTTTGGTCCTCCGTCCCGTTTATCTTACGCTTCTTCTTCATCTGCAATGCTTCTGTCAAGAGTTGTTTTTCCAGGCGAACAGAAAGTAGCTTTTGCTTGCAATAAACACGCCTACCTGATAACTGCTGCTAGTATGCATCAGAATTTATCGTTTCTTAAAAAGCGCCAAGGGAAGGTACCGAGCTATAGAACTGGGAAGATTCGCACTTGCAAATATTACACATATCTACAAGCGAGCAAAGATTGTGGGCTATTGCTTACACGGATACATTATATCCGCAGCTTATAGTGTACAGCCTACATTTGTGAAGCTTTGTTCAGATTGCAACTGAAACTTTGGGCTATTTTTTTGAGTCATAATATTTTCCTGTTGACTTACTGAATAAGGATGTGTATAGTGAATCACTGAGATGTAAAATTTAGCACTCGCTCATGGGCCATGATAAACACCACAATGAAAGGCCGTATAAAGATTTTTATCACTTGGAGCTTATTGAAGTGCTACAATATCTCACCACATAGGTTCTTATTCCGTCCCTATCAGAATTCTGCCACCGCGACAGGGCACCTGTGGAGACGTGTTTATCAGCGGTAAACCATAATCGCCGTACCACAGGGGCGGCGGGTGAAGTGTTTCGCTATTTGTCGGACCACCTTGCAGGAATCGCAAGTGTGTGATACCTGCATAATCCGATAAAAAAGAAAAGAGAACACGTTGTGACTTATTAATTGAGCAACTTACCAGAGCAGTCGGGAAAAGACTCCGGTCGATAGGGAGTCCATCCCTCGGCGAAGGTGCACAAGAACTCACTGGGGCTGTCTGGCTCAAGATCATAACCCTCCAAGCAAGAAATTATGCAAGTGACACCGGAAGTGGTGCTTTGGCAGTCAGCGTTCCCATTGGCTGGAGCAGGTGGCTGGGTACATCGGTGCTCTGGAAGCGCGGTCGGCAGGAAGAAATGACTTGATACTTCAGCAGAGGTACGCTGAATGTCGTCACACTACGAGGAGTTCAAATACGAAGCCATCTGGAAAATCATGCATTTTTTTCCCGCTTGGTTTGCCACGCTGCATAACGTCGGTACGAAACTAAATATAAGCTTGCAGGCCCGTTTCATAGGGACACTGCAATAGTGACTTCTAAAATGTTTCTGTCCGTAATCCATCTTCCTCAGCTTGCAATGATCACTGTTGAATTTCACACCTTTAAGCACACTTTTGCGAATTGTCTTTGCCACAAGGGCACGTCCAAAACTAGATGGCGGGCATCCGCTGCAGGCGCGAATTACACATGCAGGCGCGGAAGTATACATAAATAGCCATGCTACGGGTTTATCTGTTTGACAGTCTAAGCGTGGCGTTGGCTCATGAACAAGAGTTTGTATGTGCACCAAGAGAACCCTAGAACCTGCACGAAGAGAACGTACTCGCATGTGTGGCAACGCGAATTAAAGGGAATTTGACCACTTTCAATTGGAGCTGCTTGTACGCCTGCACAAGATGCCTTGTTGTGGTATGAAAGATAAGCCACGAACCACGACAATGACCACTTAATTTAGAAGTGTGTTTTTGACTTTAAAATGTTTTTGTTGTCACAGGAATGAGTTAAATTTCGGGGGATGATGTCCTCACCCCGAGACATTCACGTGGATACATAACTGCTTGTTTCTAGGTTCCATAAACGGCGCATGTAGGGCAAGTCGTCGTAAGCAGGTGGTTGGAAGCAACGTTGTGTGAATGCTGTAACTCGCGTTTGCTTGACCATGGCATAGTAAGGGAGCGGGGTAATAACCCGTGCGTTTGTATTACAGTGAAACGTCTGTACAAATAAGTTAGTAGCATCGACATGGTTCTCAGCAACGCCATGCCAAATAAAGCCGGTATGTATGCTTCAAATGGATGCACAATCTGGCTTCCTCCCGATATGTACACGGGCGTTCGTTATGAAGAAAGCGGTCACCTCTCACAGTGACCTTGATGACACAAGAGGCGTTGTTTCCAGAGGTGTCGGTTGCTACGTATGTGACTAGCGTATCGCCCACAGGAAACACTCCTGGACTGTGGGACTGCCACAGCTTCACATCTTCCCCCGAGTTGTCCCAGAACGCCGGCTCCTCCCAGGACACATATGCGAATGATTGCCCGTCAGAAAACGCTTCAGGCGGGTCGGAACAGCTTTCAACAAATGGTGGCTCCTCGTCTGTAAGCAAGGAGCAAACACGTTATAAAGCAGACCCTTTTACACGAGAAAAAGCTGTATTCGTCTTATGTATCATCAGAACACCCAATGCAACAGTAACATTTAGTGACTTCAGTACGTTGTGTGTGCAGTTCATGCTGTTATGGTAATTGAGTGAAATAATTAGAAGTGTGCGAACACCAACGTTTCCAAATACCAATTGAATACGAATAGTAAGTATTGAGAATGGAACCGAATATCGAATAGTCAAATGCAGGCGCATATATTTAAAACGGGAATATTTATTTCCGTATATTTAGGTACCACGCTTCTATGTACTAGTGAAAAAAGGCAGGCAACTATCAAGGACTATTGGGATCAGTGGTAAACACAAGAGTAGTAATTGTAGTTTAAAACATTGCAGGAATAGCCTCTCAACATCTTTAGAGCCCGGTCGCAAACAAGCTTTCCAAAAATGAATGGCATCTGTATGACTAGCTTTCCAAAAACACGAAATAAAGGGTTGCTGAAGAAAGACCAGTAGTTCTGGAAAAATAAAAGAAAAAGCTGATGAACGACCTGAGTGCCATTGAAAGATGTAATAGCGCCCGTTGCAAGAAAAGAATATCACTGGCTGTGGCATAAAAAATAATACTGTTACGTGACTGGACTGCCATAAAACTAAATGACTGACTACAAGCAAAAATCACAGCTTGTAATGTAGGCTTCAGCCGCGAAACCACAAACGAAGCTTACATTGGACCTATTTTGTTTATGCATTGCTTCGAAAACGTTTGTCGTTGTCTCACTTCTGATAATTTGCGATTCGAAAATACTGAATAGTTCATTTTCTAATGTGAATAGTTAGAGTGTGATATTTCACCCGCATTGGAAGCTTCAAATATTCGCCCACCCCTAAATATAATTTAACATAGGTGTAGGTCGAGCGTGAAGTGTACAAAAGTATGCTTCAAACTGACAGTAAAGTTTAAAATATCGCGTAATGAAGTCAAAACACGACGTAGATTTCGCTCCTACTAGCGTAGCCCTGTACGGTGCAAGTTCGGAGGTATCGCAGTTGAATAATCTTGGAGTTTCAGTGCTATAAAAAAAAAAGGAACAACTGCTTAGGGCGCTTAACCCTGCGCAGTCCTTGTTTCATCGTGACATAGTTGCGGCAAGCCTGGTAGATGCGCAAAACATAACGTCAAGAGAACAGAAAAATAAAAGATAAAAAAAAATGCCCGGTAACAACTCCTGCCCCATTGTCCTCTTTTTTTTCGCAAGAGTTCGAAGTTGTGTCATCTGATTTTGATTCAACATGCATCGAACAGTGCAGACGATCGCACTCGACATACAAACAGGACAGGGGCCGCATTCACAAAGCTTTTTGTTCGTAGGTGTCCTTTTCCAATGGCTGGCTGCCTCCGGTAATAATATGCCCAACAGCAGGATTGGTTGAAATTTTGCCTTGCGCACAATTCTAGCGTAAGATAATTTCTTTTTGCGTGTGACTATGGGCACAGATGCGCAAGTTCATGCGTCCCGTTTATGTCTTCTATCCATCGTCTGGTGCTCTTCACTGTATGCGCGCTGTCTCGTAAATTTTTGCATGATGTTTTACGTTATTGGTGAACATTCTTGCCAAAGTAACAAATGCCGAATTCACAAAATTCTTCGTTCGTAAGTGATCTTCGCTAGTGGCTGGTCGCCTTCGTCTATAACGTGGCGAGATTGAGAATTGGCTGGAATTTTGTCTTACGAACATTTCTAGCGCACGAGCTCTTGGCGAATACGGACCCAGAAGCGGAAAAACTAAGTTGGCCAATTCTCCAGGCACCGCTGTTCATTTCAATTCACAATTCTCCGAATTGTTCAATTCAGCAGTACTTTATCCATCATTATGTAATACTTCTTTAATGATTTAATTAGAGTTAATCTCACTATTCATTTACGTACTATTCTTACTATTTAACATCTTTATTTTTTCGCCCGATTCTTGCCCTGTCCCCAAGTGGGTGCCGCCCAAGCGAGACAAAGGATTCACGGGAAAATGGGCACTCGAAGTTCTCAGCATTGGTCGAACAATAAAATTCTCAGCCCGGAACCAACGTTACGACAAGGGGACTTAATTGTATTCGTCAGGACAACAACGAAACCTTTGTCAGTTGCTAGCCTGACGAAGATAAGTAAGATTATCGAAACGTTGGCGCCAAGCTAGTGGCGTAGCCGGAAGTTTTTTTTTCTTTTTTTTTTTTTCGAGGAGGAGTACCCACTTCACCGCAGACGGGGAGAGGGAGGAACGAGAGAGGGGCTGGGAAAGCCGCGCAGTAACACGGAGCTTTTGGGAGAGGGTGGAGGGGACACGTGCCCGGTGTGCCACCTCCTAACTACGCCACTGCTCTAGGCTGAGAACGATCTTGTTCGGCGACTGATAACTAAGTCGACACGTGCCACAGTTGAGGATCTTCATGAAGATCATCATCGTCATCGACATCATCGCCGCAGAAGTTTCTTTCTTAAAGAAATCGGCAGGGGCCGACCAGCTAAGCAAAAGATGTCGGTGAACGCGAACGCCGAACCCTTGAGGACGGTTTCTGTCACTTTCACCCACCTGCTACCGTCACGGTAAAGTTGCAGAACGCCATGTTTCCCCACTCGTCTTCGGCCCAGTACGACACTTCGTGTTCTCCTATGGGGAACAAGTGTGGCGGCATCACAGATGGAGCCACGTTGAGGAAGACCGAAGCTCCGGTCTTGTCCACAGCTTCAAGCACCTCCCAGTCGACGATCGCTTCTCCGTAACCTGGTTCCGAGTTGACCACAATGTCACCTGGGCAGTTTCTGATGACAGGAGGCTCGGTACCTAACAAGAGGGAAGGTAGACCAGCTTCTTTTAAATCGAAATTGACTGCGTTCGGTGGCGTAATCTGCGATGCGCGATCAGAACTCTTTTCTTAGCACGTCTCAATTTTCTTGCGGATTAGCAGTTAACTGAAAAAGCCATGCAATGGACGATACCAGAGATGTGCTCCGTAATATTGTTCTTAAACTGAATGGGTCAAACTTAAACCGGACATGGTATTTTCAAGTCTTCTATTTTTTTCAATTGAAGGTGCGGTATTTCTAACTGCCTCCCCCCCCCCCCCCCCAAAGAAAAAGAAAGTACTGTCAGGCCTCACAAGGCTAAGTAACTTACTATGATAACATTTCTACGGGAAGTTTCGGTTTCACTTCTACTATGTTGTGACGTCAGGACGCAGTTTGTGGTCACGGGGGAGTAGGACATTGCGATGTTTGACACTCCGCTCCGGCTCGTCCGGTCGTCCGCTACGATGCTGCATACTGCTGCTACATACTGCGTGCGCTACATACTGCTACATACGCTGTTACAACAATAATCAGCATACGAGGCGACCGAGCGAGCCGTAGCGAGTGTCAGAACGTCGTATTGTCCTGCTCCCATGTGACCACGTGCTGCATCACAACGTCACAACGCGGTATCCTCAAGGGAAACGAAACTGAAAGTGACTGCACAAAACCTATTATAATAAATTACTTACAGCGCTCTTGGGCTTGTCAATATTTATTTAGGGTGTAGAGGTTTACGACACAAGCCAAGTGGGCCTCCATTTAATGCAAACAAAATGAATAGTTGAATATATTATGTCGGTACCCTTTTAAACTCTGGTTTCAGAACATAGAAATAACATGATCACTAGAGCTATAGAACAGATGAGTTGACGCTCAACCAAGCGTATACAGGGTGTTTCGCGTAACTGGAACCAATTATTTAAAAACAAGAGAGTGGTTAGCCCCGGCTGAATGAAACCAATACGTATGGTTTGACATCATGTGGCGCTCCTTAGAGTACTCCGTATATTCCGCTTAATCTGGGCACGCCCGAGCACGTGCCCCCACCTTTTTGAGAAGGTTCTATGCACCAGGGATACCTGGCATAAAACGGCCTGCGACGACGCCTGCGTAGCCCGCGGTGGCGTGTGTCATCGCGCCGTTTCAAAGCGGATGCTCGTTCATCATTGTCATCACAATCATCGGGACCAAAACTGGATACTTAAAGGCGCCACACGGCAGCATCCTTACCAGCGCAGACGGTCACGTCGTCGGGCTCGCTCCACGCTCCCGTGCCGAGGCAGTGGCGAGTGTCGGGGCCCGAAACGCGGAACCCGTCGGCACAGGTGACAGTGCAGTCCTCGCCGAACGACGACTTCGTCTCGCTGCAGTGGGACGGGCTCAAGGCCCCGTTAGCCGGTGCCACCAAGGGTGGGCAGGTGACGGCTGCGGCGCGTTGCAACGCAATCTCATTCTTCAGGTCACGTGCAGAATCGGAGTGAGAAAATTTGGTAAAACAGGGAAACAGCGCGATCAAAAGGTAATGGGCAAAGAGAACGACAGGACCAGTCGTCTTCCCAAAGTGAGTAACTGACATTCGTCTTCACTTCCCCGTGGCTTTTGGGTCAGCGTTAAAATAACCACATTATTGTCTTGAAAAGGACATGAAAGATAATTTGAAAGGACACGAAGGTCACAATGGACGCGAGAACGAAAGGCGTGGCGACACCACTTTGAAGTTGCCACATCATCTCAGCTTGGCGTCATAGGTTTTTACAGAGTAAATGTTATACAGCTGGCTGTTTGTCGGCAAAGGACTACGCTGCATTATAGAGAAACCGAAGACTCAAATTAGAAAGATTCGATGCTTTCCCTAGTGGCAAAACGGTCCATTTATGAGAAATTATACGTTGAAATCAATGAAACCACACTGGCGTACCACCTAGTCGTTCTCCGCAAAGTGAAGGCAAATATTGTTGTGAAAGAATACCAGTCCAAACCGATGTCGTGTTGTTTCTTAGTGTCCCTTTAAAGGTTACTCTTGATATGGTGCGCTATTCATTAAAGATAATAAAGATAATAAACATTTTTTGCATCCTGAAGGGTGCTGGTTTGGTGGTTTGTCTCATGGCTATTAAACACCTTTATCCTTAAAGGGTAAGGTCGAATAGTCGATGGAGACAAATGAGGTTTCCTTTCTTGACAACATTTAGCGGCAAGTAACGTGACGACACGAAAACTGGATGAAATAAACTTTTATAGCTTTTAACGACTTAAGGATAAGCAAGGCTGGGCATGCAGTAGCGAAGATACGTGTATCCTATATGCTTTCTTAAGATACGCTTTGGATATCTTGCATATGTATCATGATACGTTTGTCAAGACGGGTATCGGAATGTGTATTTTCGATATATCAACTGAGGCATCGTGTACCTGAGAACACAAGATACACCAATCGCAAAGTCCACGAAGGCGCTCGGAGTCACTGAAAGGTTATAACAAATAAAGGAAATTTAAGCTTATTCTAAGAGACGCCAATTTAACCTTAGTTCATATTTTTAGTAACAACGCGTGACAAGAAATATGAATGGATGGATGCTATGAGCGTCTCCTTTGGAACGGGGTGAGGGGTTGCGCCACCAAGCTCTTGTTGTTATATTGCCTAATGTCCTACCTATGGTAAAAAAATGGAAAAGAAGAAAAGGAAAAAAAGGAAACCCCACGAAGAATTCCCATCACCAAACTTTCTGAACCCCTATTGGAAACTTTGTGTTTGCGCGCCTCCATTGTTTGTCCGTTTGCCTACTTTTCTTCCACCAATCTTCCAATTGCCTTTTACTAATATCTACTGCGGACGTGTTTACTTTACCCCTGCTCTCGCTGAAACCAAGGGCTTCAAGGAGGCCAGAGGTGCCTAAATCGACCGCTGGGCAGACATCTTCACATTCTAACAAAACATGCTACATCGTCTCCCTAGCTTTACCGCAGCAAGAACGTACTTCTTCCTTGTTGTATCTCGCTCTATAAGTGCGTGTTCTAAGGCGTTTTCATCTCGCTTCGATAAGTAATGAGCTCCCCATCGAGTTATCATAAGTTGTTTCTTACTAGTTTCGTTTTTCCCCTCCTAAGTAGTTACTTAGTGAACAATGCACAGAGCAGTGCCTTCTGGTGGACCTTACGTCGGCAGAGCGCGGGCAGGCCGTCCCACAGGGCGATGGACAGGCAGGTCCGCTTGCGCGAGCCGATCAGCGCGTACCCCCTCTGGCACTCGAACTCGCACGTCGTGTCGAAGTCGAACGAGTCGCTGGAGCAGCTCATGGACCCGTGAAGGGGCGCTTCCAGCGGGGAACATTTCTTCTCTGCGAGCGAAACAGCCGATAAAGCCTCTATTGTGAAGATACGTCTCCATGCAACGTGAACGTGTTGTTCCCCAGGTGAATTTAAAGATAGGGAATGAACACTTTGTCATAGAAATCAAGAGCTTGACGATATCTCGTCTGGTCGGGAAGTAACGGCATAACACTTTCTCAACAAGACTGCTGCGTGAATGCCGTCGGCGATTTTAGTTCTTGACGTGCACTGGTTCAGCTGTAAAACAAGGTGAAAGACTTGTGCCATGGCATGGTGTGACATCGGTTTCATTTACTATATTATATTCAGCCCACACTTCTATCTGCCTCGGTGCGCTGGAATTTCGTAATTGATCAGCACAGGAACTCTGTTCTAACTAAATAATAAAAAACTCTAAGCTGAAGTGATCTTACCGAACGAAAGAGATTTAAAAGGACACTGTAGTTGCAGGGATGAAACAAATCTTTTTGGCAATAAATTCAGTTGGTGTATATGTTCGGCGTTTCTGTTGCTGTGCTGGCCTTACACGTTACCTTCATAACGCCGAGGAAAACATTGATAAACAAGCTTGATCTACTATTATTATGCTGATATGCCATTCACCGCATTTATCGCAACCACTTGTGAGTATGCACCTCCGTGCGAATGCGCAGCTGGCATCAAGAATTGGTCATGTAGTGCAGTCACAGTATAACGCTTATCGGCGTACTGCTAAAGCGACTGATGCGAGTTTACGAGGGACTCACTTTCACACTCGAGATCGCTACCAGACCAGGTGCCGTCGTGTTGACAGACGCGTATGCTGTTGCCGATGAGGCGGTAGCCGGCGTTGCAGCGGAATCCGCAGGCGGCGTTGAAAACGACCTCGCAGTCTGCATTCACCATGTACCCGTTGTCGGGGGGACTCAGCGGGTCGCAGCGGACCACTGCGTGTCGACAGCATACATGGCAATAAATTTTTGTGTTAAAAATTCTGTAAAAAATGGCGAGCCGTAGGTGACTGCAGTAGGTGTGACCCAGCCAGTACGTGAGCAGCCTTCAATCTATACTTCAATACGCTATCTCTACTTTGAGAAAAGTGAAATCTACTCTGTAATTCTTTCAAGTCGTGAGCGCACGCAGACAAGGATGGTTGGCGTCAGCACCGCGGGAACTTATCACTAATATACGAACGCATCCGTAAAAAGTTCGAGTACGTTTTACGATGACGTGGTCATCGATGACAACTGTCATCATTTTCAGCATCGGAATGGTCGGATTTATTTTTGACTCATTATTTTAGTGCTTAACTAAGTCGTTCGTTCATTGATTGATCAAGTGATCAATCGTTCGACCCACTGATTGACTGATTGACTGGTTTATTTGATATTATGAATTGAAATGTATGCAGGAATTTGACAAACCCGACCAACGATCTGAATCAAAGTTTGTGCAACATTGCGTTTTCTTCGAACGCGGCGTCATAATATGCATGACGCGGATAGAAGGTAGAAAGATAGCCGCGCACGCACGCACGCACACACACACACACACACACACACACACACACACACACACACACACACACACACACACACACACACACACACACACACACACACACACACACACACACACACACACACGCACGCACGCACGCACGCACGCACGCACGCACACACACACACACACACACACACACACACACACACACACATACACGCACGCACACGCACGAACGCACGAACGCACACGAGTACAAACAAGGTGAAGGTGACCGCTTATGCACTGTAGAGCGGCAGCAGGCGGCACTCCTAAATTCTCTCATGAAAAGACAACATGCCCTTGCAGGTGCCGCCGTCGGCGCTGTAGCCCCTCTTGCAGTGGCACTGGGCCACACTGGTGCTGCCCGGCGACGAGTTCTGGTGCGCGTGCGGGCACGGAACGCAGATGCTCGCGTCCCCGCTGGCTTCCACGGGCTGGTAGGTGCCCCGAGGACACGCTGTTCGTCGGAGCAAACGAAACAAGCGAGTTACGCGCGTACAACGCCCGATCGACGTATAGACGAGAAAATAAGTAAGTAACAATGAACGAAAGAAATGGCGACGTTGTGCGTTCTCAATACACTGTTCAACATTATCACTCGTAAACCGTTGTAAGCGGGCTACGTATAAGTGATACTTCAAAAGAAAGATGCCAACACGCGCAGCAGAACTGGCCACTTACGCACAGAGCTGCTTATGCGGTGACTAACAGAAATTGTGATGCGCTGAATAAGGGTAGGGGCGGGGAGGGGGGGGGGGGAGGGTGCAAGAAAGGATAGTGCATCTAGCTTCTGTAACGAAAATGATAAGCGTAACGTTAAAGAACAAAAAGACGGCGATACGGCTTAGAGAGTTGACAGGTGCAGCTGATATTATAATTGAGATGAAGAAATGAGGTGGGACAGGTCAGGTACTAAGATGTATTAGGTAGAGAGCTGATAGTCAATGCTCCGTTAAAGTGACAGCATGGATGCCAAGGGAAGGAAAATGTAGTCTCTTATAGAAGATGATGAGGTGGTAAGCTGAGGTGAGCGAGTTTGCAGATGTAGTGACGCTATCGACTGACGCGAGACCCAGATGGCTGGGATAAACGTTCGTGCTACAGCGGACATAATAATAGGCTGATGATGGTGATGGAATGAGGCATAACGTGAAACCCCGCCACCTAACTATCGCGGAACGCTTACGGTGACAGTCTCCCCTGAGTCCCGATCCGTAGTGCCCTTTGGGACAGAGGCAGGCGTACTGGCCCGACGATGTGCCACACGTGCAGAGCGCCTCGTGGTGACAGCATTGGTCGCCTTCCGGACACAGTCCCGCGCACTCGGTCGCGTTCACCAGCTGGTGCGGGCCCACGTGCATATCTGTGAGTTTGTGAGAAAGACAGGGAGCCGTTGGAGACCCCCTCCCCCCACGTTGGCTCCCGAAAACTCCCGGTCACATGACTTTGGCGCGCACCTTTGTTTGCTGCTAAAAACAAAGTGCCCGAAAAATCGATGCACCAATTTCTTTTTCGAGAACTTCGTGCTTTTGCGAGAAAATCGAAAGTTTTCTGGCATAAGTGACCATTGAGAGAACGCTCGAAAAAAAAGTGTTCATCTTGCGAGAAAACTGAAAGTTATCTCGCAAGAGCGTTCATACCTGTTAAAGCCTTCGGCGAGTGGCCCGAGTGTCATGTGCTCGAGCTGGGCCACCGACGACAAATCAGCTGTCTTTGACAGTATAGCATGTTCGCCTGTTTCAAGTTTCAAATTTACTTCGATTCAATTTACATTAATTCACACCCGCCGTTGTGACCTATAGTGGCTACGGCGTTGTGCTGCAAAGCACTAGATCGAGGGATCAAATACCAGCCATGGCGGCCGAAAAAAAAAAAAGAAATACGCCGGTGTACTGGGCATTGGGGTCCATGTTAACGAAACCTAGGTGGTCAAAATTAATCCGAGGTTCCTCACTACGGCGTGACTCGTAATCCGATCACGGTTTTCGCAAGTAAAACCCAAGAATGTAATTTTCTTACGCTCGCTCACATAAACATCTTCCGGGACCCAACAATATTAATTATACGCCGAGAAACGACGTCGACGCTCAATACAGGAACGGGTGCGTAAGAACTGCGCTCTAAACCAAAACCAATATAACTAAAAAGTATACAAGAATGTGAGCAGTACTGACAGTAACGAACAAGGCCAACAGGTTTATTTCAGTCTAAGGTTAATGAGTGAATCTTTAGATTTTTTAAAAAACAAGTGCAAGGAACGAAGGCATGTAGTATTAGAGTTCAGGTTCAACTCAATGTTCCTAATTACTCCAAGGTAAATCTACCGTAGTTAGTGCGCACTTTTAATAATGGAAACGGTGTCTAGTGCGTTCATTATTTAAAGGGTCCCTGAGCCACTTCTTATCGAGAAATGCATTTGAATTAAAAATAGACTATTTTAGGAATACTTTGCAGCAAAATGTACTTCAGTGCGTTCAGCATGTCCAAGTTCTTTCTAGAGTCGTTCTCATTATGACGAATACAATCGGTAAAGTAAGATTTTTCTTTTTACCATAAAGACAACATTAATAAATATAGAGAGGAGCACCTCCTTCGCAATCAAAGGTTGAAAGGTCGCCGTTTAAATTTCTTATAAGTGTCATATATCTTCTTCCCGATCGATTGGTGCATACACAATTGTGCTTGACAAAATACATCGACACACATGTCAAATCATGAGAGTAAGTGTGCAACGTGCTCTAGCCGCAATGTCCCACTTATCGCACGCAAGTGCCGTGAAGGCCTTTTTTATTATTATTTGTCATCCCTCAACGTGAAAGTCACGCACCTTCGTGAAGAGCCCTTCGAGCGAGTGCCTCGAACTCCTCGAAGCTGTCCAGTATGTAACAGTGCTCGTCGTATGGAGTCGAGGCCATGTCCTGCAGTTCCCGTACGTTTCCGTTGCGTATTCCGAACGTGTAGATCGTCACATCACCGTCGCGCAGCATCTTCGCGCATGGCCGAGGATCCCCTCCGTTCGAGTAACCGTCCGTCACCAGGAACACTGCTTTGACAGCGTCTTCGCGAGCAAACTTGAGAATGTCCTTCAAAAGACACGAAGGGTGAAAGAGCGCGTCTGTTGTTCCGGCACAGAATAGTGTCGCGCAAGAAAGCAATCACGGCTTCTGAACTTTGTTGAGCTTCTCATATTGTCAAGCTGTCCGAATAACCAGAGAAGTCTTGAGAGACGACTTCATTTCAGCTCGTACGCCGTACTTGGGCTGTAAGTGGAAGACCTAGAGCTGACTGTGATTGCCAAACTGCTTAATTGCTTTACCGATTCATTTCTCCTGACGTCATCGTTTCATTGCCGACCTGAGTACAGCTTTGTTGCGAACATTTGAAGTGGCATATCATATGTATGAACAAATAAATCAAACTCGATGGGCTGCCTTAGAATGTTGTGTGTAACGCACTATACACTAACTGGCGTCCAGAGTGTGAAGTAGTAAAGAAAACATCAGCAGTTCACACAGGAGAAACGAGTAAAGCAAGCCACGAGCTGCACTCTTTTTCAATTCTGCCACTCTTCTACATTTTACACTCTTCTGATATTCTGCGGTCTTTTTACTTTGGGAAAGACGTTGGCCTCACCAAATCCTAGGATACTGACTAGCTGACTATAGATAAGCTGACTAACCAACCAAGAACTTGATTTCCCTTCTTAATTTCTTATCATACGAGGAGAAATTCTTTACTCGCAAGGGGCAAATGCCCTACGCCAGCACAGTCGAATAGCAGACCTCCTTCAACGCGTGACATAAGTGACAGTACTGCGAATCGAAGCAATGTCGAGAGTGCTTACCATGGCTTCTTTCATGGCCCCAAGGGTGAAGGTTCCACCGCCAGAGTACCTCGCACCGGCCAGCTGCCTATTGTGCAGAGCACACTTGTGGTTCTCGGTCGACGGCGCCGTGATGTGGTCCACCTCGCGGACCACCTTCTTCTTCGAGCTGAAGGTCACAAGGGCCACGTGAGTCCTGTCGTGCGACACCGTGAAGTCGGCCAGCAGCTTTCTCACGAAGCGCAGCTCGTTGACGAAGTTTTCTGCGCCCACCGACGCCGAGCTATCGACGAGAAAGACCAGCTCCGCCCTCGGGGCACTTCGCAGCTTGGAGACGTGCCGCTTGAGTATAGCACCCAGTGCATTAAGGCGTTCACTTTTCGGAGTCGGTCCCGGATATCGAGTGCGGATTGAACGTCCTTCCACTCGGACACCATAGCGCTCGAGCGTCGGACACAAAGTCGTGAACAGAAGAACGAACAGCCACAGCCTCGTCAGAACTTTCATTCTATGTTCAGAACTGTCGTACCTCACTTGACATGGCTTTCAAATATGAATCCTTTCCTGCTCGATAAAGCTTAGCCTGCTAAGAAACATCGTCATATTATCCTCAAAAATGGATAGCAGAGGACAGTTCAGATAATTCCTAGTAATCTAATTGTAATAGATACCTAAGCGCTCAGCAAAATGCTCGCTGTCAAGTCAACCGCTTACTCAGGCCCATGTCATACGCACTGTTCATTGCCACGTGCCAATTGCAGAAGACTTTGCGACGGAACATAAAAGGCCTGAAGGAATTTCTCATGTACAGAAGCTTTCTTCAGGTGGATGCCATAGTACGTCGCCGCTGAAAAGGTTGTTTCCTACAGGGACGCGGATCTTTGAAATTGCATTAAAACGCCGCGAAAGAGTTCGGGCTATCTGGAAGCACAGAATGTCTCCTCTACAGTTCTTGGACTTTCAATCCGACGAGAGCTACTGTCTTCCCTGAAAGTTCATCGTTGTAGCACGCTGTGAATACTCCACACACCGACAACAGAAACTGCGATACCTAGAGAACCCAGACGGCGCCCACGTACAGGCAACTTACAATGTTCAGCTATTGAGGTGTGTCATCCGTTATGGCTTACCAGGCTGTCGAGCGCGTCCACTTCGGCAAGACACACTTACGCAGAAGATCAGTGCAAGTTGTGAAGTACTGTACGAGGACATCGACGAAGCACAACATTCATGCCAGTTATACCAACGGCACCGTCTCTGTATCGCTCAGCCGCACTCCGCAAGTCGCCCACAGCCCCTCCTAGACCATACCTGCGACTAAGCTCACGCGCAAAAGCCGAATCGGACACCTGCCAGTGATACTACCAGTACGAAGCGCGCATGGCGCATGCGCCAGATGCACCTGCCAAACGCTCGCGCATGCGAGTCGTCGCCTCGGAACCCGATCGGCGACCAGGTTGAGCAGCGCGCGTTCCGGCCGCGGCGCAGAGTTGTGAACGTCCCGTTCCCAGAGGGTTCGAAGTCTTCCGGTGGTCGTCGCAAAGCGGTGGGTGTGGGAAGCAGACGCTTCTTGGTTTCCTTGTTTATATAAACGAGGCGCCTGGTCAGCCCGGCGCCGCCGTTCTCGCCGGCGTCGCCGCCGAGTCATCCTTGGCGTCGCGTCTTCCTCCCGTCGACGGTGAAGGGAGGGCGCGACGGCTGGGAGAGGAAGAACCGGCGCCCGCCGATACGCGACGTGAAACGCAAGACGACGGCTTCTCGCCTCGCGCCGAAAGCCTCCTCCCGTCGGGGCGCTTTTATGCGTTGTTGTTCTTCGGCGCGCGTGCGCGTGTGTTTACGTTCCCGCGGCTATACTGCTTTCACACGCGGCCCCCGGGTTTTTCTTTACAACAGCGGGGACGTCTGCTGCTGCTGCTGCTCCTGTGGCTCGCGCGGGGCGCGCCGGAGCGGGAGCTGATCCAGTGGCTGGGCGACAAGTGGATGATGGTGACTGGGCTGAGTGGCGGCGAGACGGATAGGGAGGGGAAGGGAGGTTGAGAGAAGGGGAGAGAGAGAGAGTTGGTTTGTTTTTTGAGCACTAAAAGCGTCGTCGGAAGTGGGCCACTGGGCGACGGCGTTCACGTTGACTGGAGCAGGGCGCGTGGGAGCGTGATATAACTTGCGAGCCAATTCTGGTCAAGCGATCGGCTTTTTCGCCGCGGAGATGATCTCGTGGCGGAAAAAGAGCACAGACCACGAAAGAAACGCGCACTGTAGAATCTTTCTGTTGGCAGTTGAACGGTACAGCGGAAAAGCCTAAATATTCATCAGAAACGAACGTCATACCTAGAGGTTTGCCTTCTTCGAGGATCACGTATGGTTTTCTTTCCTAGCATTCTGCGAAATTAGGGTGGATGGCGAACTTACCGTACGCAAGAGGCACGTACGGCCCGTTAGTGTATTTCTACAGAACCTGTATACTCGCCGCACTTCGCCATGAGGAATACTTGCACGAGCGATTAATTGCTCCTCTCCCTCGAGAGCTTTCTGGCGCCCCGAGTTCCAAGGACGCCACACGGGGCAACCAGGATTCAGCAACACATGTTCCTAAAGACGTCGGTTCTTTTGTCAAAGGCTGTGTGTCTTCGTTGTTCACATGGACACATGAACCGAAACAGGCACAAAAGTGCTTGAACAGCAACATGCAGTACTCCGTGACCTTTTATTCACGTGTCTAGAATGTCTACGAGTCAGTGTTCAAGGCTTTATGTGAAGCCGAACGGAGCCACCTCGAGTTGTATCAAGGATTTATCGCTGACATGCAAAACATCACTGCGTCTTATTCCAGTCAACTTCGTCGAAAATTCCAAGAAAATGTTTCTTCCGAGGTCTTGCAGTTGAGCAAATAGAGTAAAACTTGGCGAGTTGGTTGACCTTCGTAGTAAAAGCGACGCAAAACGAACGGCAACGCAAGACAGAGCGTCCTGTGTGCCGTTCCTTTTGTGCTGCTTTTACTACACATCAAAACGGTAAGTTGGGCCAGTTGGTTGGGATTCATAGTAAGGTTCGTTACAGCGCACTACAAGACAAGTACACAAGAAGGTATAAAACGACGATACGGCGCTGCCTCAACGCAGTTGAGGCTCGCCTCGTCAATTCTAGCGGAACGCGAAAGCGTCTGCCAAAATCAATTTGCCGAAGTCCGCAAGTTGGAGGAAGTTTCGTGAATGGGTTAAAATATCGTCTATCTGAGAGTACAGCCACGAAGCTACAAAAGGAACCAATGCTGGGGCGCTATAACGTAAAACTATTAAAAACTTTTCTATTCCAATTCTGCAATCAGCTCTCCGCGATTGGTCAAAAACATTTTTGGACCACCCCCACTTCACCTGTCTGCCACGCGACGTCACGAAAACCGCGATAGCTTCCCATCTGATATGACGTGCGCACACTGATTATGCATGATTTGACCGAACAATAGAAAAATAGTTATTTCTGATTCGACGCCTTTTCGCCATTAGCACTCGGGCGTTGGTCAAAAGCTTTCGGGCTGCGCCCACTTCACCTGCCTGTCACTCGACGTCACAAAACCGCAAAAACTCACCGCGTTCAAGTGACGTGCATGCGTTAAAGATGCATTAATATGCCGAACAAAACTGAGTTTTCTTCTGAATAGCCGCCGACTGCCCCGTTCCGAAAGGAATAAAAAATGGCTGCAGCTGATCGCTCAGGCACTGGCTACTCGCACCTGCCGGAGAGCATAGGTTTATTTGCGTATATAATAAATTATAAACTTTTTGCATGGCCATGTAAGGTTTTCGAGCACTTTCGGCACGTTTACGGCCTCGTTCTTTGCTGAGGATCCGTTTTAGCGTCATTCTTAAGCTTCCGTTGCATGCCTCCGCGATTGTTGACCAGCCACCGCAAGCTAAGTAAGGGAAAGTAGACCAATCGCAGACGCCGGCACCAGCCTCTTTGTCCTGTTATCGATTTTCATTGCAGTGGCTCGGCCCCATCGAATACCTCTCCACTTGAGCGTGCTCTTCGCCTCTTGTCAGCCAATTAGATAAGACAAGCCCATCAGTGTAAGCAATGTTATTCGTTTTTCAAGCAAACAAAAGTGACCTCCTTTGAACGAGGAGCGCGTTTGATTGGTCTGTTCAGACAACCCTGCGGGTGACCGCCCGACGCTTGCGTCAGCGTTTACGCAAATTTGACGTCAGGAGATTGGACTAAATACATATTGGAATAGTTTTACGCTATAGGGCCCCTGGTTTCTCGATAAGCTTCGCAGTTGAAGAAAAATTCCTCTTGGTCCAGGGGCATCGAACCCGGAACAAACGCCCTTCCAGTGTGGTGGCTCCACTCTGAGCTAATTACGAGGCCAGCAGATCGCATGGTAAGGTCGAATTAATCGAGAGGTAGAAACCCATGGACACTTTATATGATAAATCAGTTCTGCAGAAGCCCGCGAGTTGGAGGAAAGTTCATGAAAGGAAAGAGAAATATCGGGTAGGCTGTATCGGTCACTAGTATGTACACAAATGACTTAACCAAATGCACAAGTTACATTTATTCACGCATTACAAAACATACATGCTTAACTTATGGTAGAGTTAGTGGTGCCCCTACGGTCTACTCTTGCAATCGCGCTCGCTCCATATTCGTAGTGGGCCCGCAGTAGTCAAAGGTGGTGGGCGCGAATCGGCATCCCTCCGTTCTTCTGTCCGTCTCTCTTCAGGCCATTTGTTCCCTACGTGTCGAACGCGGGGTTGCCACAGCCGAGCAACCGCCAAATTTCTGCAACGAACTGCACACTGCACGCTTGTCAGCCTTATAACACCTGATGAACACATTAGGTTAGAGGTTGATGGATTATGCCTACTATGACCAGAGTGAACTTTGAGTCTCTCTCAGACGCGACCACTTGCACTTGGATCGACAAATGTAATGCCGGGCTTATTTAGCTCCAACTGAGTCATGCAAGGCGTGACAATGGCGCCATCTGTGCGCGTAACTCGTGCATGATCGAGTGATGGCTTCTTTTCGCAACCACACCAAAATAACGCTCGTGGGTGGTGCGGTCTAAACAGTTTTAGTCTAGCGTAAAATGCTTGCGTTAGCGTCTATCGCACGCTTAACCTTTGCTTGACGCTGTTCGATAGAGTTTTAGTGCGTGAAAACAACGATGATCCGCAAAGCGCAAAACTTCACCGCGCCATCTAGGTGCGAATAGTCAAAGCTCAATATTACATGTTTTCGTTGTATGGAGTTCTAGCGACTCCTCTGCTGACCGAAATAAAAGAAGTTTAACGTAAAAATTGTCAGCCATTGTGGCCGATCCCCGTCGCGGAATTGCCGTTATTCGAGGCCAGAACAACAAAATTGTAATACACCGTTGTAGCCTTGTTTTTCTCTCAGGGTGATGAAAATTTTCCCCTTTTATGTCTGCATCTTCATGACAGCATCCTTGGAGCTAATTTGTAGCTGTTGCCGAACTAGCTACGAACTCGGTACGCCGAGAAAGCAGCTCAAGGCCCTAGCAGAATTCTAGACTCCTGTAGATCGGCAACGGTAAGAGCAACCAGCGAGCAGGGAACGCTTGGCACTTTGTATATCGTCACTGTTTCACGGTTAAGCAGTGTTACAATATGCCTGGCTGCAGAAAAAAAAATGCGTCATGCTCGTACGTTGCGAAAATGATGTTTTAGAGACCATTTCGTAGGCTTTAATAGAGCAATGGTCATTGCAAACGTGATACAAGTGTAACCACTACGCCCGGTGATGGTCTTGTTTCAGGGAGCATACCAAAAGGTATACAGCGTTGCTTTATTGACCCACCACGCAAGAAAATGTTTAGGGCGTGCCGAAATCGGAGTTACTATCGCGTAATTTTATTTGCTGCAAGAACTAATCAGAATTAACTACGAAATGCGCACAGCTGTAAGTATACGTATGCGAATTCTCGCTGAAGAAAGGAACGGTGGAAAGAGAACCCAGCGCATAGGCGAGGCAAAGTAAACGATGAATGGTCAAGGCATGCGAAGGGCCGAAGGTGTAGCACTTCCGTTAAAGCTTATAATAAAAATACCAAATACGCAATCTGTAAAGCACTGACTCGTTTATCGCATATAGACAAATACAATTCCCGTCGAGGTACCCGTATATCCACGATGGCAACAGATGGCAACAGATGCACGCTAAAAACCTAAAAGAATGCAAACACAAAATGCGCTCACAGGTATCGCACCTGCTCAGTATAGCGAAGACAATTGCTGGTACGTCATAATCCTTTTAAACATCGTCTATACACAACATATCTACACGACAACGAAGTGTGCGGCGCTGCGCAGCCCACGGAATACCAACCGTAGTACACTTGACCGAAGGGTGCGGGCTCGCTGCCCTGTGCTTTTCGAAACACCTTCACTGAACTTCCTGGTCATTGTCAGCTTCTGCTGCTGCAGAGATCATAACAAGGCGTTACCCAGAGCCCAGCCTTGTTGCAACAACGTCTCGCAAGGCGCATCTACAGCTAACTACAAGGGTCACCGATAACGTCTGCTTTGGCCAGTGACCTTGTCAAAGCAATTACCACGCATTAATGACCCTGTAGATTCTAGCAACGTCTCGTGGGACTTGTGACAATCCAGTGAACTGTGCGGTACATCTGCAGTTCATCGTCACCAACAGATTGTGCTCCTCCAGACGCCGCAAAAAAGAACGCAACGTGGTTGTACAGTTCTCTGGCATAGCTTGTATATTAACAGTATACTTCATTGACACTAACGAACACTTCCAGCGTCTAACAGACATCAACGCGCACTAACGTAGTGACCGGGACCGAACCAAGTTGCCGAGATTGTTCTTGCGTATGAGCCCACGTAAATGGTCTGCCTTCTGTAATACCGTGCGCGTGGACCTCTCGACTTTGCCGTGGCTGCAGCTGTAGCGCCCGTTAGTTGGCCGACGGCTCGGTCTGCTCCTGGGCGGCGCGAATGTCGTAGGCTCGCTCGTAGAACTTCTCGTAGATGCGGCGAATGATGAGTATCTCGTCGATGAGCGCCTGCGTGACCATCTGCACGAAGGCGAGCACGATGACGAAGACGAGGCAGAGTCCCGTGATGATGGTGACGTTCTCGCGCACGTATCGGTGCGCCGAGTCGAGGCAGTTGCCCGTGTACACCTGGAACCAGGCGTCGTAGTCGGTCATGTTGAGGACGTTGCGGCCGCACGAGAGGCTCACCACCTGCGTCGCCGCATCGCGATGCACCTGTGATTGTTGTACGATTGGGCGCGGACAGATATTTTCAACGCGAGTCACGGATCGTTCTTGAGTAATTAACCGGCTCCGATGATTCGCGCAAATATAACACTTCAGATCAAGAAGAGTAGAGCGTGTTTAGCGTTTGCGTGTTGTGTCACCAGACCCTCAACAACGCACACTTGTTATAACCTTTTCCGCGCTACCATAGCGAAGCATGGCGCACAAGAACTCCTAAAGCGGTGCCCATGTGATGCTTTCCGTATTGTGATGCATGCCGTATCTCGCAGCGCTCATCTGTCTGCGCTGGACCGTCGCTGATGCTAGAAGCGCGTGACAACGGACTGTATGTGTCAGGCTCCTATCGCAGTGAAGTGCTTGCATCACAATTAAGGGCATCGAATATAACGTGGCGGGAGCGTCCAGTTTCGTAATCGGAGCAGAGGAACATATATTTTTGTAGGCAAACATCTCCTGCACGTTCCCACGCAATACTGCCACTGCATATGCAACAGTGACCTTTAAAGGAGTAATTTAAATTATCTAAATTCAATTATTTACGGACTGCGATGGCCTCCAACCCATATAGCACGTCCACCACACTGCCAATGTTCAATAGTGAGGAAATAATACTCGCAACCGTTAAATCTTTTAAAAACTTTCTTACCACACAGAAAGAAAAGATCATCCGATATGACTTGCGAAATCGAATTTACAGAGATATGATTCCCTTGTAGAAACCGCTGCGGTGTCACTTGTAGAAACCATGTTTTCAAGTTCAATACAACCTGTAAATTTTTTACCGAGAACGGTTACAATGAGAGGCAACGAAAATGCCAATGTACAAAGCCTTAGTGTGCACCCTTTCATTGTTTTCACCACCATTATATTGTAAGAATGCGCCATGCTTGTAATATATGGCGCGCCGCTGAACACATGTTTGCCGTTAGAGGGTTCTCAAAAAAGATACTAATATGTAGGAGGCCGTAAAAGATCTCTGTGAAATGGCCGAACACGTGACGGATAGAAATGCACGAACCTGTTCGGTACTGTTGCGCTTGCAGCACGAATAAGGAACGGAACAGCGCTCACTGCTCGGGTTGGCGCGGGAGCAGTTGAAGTACATGTTGGCGTTCCAGTCCCTGAAGTTCCTCCTCGAGATGCCGCAGCACTGCATCCGCTCCTGCAATCGCCCAGTCGCAGTTTGCGGTTCGCCTGACAAGCAATGGCAGCGCAGACGAAGTGCGATTTGCACGTTTTTAAAAGCGGATTTATCTACATCCGATTGAACTTCACAGCCGACTATATTGTATAGATACCCGTATTCCAGAGGTGCAGCATGGTGCCAGTTCATGAATGGTAAGACTATTATACTGACTCTAAAACGAAGGCTCAGTACTCACTCAACTGGGTGTAACACATTCATGGCGTATTTTCAACAGTGATTTCACTCCCGATTTTCTTTAGCACAATGCAAGTCGTTCGTTATTCACTTATACTCCTTCTTTTTGACGAAGCCATCCGGTCTGCTTGTGCAATATTAAATTACAGGGTAACTAAATAATCTGATGGTGGTTTCTCAACAGGTAAAAGCATGCCAAAAACGATGGTGGGCTGCCTTGCGAAGGTTGGTCGTCTCACGGCTTTTTACGGCAGGCATGCATGCACCTACATATATATCTGTTTGATTTTCTCTTCTCTGGCCCACTTTGGAAAGCGTTGCAGCGTTCACTTAGACGAGCATGACGAGTTGCATGTGGTAGCAGACCCCACTCTTCCTTCCCTCTCCTTCTTCCCCTAGTGTGTGCCACCCCTCCAACGTGCGCAGCACACCTGTATGCTGTCCATGAGCCTCTGGAAGTCCGGCGAGTCCCGGTAGTGGACGATTAGCTCCATGGAGAAAGTCTCGGAGAGAAGCTTCTTGATCTGCGACGGCAGGAAGAAGACGATGAGGCCTACGACCAGGTTGATGAGCAGCAGCGCAGTGATGAACGACGAGTAGATATTCAGCAGGCAGGTGTTCTCGCGCAGCGCGCCGACGCAGCCGCAGAACGACAACGACATGGTCACCATGCCGAACAGCATCACCGATATCTCCATCTTGATCACGAACATGCTGTCGTGAGAAAGCAAGGAGAGAAATACGCACCGTGACTGCTCGGTTTTCAAAGTAGGCAGGACAATAGCGATCTAGGCTGACGGGGTGATTAGGGGGAGGGAGAAATGAGACACGTGATGATATTTAATTTAAGTAAGCAGCAAGTCAAGTGATAGGGAAGGAGGAGATGAGCACACGATACGAGAACTTGTGCTTAAGCACCCGTGAAGAAGTCTCGCTTTTATTTCTGCTTTTGGTCTCATAATGGGATCGGAACTGGATATGAAGCCGAATTTCATTCGGCTGAATTGGATTTGGCAATGAATTTGATTGTCGCTGGATAGGAAGACGTGAAACGCTCTCTGGAAAACGACAGTGTGCTTGAGACTGAGCGGTCGTGGCATAGGAACACGCCTTCCCGCAATCGTGGCTTTGACTGAAGGCATCCTTATCTTGCACTTCAGTGGGAAACGGTTTGCGAAATAGAGACGAGCACAGACGTGCGCTTCATAATATGTGTTTTCTGAATAAATATTCAGTCATAAGCCAGCGGTCGCATTTTCATTTGCCTTCACTGTGCGTTTGTTTTGCTCACGCTGTTCTAGGAAAATTATTCATTACCAACAAACTCCAATTTAACGTGCTTCTCACTAATATTAGCAGAAGCACTTGTACCTGAAGCAAGCACTTTCAATTGGGCAGTATTTTCTCTTGGAGAACTGCACACGTACCTGTAGATGTTGTAGGAAGTCGAATGCGACGGGATATCCGACTTGGTCCAGGTGTCCACGTAGGCGTACGCTCCGACCAGCAGTAGTGTCACACCCATGAACCAGATGAGGAGGTTCATGATGAGCAGCGGGTAGCGCACGTACGGGTTCACGTCCAACATGACCGTCGCTTCCGTAGTGGCCCCGCCGCCCGCTTCAGTAGTCGCGGCCATGGATTTGCGGCCGACACCCCCTGCAGCATAGCACCACGCTTTGAACTTTCCGAACGCATTCGGCTGGAATGTTGAATATCGTCGTTGGCGGATCGCGATTGTGGCATAACCCAAGTAATCGGTGATATACACCATGGAATGGATGCGGGATGGAACTATGACCTTAACTACGGCGCGTACCCATTGCAGTACATAGGCTAGAAATCGGGCCGTAGAAGCAAACACAAATACCGCAATGTAATCAACAAAGGAAGTCGCTAGAGCCAACGTTTAGACATGGGGACTTGTCATCGTCAGCGCAACAATGTAGTTTTTGCTCAGAAACTTCCTTTGTTCAACCACTGTTAAGCGTTTCGTCTCCATCTTCCTGTGTACCATCAGTCTTGTTTGTTTGAATAAAAATGTAAAGTACTACAAGTTAAAATAAGCCAACATTGATGCCAGTAAGACAAGGATTACGTGTTAATTACTAGCTAACTATAATCTACCGAAGAATGGTTAAGAATGAAGAGAGAGCCACAATAAATATTCGCAAAACTTGAAATGAAGAGAAAAGGATTGATACAGCGTGAAGTTCTTAGCGAGTGATATTTCATATACGTCGTTCGTTTGCTGAATGTGTCATCACGAGCGCTATGTTGCCATTGTCATTGTTGTGATCACTATAATGATGCTATAATAATGGTGATCACATGGCGGTGTCCGGTCGCTACAGACACCGAGTGAAGCCTTTAAACAGAGATTCGCGTACGTAATCTTGTATGTACTAAACATCCTCAGGGGCCTCACCAGTAGCCGTGCTCTCGAAGCGCTTGCGATCAGCCTTCTGGGCGCCTCTCACCGCCGCTACCTTGGCACTGGCCACCACGCCCTCTGGTGGCGACGTGTACTCTGCGGAGGCGAAAGGAAGCTCCGGGTCGTTACTGTGGGCCAGCCAGAAGTCGTTGGGAGCGTCCGTTCCCGTGTCGACTGCGGCATTCCGATGCGCTGGCTGTACGGCTGTGGTGAGAGTGCAGGACTGCGTCGCCGCGTCTACAAGGACGGGAGCACGCTCTTCTTGAAGCTGTGTCAGAGGTGGCGTATCGGTCTGTACACTGTCCACCGTCTGCTGCTTTTCCCGCTTCGGTTTTTGCGTCTCGGGCTTCGCGTCTGCCTTAGTCTCTGGTGCCAACGCCGGTGGCACCGGCTTGTCCACTGGATCTATCAGAGGCTGCGTCACCTCATTGATCGCCGTCTGAGTATGAGCACGCTTGCTCGGTGGCGCCGCCTTTGGTGGCTCCTCTTTGACTGGTTGGACCTTCGGTTGCGCTTGTGGCTGCGTCTCGATATATTCAACCATCGGTGTAGCTTCTTTCTTCTTTGGTACCGGGGCCACACCGACGGCGACCTGGCCACTGGGCTGCGCTGACGCTTGCTCTCCGACCTGCTTCGACTGAGCCATATTGACAGGTGCGGTGGCTGGTTGGCTGGCTCGCCCTTCGATGGTCGCCTCGCCCGGATTGCAGGACTTTGGCGAGCTCTCCGATGACACGGTTCCACCTCCTGTGGATGTCGACGTTGACATCGATGACATCACAGCCTGGCCCAGCAATGAAGTACTGACGCCTCTTTGACCGGCTTGAGCTTCGTGCGCGGCTTTGCTTTGATGCGTTAACGACGCGGGACCGGTGGAGATGCTGTGAGTCTTGCCGCGTCTATGTTGTGCCTGGAATTGAAAGAAACGACTACTTGTGATCTGTTATACGAGATGCGAAATCTGAAGACGTTTATCTACGTTGAACAGCGATTGTGTTGAACATCTGCACATCACTCGATTCATGGTATCACAGTGAAAGTAGATGCGACTCAAGGTCAGCGCTGTATTGCCGGCATTCGTGCAACGTATATATAGCGGTACGGTGCCGCCAACCATGAACCTCTGCCCTTTCCATTTACCTAGCCATATTGTCGACTCAGTTAAATGTTCACGTTTACGAAAAGCAAATCGTACGTTAAACCTACGGCATGTATTATAGAAAGTGCTAAAGCTCAATTGGTGACACAAAGTGATACCAATGTTAAGAGATCTCGATCATAAGCTTTTTACTTACACGTATGTGTTTTTTACCAGCTTTTATTTGGCATCGCCTGATGACAACAGTGCATAAATAAACTCATAATAGATTTGTGTTGATTAAACGGAACTAAAGTCGGGTCTTACGCGAGTGGCATCATATATATCCCAGTGGCAGAGCACGCACTTTTCACCTGCTGTAGAGCCACAAGAATATCGAGGCTTCTCGCCACCTAAGATATCTCTCAGTACCTTCGAACAATGATTAAGTTAAATTATGCGGTTTTGACGTGCTAAAACTGCACAGTAGGTTATGAGGCTCCGGCTTAGTTTTGACCACATATATAAAACCAATAGGGTGTCACAAACGTACCGTACCACGGGTAACACCATCGACAACGACCAACTTATTTCCCTACGAGAACAGTCTGATTCATTCTAAAGGAAAAAAATGAAAGCACACACATTTAAATTACGCGAAGCTTGTTTTTGAGTTAGCGAGGCAGTAACAGTATCAGATGAAACGAGTACAGCCGAAATGAGGACGAAGGTGATGATGACGTACGTCGAGAGAAAATGTTGGGAGCTGTATGCACAGAGAAGCACGACACATATCCGAGTACATTTACGTCTGCTATGCCATTTGTGCCACAGTGGCACATGTCTATACTCTGGAGGATTGGGCAGGAATGGGCGCATAACCAGTGGCACGCACTCAGTTACCGAAGTTGTCTACTCAGCAAGGCAGCAGCATCCAGTAGTCAGCTCCCGCATAGGGCGGGGAAGCAACGAAACCTTCACTGAGATGACGCGAGTAGGCAAGGAAACGCTATCTATTGACACGACAGTGGTTGAGGGCAAACTGAAGGTATGATACGGTACGTTTCTGCTATTTCTCAAAAATAAACATGCAAATTTGTCAAGCAGACAACTTACACAGGACGTGCAGAAGCAGAGCCGCATTAAAGCACCGTGGGGTCTAGGTGACACTACGGAAGCGGTTGCACGTCAACACTGTGTGTCCGGCGCGGTAGCGTCGCGGTTATGGCATTGTTCGAGGTCAAGGGTTCAATTCCGACAGCGGCGGCCGCATTTCGACAGGAGTGAAATACAACAACGCTACTGCACGTAGACTTAGGTGCACGTTAAAGAACACCAGGGTGTGGAAATCAATCCGGAGTCTGCCACTATACGGCGTGCCTCATAATCCGATTGTGGTTTTGGCACGTACAGCCCCACAGTTCAATTAATGTTAAGTACGTCCACGTTGTGATGTACCATGTGAGACAATTATATTGTTAAACCCTCTCAGAGATAATTAACTATAGCGCACAACAACGCATGAAGCAAACACGTCTCCCTGTGTGTTCTGTGTACTACGCAAACAGCAGTGGTGCACGCAAGGTAACCTTTAACATCAATTCACCACTCTCGTATTGCACTAAACGCTGAAGAAATGAAACATTCACCGTCAAAATAACAGCTAATTATCCTCAGTCAATGGAAACAGCACAGAAAGCTTCGCTTACATCGATTCCCACAGTGCGTGGGGAACGCAAATTTTATTCCTTGTTTTACCAGTATTTTTGCTAGAGATCTGTAAGAAAAGAGTTACATAACTTCTGTCACCAAGTGTGTACTTGACTCGAAATCACTGGCGATTGGGCTTTCTCTCTAGCTTGGCATCACGGAGCATTCTTAAAGTACCGCTTCGCCGAAGTAAATGAGGTTCTTATGTATGGCTGCAAAATCAGCATGCCCAAAAGACTGCAGCGAATGACTTTCTCAGTTCTCGACCAATATTTCACCAACTAAATGAGCCGGGCAATAGCGCTCAGCGCGTTCTGGTGACGAACTATTGATGCCTGCATCGAAAGGCCTGGGGCAGACGTGCGGGTATGTCTCCTGCAGTCCAAACTGAACAGAAGAATGCTACATGCACTCAAGCCAGTTTCTTGAAAGACCACGCCAGATGTTCGGCGCGCAACCTGTTCTTCAATCACGAACTCTGGCAGCTCGTCCCGACTGACTACCTTATTCCAGGTGACCTCTTTCCGGAAGCTGTTGTCAGTGCACTAGGACACTGAATTCAATAAACTTCAAAGAATGATATATTAAGCTGTTGGTAACAACAAAGCAAAACCGTTAAAGAACCTGCTATTACGTTAAGTCTATTGTGTAGTAGGCTGGCGACACTTGCAATATGCTTATGACATGCCGGTCGAGCAGGTGGAATAATGGCCAAAGAATGTTAACATGTGCACGAAATCCCCCTTCTCTATGAGAGCTACAGTAACAAGGGTGCGAAGTTTAGTAAGATCGCTGTACGGTTATAGGGGCTGGATTAATTGCCGTGCATTTGACGGCCTGGATCCTTTCGATGGACTTGGCGAAGGAACAAGATGGCCGGCGTGCGGGACCTTGATGCTCGCTCACGCATAAAGTGCTCGCTCACGCAAAGACATTGCTCAAACTAAGACAAAGAAAAATACGAAGAGACGCGTAACTGAACATTACAAGAGTGGGTGCTTCATCCCAAGCAGGTGCTCTTTTTTTTTGTGGTACGTGTTCTGCTCCGCCATTTTGTGCCTTTCGCGCCCATATATTTAAGAATGCAGTACCAACAAACCTATGCAAATTGACGGAAGGACATGGCGCCCCGCCCCACTCTCCCCTTCCCTTAGGCATGCCGTGACTTCTGACTAGAGCACTGCACGGGCAGGGATTTCAGACCCGGGCCTGGCCCGGCCCGAGCCCGAAAGTACCATGCGTCGGACCGCTCGAGCCCGGCCCGGTGATTTTAAACCTGGCCCGTACTCTGCCCAGGCCCGAAAGATTCCGGCCTGGCCCGACCCGGTTGTGTTCGACCCATTAACTCTTGTGCCTATACGAAGATAGGTCGAGTTCTCGGTTATTGTGAAGATATTCTCATGTTATCAACTGTGCCGGGCGGCCTTCGAGCTGCATCAAGGCAGCTTTTTGCCTTGCGCCCCCTCTTGCTGGCTAACTGTGAGAGCAATAAACATTTCATTTCATTGCTAGCTGAACACGCACAAATTATTATTCGAATATTTGGCATGAAAACACATACGATGGCGCGTTAGGAAATTATGGAGGGATCAGGCTCGCAACAGCCGCCGGGAGCGGCACAACGCCTGCTTATGTTTAGGGAGGAAGATGTAGAGAAGTGCATCCATTGGTCAACATGCTCGTGCTTTAAGTGTGATATGAAAGGCTGTACTACATTTTTTATATAGTTGTGCGGCAATTCACTATAGCGATAGCATAGGTGAACACTCCCCATATACACCACCAGCCATTTCACTTCACTTTTGAATCTCTTGTAATCATTCGGATGTACAGTGATTGAACTCGAGGCAATAAATTTGGCGCGAATGTAAATTTATATACGCTGGCCTATTGGCTTTAAGGAATACTATAATACACGGGCACCAGACGCTTTCTTCATTAAACAAATTGGTGATCCGCTAAGCTAACACTCACGTACAATCATATTTTCATACGGAACATGCCATTTTTATTGATTTATTCGGCTTCATTATGATAGTGGCAGCTTTTCAGTCGACAAGTTAAGCGTCCTTGTTTCGCAATATATGCAAATTTGGACTCTGTCTACTTTTGTTTCAGTAGAGTGCATGTACAACGTAGGCAACGTAGATTTCCCCCCGTCAGATTCCAATGTGATCTGTTTGTTCAATTAAATTCGCAGGAAACTCACCTACTGCTAGAAAAACACGTACAGGACTGTGAACACGAGGGTTGAGCCACTTATTGTGCGAAAATAGCATTCAAAACAAAAATTCACTGAGACAATAACATTTTCTGCATTGTTTCCTTTTTCCGATTCCTCTCACCATTGTTAAGAAATTTTTCAGCATCCGCGTAAGCTTAAAGTATTTATCTAAGAACATTGGACACTCGAAAGTCTAAATTTAATTCGTTGGACTAATCGTGCGATAACTACAACAGAATATTCAACTCGTTCGAACAAATAATCAAGAAAAATAACAGAAACCAGTAGCGAGTTGCACTATTCCTTAACACTCAAAAGTATGGTCAAGGAACTTTCCAGAATAGATTTGCTACCAATTTATTTAGGTGCTCTGAGAACTTGCTGAAAATTTATTTAATTTTTGTTTTTCCATTAATATGAGCACGCACAGGTAGTGCAAAGCGGTACGTCAGTGACCGCTGTCGAAAATCCACATATTAACGTGCTGCATCAGTATATTACAGAATGCTCTGCCTCTAGGCATGCCTTCTGCTCTCGAAAGATATAGCCAGCTGTACCGAAACTACTCTTATTGATTCCTCTTGTGGTTGCTCTACGAAGGATAGCTTGGATACTTGAAGAGAGTCTAGTGAATTCTTTTGCAGCGAGTCTCGCACCGTGCCGAATAGCTTCCAATCTCTTTAATGCCATTGCAATGCGAATATCTTTCAAACACTTCGTCATGTTGATTCGGCTCTGTGTGTGATGTCTAGCAACTCTTGAAGACAACCCCAATGCGATTCCCCTTGTTTATAGGCAGGACCACGGTCAAACTCACAGCGCTGCCTCCATCGATCGTCCGGTCGTCCGTCTCCGCCTGATCACGATCACCTAAAGGAATTTGCGGTCTTAGTAACCTGTAAGCAATGTTGACCAGAGTTTTTTAGTGTCGCCAAGACGAAAGGATTCCGGAAGAACGCCTCATAAGATGCTATCTAAGCTAGTGCGATTAACATTCTCGCAATCTAGCAACTATATACATAGTGACACACCATATATTGACTAAAACACCTTTATTTAGGATCTGTAGTGGTCCTCCTGAGGTTCCAAGTGCTTCGACTATAGGCGACGTACACTGTCCCCGTGACTGGCTCGCTTTGTTGTGACCATCGCTCGCCAAGGTTATCGCACGATGGTAGGACGAGGACGGTACGCCGACGGCGCATGCAGTGACGACAATGGAATTACGAAGGAATGACGTCGATAGAACGGCGTAGGTATTATGAGCACGATGGAATGACGATGGGATCATTCTGAAGTGATGACGATAAATAACCTCGACGCGATTACAATGCCATGATGACGGTGGCGTAATCACGATCGATTGACGACAGCACAATTATAACGGTAAGGAGGAGAAATGTTGATGGAAGGGCGAAAGTGGTATGAAGATGAGGACATGACAACAATTGGATGGTATTTCCGAAATGACGGCCACGGTGCGACAGCAGCATGAAGACGGTGGCCTGGCAACAATGGAATGACGATCAGTGTACGATGATGATTTCGTGATGACGACAGCGTGACGACTGTATGACGCAAATGGCGGGACGACAACAGTACGACGAAAATCAGATGACAAAGCTGGAATGACGACGACGGTATCACGGCCACGGTATGACAACAAATACATGACGACGACCGTACGTCTACGACGTAATGACGAAGATGGTGTGCCAACCGCGGCATAATCAAGATGGCATGCCAACCGCGCCATAATGGCGATTGAATGACGACAGCATGGTTACAATGGAATGACGTCGGTGGAACAGTGGCGGCGGCCTGACGAAAATTTGATGACGTTTCTGAAATGATGACGATGGTACGACAGCGTTACGAGAACGACATGACTAGAACGGGATGATAATGACTGTATGACAACGATGGAACTACCATGAACTCGAGGACATACGTAGTGGCTCAAGTTTAGTAGACAGCGATTGGATCACGTGGCGTGAGATAGATAGATAGATAGATAGATAGATAGATAGATAGATAGATAGATAGATAGATTAGATAGATAGATAGATAGATAGATAGATAGATAGATAGATAGATAGATAGATAGATAGATAGATAGATAGATAGATAGATAGACAGATAGATAGATAGATAGATAGATAGATAGATAGATAGATAGATAGATAGATAGATAGATAGATAGATAGATAGATAGATAGATAGATAGATAGATAGATAGATAGATGAAACGTTCCTGGAGGAGGCAAATTATGCTGATCGCATTAAAAAGCGGGGCGTACAATTGGCGTGGTTTATCACCGGTACCGTTTTCTCCGTGGCCGAAGAGCGCCGCTAATTCACACTAATCTTTGCAGCGTCCAGCTGCAGCTGTGTCGTTGCCTGCTTGCCTCGACTCTCCCATAAACCGACAGGCACCACTGGCCTAAAATTGGCAAAGGGCTGCAAGTTTTTATAGTCTTCATTTTTGTGGAGTAGCAAATAGCATGTCCGGACCTAATGAGGGCCAGACCCGAGCCCGAAGCTCCTAAGCCCGGGTCTGGCCCGGGCCTGTGCAGTACTCTACAAGTTCTGACACAGGAATTGGTCGTGATATATGTTCCGCAGCGTCCCCTTTTCCTCCACCGCCCAGCTCTATATTTGTTATGATGACTCCCTTCACCTCCTTCCACACTTATTATTCTACCTTAGATCAGCCACTCCTAAGCATCCACTCTTGACGTAGTGATCAGCTGCCTCTTTGTCGGAAAGCCATCGTAATAATTCCTGTTGATGAGCCTTTTATAAACTGCTTGTGAGATTTACGAACACGTTCAGTGTCCAATTTCAGGTCTCTGTAAACATTATTCATGAGTTACTGTTCAAGCAAGTGAATTCTCCAGAAATCCGTGAGGTATCCCTGAGGTGGAGAAAGTTTTATGATAAGGAGGCGTGGCATCTCACCGAAAGTAGCACGAAACTGTAATGTTGCTCCGTGCTTCAACTTGTCGATTGACCCGTTCTCGCCCTACCATCCGCAACTTTCCTAATGAGGTCTGTTGGTAGAGCTACAGTGACCAGGGTGAGTCATGATAGGGGTGCTAGGTCCGATACCCGGAACGGGAGGAATTTTTCTTCAGCTGAGGACCTTTCTTCTAAAAAAAATTCATATGGGCTTTCCTTTGCAGCTCTGTGCTACTTTCAAGTGCACGCCAGCTTTCCATTTTATGATCCTTTATGATACAGTCAGAGCTCGTTACAACGTACCCTCTTAATTCAGAAAACGGAGTCCTTTGTGTCCGGCGTCATGCAGTATAGCACAAAGGCTGGTGACAAGGGCACCTAAATATCACTAGTGTTATAATGGAACCTTTTCGCCCTTTATCTGGAAAAATAACTGCGTAACAAAGTGTATAACCGGCCGTCTTGTTAGCGCTCGCTTAGTAAGCCTTGTATACTTCGCAACGTCTGCCTACTTATCACCAGGCCTTGTCACTTGCATCAGAGGTGATCTTGAACTTCAAACGCAAGCTACTCAGTTTTGCACATGTGAACCTTTCGATGCTGCCCAGACAGCTCTATCCAGAAATCTGCGCGACTAAAATGGCCGAATGCGAGTATCGCAACGCAGGCATTGGCGACTTGACCAGAATACTATACCCGCGCCGGCGAGTTCGTAATACTTCCTGCACGACACAAGCGCATCTCATTTATTTAAACCTATTCAACCCTGGAGCAGCCAGGCTTGTTTTCAGGCGCCCACTTCGAGCAATTGGCCTAAATTTCGTGCATCGTATCTCACATCCTGCGAGCACAGGATCCACTCAGACAAGGTTTTCTTGGCATTGGTAGTGGAGCTTGACGTAAGAAAACAAGAATTACCGTCTGTTAGGTTCGAAAGTATTAACTACTCGAATCCGTTGCAACGAGCGGGTACTGTACCTGAGACGACGTTGATGCTGAATGCTTGGGTGACAGTCGTTTCTCCCCGTTTTTCTTGGCCGCCGCGGCGAGTGTTTCAGTATCGGATGGCTGGCCAGCGCTGATAGTCGTCTTCTCCGGAGTCGGCCTCAACGGCTCGTCAGCGTTTGAGGAGGCGGTCGAATGCTCCACCTTCTGCATGGCGATAGTAATGATGATAAAGGTGATGCACCCTTTGAGACGAACGTTTACAGAAATAGACTCGGCCGAGAGTCAAAAGAAACCTTGAATTGAACAATACGTTATGCATATCCATTGCACGCTTTAGATTCTATGTGAAGTGATAATTAAATGATATGAGACTGTTCGTCTTCTGCAGCGTAAGGGTCGTGTGTCTGCCAGCAGTAAGTCGACAAGACGCGGAAACGTCCACCACATGACCCACGTGACTGCAGAAATTCCACTCTGCAAAATGGGCCCGCCTGTCATCGCATCATCTCCGGGATCAGCACTATTTCACTGCCTCCGAGACCGGTCCACCTTACTCGGCAAGAAGCCGACCGACCACACTCACCAATCCTCGGGAAAAAGAAGCACAAAAGGATTCGCTTTAATAAAGGAATTATTCGCCTTGAAGGCGTATATTTCTTTCACCGAGGATGTTTAGATATACCGTTTGTCGTATCACTGCGTAATTCCGTAGAGAACAGAGCCGGTCACCGGCACTTATGCATGGTTAGTACAGCTGATTCGTTATGCGAGATACGAGTGCTGTCACGTGATTTGCCGGCGAGACAGCAGGCGCAGCAGTATGTAGTACCCACAGTCAGCCAAGTCCGAGAGAGTTGGCCTGGGAAGTTTCATTTAAAATGCAGCAGCTTTCCACACAGTAGTTCTAGCACTGGCACATACTTTCCGGGGCCGCCAGGTGAAACCAACCAAACGCAACTGGTAGCCTTCTCAAAGTAATCACACTTGAGCGGCGCAGCGCACCCTAAGGTGTAGCCCGAAACAAACAGGGATAATCACTTGAACAGCCAATGGAATGCTTCGCTTGTTCCAGTTAACGATGTGCTCGGTAGCTAAGGTTATACCAAACCGTTTGCCGCGTCGCGCTGAAAATGGCGGTTATCGGTTGATCACTGAAACATTGTCATTGGTTGGCGCTTGGAAGAAAGATAGCCTGCAAACGCTGAGCACCATGTGAATACCAGTGGGAAGAGGAATTATCGGAAAGATCCCGTGTGAGAAAATCTAACGAAGTTGTCACTCTTATTACTCGTTATTACTCGCTCGTCCTGTGTTGCGCTGTTCCTGTTTTTGTTCTAAAGATGAACCAACCAGCCCCATTGAACACACTGCTAATGAAGTTGTGCTGGCTGCGTTTTTCCATTTCCTCCCGATCGAAATACGGTGGCTGGCAGTCGACCCAGCGACCTCGTGCTTACGGCTGTGACTGCAGCCTAAGTTCGCACACAGAACCGAGCCTTTTTTTTTTTTTTTTTGCGAGCTCCAACGACGATTCTGCCACAACACCTCGCCTTTCGACAATTGGTCAAGGAGACTACACGTCACACTGTAGGTACATCGCAGGTTGTTCGGACTATAGACTCTCGAACGTGTGGCGCACCACCAACGACCTGCGGGTTGGCGGCCATATACGTCAAGCACTGCCTTTGCGCACACGTGCAACGCTCTGTACGTGAAACAGCATCCAGAAACGGACGCACGTAACAACTATAGGCGTGCATGCAGTGTAGCGAGTGCGAATAGCTTACCCGGCTTGATTTGGAAACGCGACGCTTTTTGGATTTGCCCTTGGACCGTTCAGTCTGTTTCATCTTCGGGATCGCGGGCACGCGATGGCACGCGCTTCTTCTGTTGAGTTCGCGGCCTGATCGCGAGGAAAGCAGGGGCCGGCTCGTGGCAATGGCTGCCAGTGAAGAAGAGGTGAATAAACGAAATTTTTGTTTGTTTTATATGCTTTTACGCATCCACTCATCGGACCCCTTCTCTTCTCTCCTATATATATATATATATATATATGCACACACTCCCAGGGCTCTACTAGTACACATAAATACCCAAGAAAGTGGATGGGAAAACAGCGACGCGGTAGCTCAATTGGTAGAGCATCGCACGCGAAATGCGAAGGTTGTGGGTTCGGTTCCTACCGGCGGCAAGTTGTTTTTTCATCCACTTTAATTTCCATTATTCTATCGTTTCTTCATTCCATTTATTAAGCACAAGTAATTTTCCCTATGTTGTCCTTGGTGTCAGTGTTTGTTGGCTTATCATGGTATGACCATATATATATATATATATATATATATATATATATATAAGCCTACAGAGCACTAACTGAGGCAAACCTCTCTGCCTTTCCCGTAAACGAAATATATCTATCATGATGATCACCATGATCGATCACCACCACCACTAGCACCGAAATGCAAAACCATCAAAAACACCCGTGCGCTGAGTGAGTGAGTGAGTGCGTGAATAAACTTTTATTAGGTCCAGCAATGCGCGATAAAACGCGCACCTGGCTAATCCCACGACGAGACTTACAGATCTATAGTCTGCCGGCCCGATCGCGGGCGCGCTGGGCGGCCAGGATTTGGTCCTCAAAGACGGGACTTCGCAGGAGCACGTCCCACTCTTCCTTGGTGAACTTCGGGCCCAGCGACCCGCACTACCAGAGCATATGAGGCAAAGTAGCAACCTCACCACAGGCCACGCAAGAACAGTTCGCATAAATCTCGGGATATATGCTGTTAAGGGACGCCGGATTTAGGTAGGAGTTCGTTTGGAAGAGTCTGAGCGTGACCGCCTGCGGCCTGCTTAGCTTGGAGTGAGGCGGCGGGAAACCCTTCTCTTTAAGTAAAATTATTTAGTAAGTTCATTGTGCGTGATAGGAGCGTCTCTGTGTGCGGGGAGAGAGTCGCCCGATCCGAGGGCAGCGCGGTCGGTAAAGCCACCCGCAGCCTCGTGGGCAGACTCGTTGAAATTCAGAGGAACCACCTCAATCGCCCCGACGTGGGCAGGGAACCAAATGATGGAGTGTATGGAGGTGTCGCCGTGTTTGGCGCCTTTCAGAATTTGAATTACCTGCCGGGCTACCCGGCTTTTCTGGAATGCCCTTACGGTCACATTCTAATCGCTATACACCCTTTCTCTCCGACCGTCTTGCATGGCGAGTGCAATGGCCACTTGTTCGGCCACCTCGGGGTTCGTCGTCCGGACAGTAGCACAGTTGATGACTTTGGCCAGCGTGTCCACGACGGAAAGCGCAAAAGCCTTGCCGTCTCGGTATGCAGCTGCGTCCGCGAAGCTTGCTGCGATCTTGTCCTTGTTTATTTGCTTCAGTATATTCAATGCTCTTGCCTTGCGACGACCTGCGTTGTGAACGGGATGAACGTTGCGCTGAGACTTAGGTGCATGTTAAAGAACCCTAGGTGGTCAAAATTAATTCGTAGTCCCTCACTACGGCGTGCTTCATAGTCAAACTGTGGTTTTGGCACGTAAAACTCCATAATCTATCCACCAATAGCACGAGCCAGCTACTATCTTAGATGTGGGCCTACTCATAAATAGGCGAAATAAAATAAAATAAACAAGTGTAAAGAAACATGACACGTTGACCAACTCTGGGCCCTTATAAAGGAAGACACAAGCCTAGTACAAATGTATAATGTCACAGTTTATAAATTGTCTCTAGACTTCTTGTTGACAGCTGCATTCTTTTAAAACATATGTCATTTTGGGGTGTAGGCATACTGCTTTCACACAAAAGTAGTTGAGAAGTCTGTATACTTTCTTTGGTCTACTGCGGTTGGTAAACTTCTGAAATGGATACCTGCCCAGCGTCTATACGGGCACCAATCGACGGGAAGGGTAAAGCCGCAAGTCTGCGGGCTGTCAACACACAGTCTTTAGATGTAAAATCAATTCTACAGGCTTACTGCTGACTGTCTAAATAATGTTTTCTAGCTAAACAAAAATTTTGAAGGGTTCGTTGTCAGCGTTTTCTGCGTTGTATTTAGCACTTCACGCCCTTTCCTGGGTGCACACATGCGGATAAAAGTTGTTGGAACGCGAGAGTTATGGCTGTAGGCTGAACTAAATTACAGTGGAATCTGGCACCACCGGAGGAAGGGGGAGGGCAGCAAAAAAATTGGATCAGGCATGCGCGTAGGCCGACGCTCACAGCCACGTCATAACTCCCGATATGATTCTCTATAACTGTGGATCGCAGTGTCATTCGCCAAAGAGTTACTATCAGCTTCTGTGGCTGAACAATCGCTACAGTGGGATGGCGCTAATGGCATAACTGTTACAGCTGTTCACCGGCGATATAGACACGCCTCTGTGACACAGGCGAGTGTGTGCATGCTGATACTAACATACGGGGCAGAAACAGGTTAACAGGGAAGCTTGAGAAGTTAGGAACCGCGGAAGGAGCGCTAGAACAGAAAATTATAGGCGTAACGTCACGGAGAAAGAAAGACAGGATTAGACAGCAAACGTTGTATTCCATGTTCAAGTTAACAAAGGAATACAGACGGCAGATAACCGGTGGCCTATTAATTGGAATTGGGGCCTGGACAAGGGAAGCAGTCAGGGTATAGCAACAACTTGATTTAGGCGAGTTGGTTCATATTGAGTAAAACTTGAAGCAGCGCGATGAAGAGGACAACAATCGAGAACAAACACAACAGGCTGGTTGACCTTTCAATAAATTTTCCAGTTGGCAGTACAGCGCTCATCCTGTTGTGTTTGTTTTCTATTACTGCCCTCGTCTTCTTCGCGCTGCTTCGAGTTTCACGCAATCAGGGACGGCAGAGAGGAGGTGGTGTGATGAACTCAGGAAATTTCCAGGCATCAGTTGGGTGTCAGCTGACACAGGACAGGGATGATTGAAAATCGACAGGAGAGGCCTTTTTTCCTGCAGTGGTCGAATGGCCGGTATCGGACATGTGCGAACAGCGGCATCGCATGCTGTGTAAACCTACGCGACCCGGGGTTCCAGGTAAAGCATACATACGTAAGCGTGGACATGAGTTCCAACACAAACACAGCGTTGTCGTGGTGTGGTCGTCTTCATTTCACAGCCTTCATTCAGTCGTGATCATTCCTTCGTTGTGATGCCGTCGGTCATCGTTCCACTGTCTTCGCTCTGTCCTCGTCACCGCGTTGTCATCCCGTGTACATCATGCCGCCATCGTCTCACCGTCATAATCCTGCAGTTGTCGTCATTTACTCCTTTACCAACTTTTGTTTTCTTTATGTGTATTTTGTTGTTATGCTTGTCTAAACGTGTAATTATTTCCTCCCCGACCGCTTACACTACTGCAGCTATGTTTCCGGAGGTTAACGAGTCTGAACAAGTTTCGTAAATTTCGTCTACCTGGCCTCTTATTTTGACTATCGCCGTCTGCTATTCTATACTGGAGCCGCAAATTATACCAAACGCGCAAAATAAGGTTACTTTAACGAACATACGCCGCCGCGTTTCAGCACTAAATTTATATTTTCACAGGTCTGGTTTGGCTGTGCTATCTCCTTTGTATACGTACACATTGCAGTGAACTGGAAACACACGATCACTTTTTACTTGCATGCCGACAATTTTCCTCGTTACGAATAATGTTTCGCTCGAGGTCCCTGTAAACAAGCTTGGCCTCAACATGGATGCTCCCCGTCCTACTTCCGTTTGGAGCTTCCACATTGTAGCACACCTATACCGGATTGCTTGCACTGCTGCGGAAGAGGAGGAGGAGGAGGAGGAGGAGGAAATCAACTTTATTAGAGGCCCTGCAGGCCACGAGAGCTTTGGGCTCTCATGGAGTGGGCGTCTCCCACGACGGAACTGGGAGGTTGAGTTTCCTGGCGGCGTCGTGGACCTGCTGGACGGCCCAGAGTTGGGGAGCGAGTTCTTCGCTCCGGATTGCTTCTTCAAACTTGCGCTTGTCCTGTTCGTAGTTTACGTGAGCTTGCGGAAGAATTCATTCTTGAATGACGTCGCCCGCCTTCCTAAAACAATAAATGAATTAATTTAGATTTTAAAGGGTTTTCGATTAACTTCACTATATAATACATGAAAGTATAGTCGCACCGTTAAATAACACGTCTTTCCCCGGTAGGACATCTTTCTGAACCTCTTTAATACGTTTTGCGCAAACTGACTGATTCTCGGCCGATATCCCCCTTGGTAGGGATGTGCACCCACTTGCGCAAGGAAAACAACAGATTTGCCCAGCGTCGTTGGGCCCGAAGTTCACCAAGAAAGAGTGAGACGCGCTCCTGCGAAGTCCCGTCTTTGAGGACCAAATCCTGGCCGTCCAGCGCGCCCGCGTTCGCGCCGGCATGCAGGTTAGGCCTGTCAGTCCCGTCGTGGGATTAGCCGGGTGCGCGTTTCATCGCGTTTTGCTGGACCCAATAAAAGTTTATTCATTCACTCACTCAATTGGCACGTGCCATATACTTGAAGGTCCCAGCACCGACAGGAACCTTCTCATATGGCCAATCCCCCTCGTGGGTACGAGCCATGTTTTGAGGCAACAGCAACCTTCTCAAATACGTATTCACAAATATTGTATACATTATTTGATATTTCGTTTTCTTTATTGTTGTATTGAACTACCCGGTTGTTGGTCAATCCCCCAGAGTGGGTATGTGCCACTAATGTATGGATTCTACCTCTACGTCTACCTTCGGTGCATGACGGTAAAAAGCGGAAATCTATATCTTAATTAACATGAACGTTATACTTCACCCTGATTTACTTTTCCGTTTAGGTTTTTCTTTCTCCCCTTCCCTTTAACTGCCGACTTCTTGGCCAATCCCCCATAGTGGGTAAGCGCCACAAGCGAGGAGCAAGCAACCAAGCAAACGGTAGTCTTCGCCTTGAAAGTGGGCTTCCATTCGACCTATCAATATTTGTTTAGTTTGCCGTGCTCGATCGTGCCTGGGTAAACTAAAATTCGCACCTTTGTTTGCAGGAAGACGTATGCGCCCGTTGAGGATACAAGCGCCAGGGTCTTCGCCGTGAATTTGCTGGCCCCACACATGAAGGTATCGTGATCGATGCGACGTCACCGTGACTGAGCGCTGCACGGCGCTGAAAAACCAACATTGCGAGAGCGTCGGCGGCCGAAGCATGGTTCGAGTGTGTTCGGTGCCGAGCGAAAACTCCTGGGCCCTGCTCGGAGAATTGCGCAATAATGTTTCGAAAGTGCTGTTTTTTTACATCTAAAGTACCGAGATGCGTGACATTTGCCGTGACGCTACTCACGCTGTTGGACCAAGCCCGCTGTTTGATCTTCGGAGACAGTAAGCATGATTTTTCTTAAAAATAATTCTAAGGGTTAACGTTCTGAAACTTATGCTTGAGGGACGCAGTAGTGAAGTCCGGATTGATTTTGACCGCCTGGGGTTCTTTAATGTGCATCTATAGAATGAGCACAATTTTACTGACCAAGGAGTCAGATTGAGGTTTATTTCAGTAGTCTGCACGAAATATGCAAGAACGAGGCGAGGAAATATGCGAGGAATGCAGGAACATTTATTTAGTTACCGGGAAGATCAATTTCGAGCATGTACTGTACTTCTTTGTCACATCATCAATGTACTACACTAGAGTCCTGCCAAAATAAAGAGAAAGAAAACATGATTTAATATTTATATTTAGCATCATGTCAAAAAATATCAAATGGTCAAAATTAAACCGGTTGCCCTCCGCTTCGGCATTTCTCATAGGCTCAGTGCCGCTTTAGGACGTTAAGCCCCACGAACCAATCAACATTGTGTGATAGCAGGGAAGGCTTTGATACCTCGCTGCCACTGCGACACTCTGTGGGCGTTAAAATTTAAAACTAAACTTGACTAATATACCTGATTGACTACTCTACCCGATCCATTTGCAAACACGTGCTGAATTTCGCTGTGAAACATGATGTTTTCTGGCCAAATGGCGGATGCCATGTTATCAGAGCATTCGTCAGCCTTTCAATGTCCTTTTCTTTTTATTACCTCTCCTTGGTTATTATTTTTATGTTTGAGAAACAAATAAGTGAGTGGTGATTTAGCATTGCATACTAGAGAAATGCGTTACTATTACTTCACACCTCTTTGAAATCCTGGATGCATGATCTAAAACACGTTCAGCACATTGCAAGGTGTTGTTCAGGAGCTGACTCACTCGACACACGTCCTGCCTCTTTGAGGAGCCAAGTGCAACTGACAGTGGCCCGGAGCAGGCTACCGTCAGTTGCTTTCTAATATAACTCTACCACGTGACCGCCTTCCCACTGTTCACACACATACACTTTCTTTTTCCGACTTTGACATTCCTAATGCCGCCGCATTAATAATCACTATAGCTGTTTTGTATTCCGCTTTCCGACTTACTCCTTACTTGTGAACGCACCCGTGGTCTTGCACGCCATCTTCCGCAGGACCGATGTCGGCCTGCTACGGGGAACTCGGCTGCCTCAACTTGACGGGCTTTTACGACCCCAAAGTGCGCTTCGTCAACGCCATGCCATGGCCGCGAGCGAAGATTGGCACCCACTTTCAGCTGTACACACGCCGCAAGCCCGATGTGCCGGACGTCTTCGCATGGAACGTCACCGCTCACCAGCTGCGCGACTCGGCCTTTGACCCGCGCATCGAGACCAAGCTGTTCGCCCACGGTTTCCTGCAAGTCGCGAGGGTTCCCGATTATCCGATGAGGGTATGCTGTTATGCTGATGTTCCTATCAAGCAAACCGCGCAAGTATGGTTCTCCGTTCTCGGTGTAAAGTAACCATGTCGGGATTGCTTTACTACAGCGAAGCCTTCTGCGCCTTCTTTGCCGGGGTTTGGTATGTCTCATATGTCAGCTTCTTGCCAAATAAAGTGGGCTGACCCTGGACACAGTGCAGTATTAAACTGGACTGATTACGGAGATGCCGTGATGAAGGGTGTGCTGATCCCATAGACAGTGTACCCGCGGTCGCGTAAATCACCTGGTCCACGGGATGGGCGTTTCCGCGTCTTGCCGGGCACGCACGTGGCCGCTACGCTGCAAGACGTGGTTTAGAAGATGAACAGGCTGGCTCCATCTCCTAGACATCGTCGCACAGTGCGCCTCTTGCGCGGCACTGCGCTTTTCCTCTTACGCTTTCGCCATACCCTCCTCCTCCGCTTTTCTCCTCGCGTTCTCTTCGCTCTCGCCGATTTTTTCGTCCTTCGCTGCGCTCTGCGTTCGCTCTTTCATCTGCTGCGCTCGGTTACGCCGACGCCGACTCTCGCTGCATGAATGGGTGCCTAAGAGCTGCGCTCTAAAATGAGTGCGTAAGACGTTTTTTGTTCGCCATCTCTGACTCGAAAGTTTGTTCCCGAGCAAGGTCGGCCTATCTTGGGTTTCCTAGATCACAGCAACAGAATATGAGGCCTTCACTGGTTCACCGTTGTTGTGCGATTCCGAATTATTGCATGTGCCACTGCCACAATTGTAGCCGTCGGCGACCAGATGTTTCGATAAAACCAGGATACACGAATGTTTTTGTTTTCAGGCCGTCAAAGATGCTCTTCTACAACTGGGGGACTTCAACGTGATCCTGGTAGACTGGGCGAGCGGCAGCAGGTGCGAATACGTCCAGGCGACGGCCAATGTCCGCGTGGTCGGGCTCGAGGTCGCTCGCTTTATCAGCCTGCTCCAGGTAACGTAAAAAAAATTCAAGTTCCGGCAGAACTCATCTCACAATGACTCGACGTTAATGCCATCAGAATTCAAGCAATGCAGCAGCATGCTATATTGCTATCGCCGACATGCGTCGCGTTAATCGTGTACTGCAGCTGGGATCCTCTCTCGCGCTTTCCTCTGGACACGCCGTGCCATCTGGCGGCGCCGCAGCTAAGTCCCCCTCTTTTTGAGTGGCCTTCGAGATCGCTCCGGTGGCACGCCGGCGCGTACGAACCGTGTGCTGCAGCCGGGCTCCTGCGTCTCATTCGCGCTTCCCTCTTGCCTCTGGACACGAAGCGCCACCTAACGGCGCACACGAAAAGTTCGTGCGTGGCCTCCGAGATACGGTACACGCCGGCGCGTGCTAACACTGAAAATTATGCCCTCGCTAACGGCAGGCATTCCTAGCGCAGTGCCATAGCGTCGGGCTGCTTGCTGTGCTTCAGGAACCCATGTGATGCGAGCTCATTCCGCGCAGCACCGAAAAAGCTTTAAACGCAGATAGTTTTAATGAGGCGAGATACAAAGTAGGCGAAGTATATATATACTTCGCCTACATTGTATCTCGCCATATATATATATATATATATATATATATATATATATATATATATATATATATATATATATATATATATGTGTGTGTGTGTGTGTGTGTGTGTGTGTGTGTGTGTTCGCCCTTATGTTTGGTTTACTTACCCAACAGTTTAGGTCGGTGGACCGACCTTTTTCCAGAGATACAGGAAATTTGCGCAACAGTATCTTTATTGTTTAAGTAGAGAAAGACAAACACGCAAGAACGAAACGATAGAAAAAAAAAGAAAAAAGGGAGAAAGAAAGAAGAAAGTAAATGGCCTGAGGGATATATATATATATATATATATATATATATATGTGGGATTCCCAGTTCATCTACATTTGTAACAGTGGATTGACACACGCTCCAAAATAGAAATTGGGAACTATACTGTATGCTTGATTGAAAGCCGAATGCAGAGCGTCAAGGTCACCTTTTCATGTAATTATGTGTAAATAGCTCTATTAGTTTGGTTGTTCATTCATTTAAATCGCTAGTTCAATGTATTTTATTTATGTTTAAATTTTTTGAAGGAAGCGTTCGGAGTCAGCCCCTACAAGTTTCACATGTTCGGTCACAGCTTGGGCTCTCATATAGCTGGCTACGCCGGACAGAAACTGCAAAGGCTCGGAAGAATTACAGGTGAGCAACGGCTAAATCCACCTCCGTTGTTTTCACGCTGTGACATGTTTGAACTAACGCATTTTTTTACTTACGCTCTTCTTTTTTGTGTTGACGTCTACGGCTATCCTATGAGATTGCGCTTCAGAGACCTGAAGCCCTTGAAAACTTTTGGTCATCAAAATGCCATTTGTTCAATCCCTAGAAACTTTTAAATTTCACGTACTTAGCTCTTGAGTAAAACTACAACAAGGTGAAAACTGGAGACAGATGACGATTATTGTTTGGGGACAAAGTACAACCCAAAGGGTGTAAACCTTTTTTAGAATGAATAATCGTGCCATCTGTCTTACCTGCATTTCCTTTCTTTAACGCTGCGAGCGCGGTACTTCAGGTCACGAACGGCATGCGCGTTATCAGCGTGACATAGCATTCTCGACAGGAAAGTAGCGAGCGCAGCGTTTTCAAGAAAGGAAACGCAAGCAAGGCAGATGGCAATTATTGTTGTGGGACAAACACACACCCCAAAGGGTACAACTGTTTTAAGAGTGCGTGGTGTGCGTTTGTCTTGTTATTTTTTTTAATGACTATAGCAACTATAAGAAGGCTCAAGGCTCATTCACGCTGTCGCCGTTGGCGTAGGCGTCGTCGTGCTGTTCCGCTATCGACGGCGCATGCTCTTATCGTGCACAGAGCTAGGGTTCGAGGGTGTCCAGCAATGCTGAGCGCGTTTGGCCGCAACAACGACGAAACAAAGTGGACGCACTGTCAACGCTATGCTCGATCACCTCGGCGGCAAAGCCAAACCAGGGGCCGTATAACGTAAAACTATTCCAATATGTTTTTATTCCAATCTCCTGACGTCAAATTTGCGTAACCGCTGACGCAAGGATCGGGCGGTCACCCGACGGGTTGTCTGAACAGACCAATCAAACGCTGTCCTCGTTCATAGGAGGACACTTAGTTTGCTTGAAAAACGAATAACATTGCCTACACTGAGCGGCTTGTCTTATCTAATTGGCTGACAAGAGGCGAGGCGCACGCTCAAGTAGAGAGGGATTCGATGGGGCCGAGCCACTGCACTGAAAATCGATAACCGGATGAAGAGGGTGGTGCCGGCGTCTGCGATTGGTCCGCTTTCCCTTACTCGGCTTGAGGTGGCTCGTCGAAAATCGCGGTGGCATGCAACGGAATGTTAAGATTGCAACTAAGACGGATCCTCATCAAAGAAGAGTTGGCAAAGTGAGGTCATAAATGTGCCGAAAGTGCTCGAGAACGTTACACGGCCACGCAAATGGTTTTATTGTACGCAAATAAACCCATGCTCTCCGGCAGGTGCGAGTCGCCAGTGCCTGGGCAATCGGTGGCAGCTATCTTTTATTCCTTTCGGAACGGGGCAGCCTACGGCTATTCAGAAGAAAATGCAGTTTTGTTCGGCATATTAATGCATCTTTATCGCGCACACGTCACTTTGACGCGTAAGATTTTGCGGTTTTGTGACGTCACGTGACAGGCAGGTGAAGTGGGTGCAGCCCGGAAACTTTTGACCAATAGCCGAGGGCTAATGGCGAAAAGGGGTCGAATCAGAAATAACTATTTTTCTTTTATTCGACCAAATCATGCATAATCAGTGTGTACACGTTATTTCAGGTGGGGAGCTATCACGGTTTTCGTGACGTCGCGTGACAGGCAGGTTAAGTGGGGGTGGTCCAAAAAAGTTTTGACCAATCGTGGAGGGCTGATTGCAGAATTGGAATAGAAAACTTTGGAATTGTTTTACGTTATAGCGCCCCAGCGTTCTGCATTCCGCTGCTGAACGCTGGCATATACTACACTATAAGCACAGTAACGTTCCTGCCGAGCTGCTGTGTGTATGCTCTGTTCCGAGCGTAACGTGCAGTAGACATCGACCTAACGCTGTCTGACATTTCACTGAGCAGTTGCTAACGCTGACGATTTCCCGTCGATCTCCTTTCGTGCACCATCCAGCTGCGACGCCTGCAAGGCCACTGGTATAGAGCTCCTATACTCCAGCTTTGTGAAACGCCCGTGATCGGTTCCTCCTGCCGTACAGGGGACGTTTTCTCGGACAATCACTCTCGGTGATACTATCGCCTTCGCGTGGCGGAGTGCTCAACCAGCCAATCAGTCCATGTGATTCTGCGCAACCAACCAATCAGCGTGCTCCTGATGGCCGAGGCGATAGTATCGCCGAAAGTGATTGTCCCCGGAATACGCCCCCGGTAGTTAGTTGCCTTGCGTGCTGCCTCGTGCCGACACGTCGCAAATAGCACCGTCCGAAAAGTTCGAGCGCAATACGAAGCCTTACTGTCGCTGTCAATGCCGTCGCACATCGAGATAAACTGGCAAACTTTTGTGATCAAGAAGCAAACTTTCTCCTTGTTTGCGACACCGGCTTTTTGCTCTCGCGTTGTGGGCTCAATGATATTTTAGTTCTTGAAAGTGTTCTTATTCCAACTGGACAACCTCCCTTCCTTTCCTTGTTTTCTCCTTCTCTGATCAATGAATGTAAAAAGAAAAGGACTTTTTGTTCCTTCTTCTGCTCGCACTTACGGGGAGGAATCGGTAACCACGATATGTAGATCGAATAATTTCTTGTGTTGATATGGAGATTGTTGGCGACAAATACACCGCCGGCTTCTCTGTTACTGTTGAATGAAATAAAATAAGGAGATTGAAATTGAAACGGCCCCTTACTGCAGCATAGCAGTTCACTAACGCACACGGTGCAGTAGTCATTTATAAAGAGAGAGAAGGAGATAAAGCCACCTCCAAAGATTGATATATTCTTGGTTTAACGATCTTCCATGACCTGTGGTCAATCTTCGGAAATCTCCAAGGCGTAGCCCCTACCTACAGAAGCTGGCACATGCTAGCGAAATATTCGCTTCTCAGTGTACCCCCGGTATTCCTGGTGTGTTACTGTGTGGAGCGTACGGACGCCACTGGGCAATATATATAGGGATCTGGAGAAGGAAATGGCGCCTAGTTTTGCAACCCATCAGTGAGCACGGCGCAGCGTCGAGACACTGGACAACATGAGCATCGCCAGACTAGCATTCTGGCGTGTCTCATCTTGTGCAGTGTCTAAAGACAGGCCACATTGCTACGACACGGGAATGCACTGGTTCGATCCAGGCCGCAGCGGCCACATGTCGATGGGTGCGAAATGTAAACCATATGACTCGTTTACTTAGATGTTATTGTACGTTAAAGAACGCCATCTAGTCCAAGGTAATCCGGTGTGACCCACTACTGCGTGTCTCATAATCAGATCGCAGTTATTGCACGTAAAACTACAGAGCCTAATTCTTTGTTAGTTCGGTGAATAAAAGAAGGTTCAGTGCGGAACCAGTGTTTCCACAATGTAACTTACCTTCGTCTGGGCAAGGCTCCTTGTCGAAACGTTGGTTCCAAGCTGAGCCTGCCCTTGTTCGGCAACTCTCGATCAGTCGAAGTACCCGAGTGTTAATCTCAATTTCATCTGTAAGCTCAGTCATTTTGGACGACTTGCATTATCTACTGCGTCATCGTGTGAGTTTATCGATAACGGGTTTCAGGTGGAATTTGTTTACGCAGATGGGTGGGAATGCAGTGACGGTGACGTCAGACAATCTGTCAGAGCAGCCAACATCCTCCGCCCTACCTACAGGCATAAACACTTTACCCTAAGACTACTATCCTTGTCTTATCTTAATATAGCGCGCTTCTCTTGACCTTCGGGATGTTTGTACAGGTCTTGATCCTGCCGGGCCATTCTTCGAGGGCATGTCTCCTTTAGTACGGCTGGACCCGGGTGACGCCGTTTTTGTTGACGCCATTCATACCGACGGAGCACGTTTTATGATTCCTCTGCCTATAGGTCAGTCTCAGTCGTTCTCAGATTTAGATGAGATTTCACTAAGTAAATCAAAGTCTTTGAGTTTATTCTAGCGAATGATATACATATGTGCACACTGCACCTGGTTAGAGGCTGTGAAGAGCTGTGTGGAATATTTAGTGTTAGAGAATTCGTTTGATCTGGTGGGCCACGTGCTTGAAGACATCGCGTAATAAGCATGTATTGTAAGCTAAGTAAACCCTGCGCCTTCGCTGTCTAACTTTATTTCATTTATTTTCTTAATAAATGGAAAATGGGACATCCACCCAATTGTAGCAATCGCTACAAAGGAAACCCATAGGAGTTCCTCGAAAGAAAAGCCTCGCAGTTGAAGAAAAAATTCGCCCTGAACCGGGACTTGAATCTTGGATTGGCACGTAAATCCCCAGAATTCATTCATCCGTTCCAGAGTGGCGTTTCAAAGTTTGGGAATTTGCACATGTGCAAATTCGCGATTTGTGTCGAAAATAAATCAGTATGGTGAGTGTGTATTATCAAAATAACGATAAATAGCTTAGGGTCCTATGCTGTACCTTGTGCAGGCTACCATGGAAGAAAACCTTTTTTCATTCACTTAATTAGAAGTAAAATGCAGCAAGAAGAGCCAGTAAGGGCTCATCGAAAAATAGATCTTTGTAGTTGAGGAATCCTATCTAATCGGGCAATCAAACCACAAAGAACCACATGATCAGATTGGCCTCTTTACCAACCTAACCAGTCGGAAACTCTAGGATAAACAGCTATAATAAAGGAAACTCTGCAGAAGCCATGCGGACGACAACGTCCGCTTTCTTGAATGTACTTCCAATTCGCGCATATCATCAGAATTCATTTAGTATAATATTTCGGTCTCCTCCTATTTCCAGTTGGTTACGGCATGATCGATCCAGTGGCGCACATCGACTTCTATCCCAATGGCGGCGTCACACAGCCCGGGTGCGAAAAGATCGTCAAGAACTTTTCACTCAAGAATGGAGTCGTCCAAGGTACGTAGTCCTCGCATATACCTAATGACGTTGGCGTCTGCCCTTACGGTTGTAAGGGTTGGGGTCCGGCGTGAAATAGATGGTAGCTGGCCCATGCCATCGTCCAACTCATCCACGCTGAGGACGTTGTTGAAGGGAGAGGCTTGTTCTCATAGAGAACGAGGAATATGGGATTTATTTACAGTATCTACATGAGAACGTTACAGTTCATCAGTCTAGCATGACTGAAAGAGAATGCACACCCAGCAGCCGCGCCACGGCTGCTTATAAACACTCTGTCCTTCCTAGATCCCTAGGTGAGGGAAAGCGGCCGTTCAACCATCGACCGATGGGAGCGTCCAAAGACATCGTCGCCGACCCGTCTTTGAGGGGAGGGTTTATACACTCACTTCCGCACGGGTTTCACTGACCAAACCGAGGTGAGAGGGTTCTCGCAGACAAGGGTCCTGCCCCGAGCAGGCGTCTCTTGATCCCAGTGTTGACTCCGCAGATAGTGGCCGCCGCGTCTGTCCATTGACTCACGACTTCTAAGACCCGTGAGACGGTGCCACAAAGCTTGTTCTTCCAGGAGTTCCCCCGCTCCAATCAAACTGTGAAGGCGCGGCGACTCTACAAACAATAGTTGGTCCGCCGACTGCGCCTAGACATCCCGGCGCCGCTCGGTTGGGAATGCGGCGCATTGTGGTCCTTACAAAGCGAGTCGTCGCAGCAGACATGATGGCGCCGATGGGCTGTTGACTCGGCGCATTGTTGTTTTCCCAAAGCAAGTAATCGCAGCGGGCCGGGCAGGTTTCGACGGTCGCTTCTCCTCTAGTTCGCCAGCACCCGCAGGCCGTTCGTAACACTGTACGTTCGTCGATCTGTTAGTGCGAGGAATCTGTCAGCTGCTGGTTGTCGAACTTCGAAAATGGGCGACTTCCAATATTTCTTATTTTTAGAAAATTAACATGGGAGTGCGTCATTACTGACTCAAGGTATCAACTAATGACTTAAGTTCATATCGCGGCTGTCGCTGCCTTCTGATTTGCATGGGCGCTGAATTCATCTTCTTTCTCTGGCGTCTCCAGGTAACCTCCAAGAAGGGCCTTTGTAGTTCCGCCAGTTTAATCCCACATGCTACGTCATCAAAAACTTCACTTCCATGACAGCTATGTCTGCGTGCAGTAGCAGTGCTCGCGTTTGCCTAGGAAAGCTATGGGGAAATGATACAATGAACAGTATTGTGACATGTTTGTTTAAGCCGCTGCTAGAGATGTTTGCCCAGGAGCCTCGGTAAATGGAGATCGCTTGACCAATGGCTGTCTTCATTTTCGAATCTGCAACACGTGCAGAAAAGTTATTAAATACAAAACTGAGTGGGTGCCTTTAGTTAATCACTTAAGTTGTTAGTGGTTATTATATGATCTTTGAATGTACTCTGCTGTCAAAAATATGTTGCCGAAAACGTTTGTTTGTTTATCTCTGCTCGACTATTTGAGGAATTTACCCAACTGTCAGAAGTGCCTTTTTATAGCCGTTCTTGGCAGTTCATGGCCTTTACGTGCGAGACATAGCGCTGCCAGTTTCCATATGCGTACAAAGAAAAAACAGTGCTATGCTATTGGGCAGTGACTGTCATAACACAGAAATTTGAAAGGAAGCTATGACCATCCGAAGAGTGTTGAGACGGAAATTGATAAACTTAAGGTTAAGACGCAGAAAGACAACAGCATTGATTAGAGAGTGAACGTGGACTGGTATTTTAGTTTAGGATGAGAGAAAGAACTAGAGTTGAGCAGGTTGTGTGATCTTGCAGAACCGATAGGTAACCGGTGGTTATAAGAGCAACGGAACGGGGTGCCAAGGGCATTGAAACGCGGTCCAGGGCTTCAGATGATTACTAGTTGCAGTGATACGATCAAGAGACTTGCAGGCACAGGATGAAGTCGGTATAGACACAGGACATAGGTAGCCACCATAACACAGGTGAAGCGGCGTCCACACGAGCAAATAACAAAGGACGCGCTACCGACCGCGATTGGTGGCCAAGGAGCAACTAACGATGGCCGATGTTCACACCGGCGAGCACGTTACACCGAAATGTCTTGCGTAAATTGCCGCATAAGTTAAGTGACGTCTGACGTCTTGTTCTTGCGCTGCTGGTTCGTTCAACAGCTTTTCCGACTCCAGTCGCAGATCTGGCAAATCGAGCAACGAACGAATGAGCAGAAATGGTCGCTCTTCGACCAAAGCGACTACTTGCGACCATAGCTCTGTGGCCAACTTGCTCGCACGACCTCTGCGATTCGGTGGGAGAGTCCTTCGTCTAGTTGGTGGCGGTTGGTGGTGTAGAGGTGATGATGGTGGTGTTGTGGTAGTGGTGGTGATGGTGTCGACGATGATGCTAATGATGATGGTGCTGCTGCTGCAGCTGATGATGATGATGCTGATGATTTAGAAGACGGCAGCCTCGAAACACTGGCAGCGCGTGCGAAGAATACGCAGACTGCGCGTTGTCCCCCAGACAGGCTTTCGGGACTCGGTGACATGCCGCCATGAGCGAGCCAACCAGTTCGTGGCCGAGGCACTGGTGACTGAGGCGAGTCGTGACTTGGGACAGTGCGCGTTCGTCGCCTACGCCTGCGCCAGCTACGACCTGTTCCTGTCAGGAAAATGCGCCGACTGCGGACCTGACGGGACCGGGTGCGCCATGATGGGCCTCTCGTCCATCAGGTCACGGCCTCGGCAGGGGACCGTGAAGATGTACATCCAGACGAACCAGGAGGCCCCTTTCTGCCGTGCGTGCATGCAAGTAGCACGTTCCTGTCTTTACTGACTGGTTTGTCTTTTATTTATTTATTTATTTATTTATTTATTTATTTATTTATTTATTTATTTATTTATTTATTAAGCGAGCGAGCGAGTTTGTTGGATGCAGATGAGCATTATCTTTCACCGGTTACCGAGTATACCGAATAATCAGCTAATACAGTCGAAACTCGGTTTAACGAAGCGATGACCACGCTCAACATATTTCGTTATTTCGGGAAGTTTGCAAAAATTGGAGAAAGGAATTTTGCGGTCTTTCGAAACCTAAAATTGTAACGTAGCGACACGCAAAAGCTACCGCGGCATCGTATTTGCCGCTGATCCAGCCATCTGTTGCATAAGCCATGAAATAAAGCAACCGCCGCCGCCCATACCGAGGCGGTATTGGGACCGCGCTGTTCCGTTCATGGGCGCGGCCTGCAGCCTCGTCAAAATAAAGGGCCGTGACTATAGCGCCTAGACGTTTTAACGCGTTAGCTTTAGAGCGCACGCTCGAAGAGAAAAACCCGTCTGTGTCAAAATTTGAAAGAAATCATCGCTTTGCTTACTCATTTCTTTCAGGAAAAAGTTCGCTAAATCGAGTTTGGCCAAGTTAGTTTCGTTAATTCGCGTTGATGACAACATCAAACCCTATAGGTACCTGCCGGGGAATGGAAATTTCTTCGTTAGATCGGGAACTTCTTAAATTTGGGTTTCGTTAGATCGAGTTTTAACTGTAGTAAAATAAATAATAGCTAAATAACAAAACTCACGAGCGTAATTCTAGTAACTGCTAACGTGATCATCGTTAGTGTAGGTTTTTCTGTTTACGCTTTTAAGGCTAAGCACTGAATGCAGTCTCTGAATTACCTGCGAGCAGGTCAAGCTGTCCGTAAAGGCGCAAGGCTTGAGAATCACTGCCTTTAACCGACGGGGCACGCCGATGAGCCTGATCCTAAAGCACGTAACAAAATGGTTTCTGTAAGTTGTCCATGCTATGAGAACATTTCTTGCAGACTTCTACTTCTGAGAGCGGTATAGACGGCAATTTTTTTTTTTTTTTGTTATTAGAACAGTGGACGGCAACATGGTTTGCATTACGAAAGATGCAAAGTCAACTGAAGCCACTTTTGATTTATTTTTTTTCCTTTATTTTTTTTCAGTGTACCACTATTACATAGTTGTGTACGTAGGTCCACTGCCTTCTCCGGTATCTGGGAAATTGCGCCTTCAACTGAGGGGGCAAGAAGGACAAGCAACCTTGACGTTGAGTAAAACGTAGGTCAACGTGTTCAATACCACCCTCATATAAACAGCCTACTGGTGCTTGCACGCATGATCGTTTACCTTTACCTGCGCCTCGTATACTGAGCTACACTGTTCATTCTTTCTGATTTGTCGGACCGAGTTTTCCACGCTACGAGAGCTCTCTCCTTGCAGCTGTACTAATTGTCAAGGCGGACAATTACTGTCAATACGGACAATAAGTGTCGTTGTTACTTTACTGATGCATACAGTCTTTTGAACATTTGTAGAACTGTTTGCTGTCGGGTCTGTTTGTACAACAGGCCCGACATATTTCACGGGGTGCTTCTATCGAGAAGTACAGGTAATGAAATGGTACCTGAAATTTGGCCTTAGATAATAAGCTGACGTACCTTGAGCTTCAAATACATCGCTGGCGTAGTGACCGTCATTGCTTCCCTTACACAATGGCAATAAGGGGGAAACCACCCCTCCAATTTGTGGCAATACTGAAGACTTTAGACGAACTAAAACGTTTCTATGCAAAGACAACCTTGTGGTTAACTTTCGTTGTCGTCTGGTGTACTGCTCACGTATCAGTTTACGACGTCCCTCTTTATCGCTTATGTTGATAAGAGCACCGTGTGCAAAGTTTACCTTGCTCAGTAATTTCTCCATTGTGTTAGAATCGTGAGTCTAGCTTGTTGGTAACAGAGGCGATGACGTTGTGGTAGGGGTTTTGTTATGGTAGATATTTCGAATACGAATTGAATAGTCCTTGCTTTTCGACTCGCATTCGATTCGAGAATTCGCTACACAGCATTGTCGAATATGCGTTATTGTTCCAATATAAGAAATAAACGCACTTATTAGAGTCTCGGTTGAGCGCGAGATAGATTTATTAACAAAGTGGAAAGCGTGCTGACCGCACCGTAACTGTTGATAGTGCGCTGAGTCCTGAACATTGGTCAGTAACGCGGAAGAGGGGTAGAAGGGTGACAGAGAGAGGAGGGGAGAGTGCTCGGAGCTGGAAGCTCTGCTGGCATAAGATTTGTTAAATTATTTAAAATACTTTACAGGCTCAAATGGCGTTGAGTAAGTGGGCTTTAGTTACTATGAAGTATCGAAGCACACGAAGACTAATCCGAATCATGATGCCGCAAGAGAGCCGATAACAGACAGAAATCAGATAACTGACTGCAGAAAGCGGTTTATATATATATATATCATGAGAAGCCAACAAACACTGACACCCAAGGACAACATAGGGGAAATTACTTGTGCTTAATAAATGGAATGAAGAAACGATAAATTCGCGAAGGTTGTGGGTTCGGCTCCCACCTGCGGCAAGTTGTTTTTTCATCCACTTTAATTTCCATTAATTTATCATTTCTTGATTCCATTTATTAAGCACAAGTAATTTCCCCTATGTTGTCCTTGGTGTCAGTGTTCGTTTGCTTCTCATGATATGACTAATAAAAACGGGCCCCTCGGTTAACCCCCTTTCTTCTCGTATATATATATATATATATATATATATATATATATATATATATATATATATATATTGCGTCTACAAGCATTTACCGGACGTCCTGTTGTGAACAGCATTACATACACGCATCAAATAATGTAACTATTAAACCTAATCTCTTTTGGCAAGCAGACTCCACGCAATCTTCTTATTTCGCTTTGTTTAGGAACGAGAAAAATATTCGATTCAATGTTCGAAGATCGTTTGTCTCGAATATTTGTATTCGTTTTAGTTGAACTCGAATGAAACCCTATATATTCTCGTTCTGCCACCGATATTCGCGTTCTGTAAAATTCGACTCGTCTGCGCGCAGGCATGAATACTTCTCTTCCGGCTCCCGGCTCACGTACCTGTCCACAACTCGGACAAGGGTCGGTGACATACTGGAAGGTGCGGTAAACCTGCTTTCTACCGGCAACGGTTACAGGGGCGAGCTCGTGATTCAGAGAGTGGACGTGTCCCTGATGAATAACATCGCCGTGGCCAGGTGAGATATGTCGACGTGTATATAGCCTTCCGCTCGCTTCGTCTAAGTCGAGGATGCTGCAGAACCGTGTGTCAGGATAACTTAGGCTGGTCATTCGTTGTTAAACTCTCTACGTTGCGCTCGTTCGGCGGAGGAACAGGACCTGTCAAATTGAAAACCTAATCTCAGAGCAGGCAAGAGCCTCGTTCACAGGAATGCGACAGCAGCGTATCGCATTTCTTAGCGCGTCGCGCCAATACTCGTGCGACGGCGTTTACACGCGGTGCATCACCCTTCGTCTGAAAGAAAACCGGAACCTAATTCCGGCTATTTGCGTTCTGCCGGTGAGTGGATCGAGGCAAGTAACACGGCAGCAGCCGCGTCTCACTTTCGTTCTCTCCTTCGATGCGACACGTCAGCATAGTCGTGCACCGCGTGAGGTAGACTTACCCCGTCTTGAACTCTACCCCCTCCTGTCGCATCGTGCAATTCGCCTTCCTATAGCCGTTTGCGTGGATGCGCGATTCGCGAGCAATGGGTTCACTTGTCTTATTCGTGTAAACGCCGCTGAGCACAAAGTGTGGCGGGACAGCTTCCTAACAGCCAACTTACTTTATTTACAATATAATGAGGTTATATAAAAAGTTTATAAAGTCTTGCTAACACCTATAGTGTGACTGAACTACAGATGCCTTAGTCAGCGTCTTTTAAAACCGCACTGCGTGTGTTCTGTTGCGCTCTTTATTCCGCAGTCTCTACTTCATATTCACCCTACTCACCCTGGCAGCTCTGGAACTTGCGTTTATCATAAGGGTTTCTTCTTATTTTTGTCATTGTTGCTGTATTCACGCTAATTAACAAACCAAGTTTTGCCGTGTACATGCCCAGTGGCTCTGTGCAAGCTGAGAACAGTGTTCATGGTATTGTATAAGCGCGATGACAGCTAGTTCGCGCTCTGTGGACTGTGGAACCAGTAAAATATCATACAATGCAAGACCAACTGGCCCCAGTTGCAGTCTTACCGGTGTTCATTTCTTTCTTTTCCTTCTTTTTTTTTTCAGGTACAAGAAAAGAGCCGTAATACCTCTTTTTCCCACAGTGAACAACGGCGCCCAGATCATGCTGTCGAGATGCAACACCTAGTGAGCCGGCGAGGGTGCAATGCGCATGCCACAGTGCTGTAAACTAATTTACACCCTTAAATGGGAAATGGGAAGAACGGTGTGAATCGGCCTACAACTCGCACCCTTACACCCAAAAAAGGGTGTAAGTGCGTGAGGTACACACCGATTTACACCACTATTCAATTTAAGGTTGTAAATCACATTACAGTGCACGGGTCGCGAAACGGAAGTTTTCTCATAAAAGAAAAAGATTATGGGTTAATCTCCTTGCTTTTTATGGTCTCTCGTGTCCTTTCTTCCCCTCATTTTTTTTAGATTTATAGTCAATAGTGTTTTAATTTTCTGCTTACAGCAAGGCGAGTTTGTGAGTGATGAATAAATCAATTAATCTTTATGTTAATATTGAATCAACGTTTATTAAAGAATATGATCTAATTCGCAAAGACCTATCTGACGACTATGGTCGGCAGCGCCAGGCAACGCGACTTGTGACTCTATTCGTTCTTTGTTTCTATAATTATTGCACATGCACAATCTATATAGCTAATTTATAACATAATTGGTTTTGTTGTAACAACTTAGTACCATCATTTCCGACCGTGTTGGTCCTAATGTCTTTATTGAAGTGAAAATTATTTGTTACGTGCACCTCAACGTCAGAAGACCATGAAGAATTAATAAAAAATTCCAACTAGAGTATTTGGCAATGAATCGAAGGTTTTTCTTTTTTTTTCTCCTGATCTCAAAGTGTCGTAAGCAGCATGTGGCTCTTCAGGCTTCTTTTTAGTGCGCGAACACAATGGTGTGAAGTATGGCCACAGATTATTGAAAAACATTTTTCTGCCACGCAGGGTACCCGATATGTGCTATAGTCAGCAGGCCCCTATGATACAGCACAGAGACCTAATCTCAGCGTGATGCGACGCACAGACATTTACGATTTTTTATTTAGTTATTTCATACTGCAAACCTAGATCAGGTCCAAGCAAGGTGGTTAAACACAACAATAATACAATGCATTATTCAATCAAGTAGGGTGGTAAGACAAAACAGTAGTACAATGAATCAATCAATTGAAACAGGCAACAACGAGTTATTCCAGTCTGTTATAGTTCGGGGAAAAAAAGAATACTTGAATACATCCGTCCGTGCAAAATAAGGTGTTAGTGAATTCGGATGATGGTGTCGAGTAAGCCTCGACGTTGTACTAGACAGATGCGATGCAGTATTAATTGATAAGTCTCCATTAAAAAGCATGGAAAGAAATCGAATTCTGGAAGATCCATATTTATATGCGGCGCAAAGTCGAAAAACTGTACACTTAGCATGTTGCTGACACTTGCATTTCTGAGAATATTATTGTTTTTACCTGTGTCGGATATTTCATGCAACACATTGATTCCTACAGGAGTCATCGGCCCAGAAATGATTACGCGAGTGGATTAATCTTCAAGTGTTCACTCTAAAAAATACATGTGAAAGAAAAAAACAAATAACGGAAAATTCTATTTTTACTACAGAAAATTTATTTGAGTGAAAACAAACACATTGTTTCATTTCAAAAAATTACCTTTCCTGCTTATTGCCAAACACAGCTTTTGATATTGTGATAAGCGAATATTGTGATAAGCAAGGCACATAGATAGGATTATCTTTTTTAAAAAAAAAAGCTCATCATAGCAACCGAAAAAAAGAAAAAGAAAACTCGCAGAAACAATGGACGACGATTGCGAATGCAAGCGAATGGCTGAACGCTTCAAGAAAGCTATTCGCTTTACGAAAGAAATGGTGTGCTTCAGCCACATACAAGGTGTTTGTCTGTTTCTTTATTTGAGCCAAATTTTTATAAATTGCCTGTGGCAAATTGCACAATTCTAAACCTTGAACTAAACTATTCGATTAGGCGGCCATTACTTCTACGGGAAATGAAAATGCTCAATTGAACAATTAACAGAGTTACGTTAATTACCCTTTTATTTAATTACTTTACGGCGCATGTTTCAATCTACGAATTCTAAGCGGCGAGTTCGCAAGGCAAATCCAATTGGAACGAATTCGAGATAGTTTCGAGATATCCACTTTCAGTGTCCGACGAAATGCATTGCGTTACAGTTGCTTTTGTGCTTCAATGCATAGAAGAGCTTTTTCTTAAAGAAAGTAAGTGGACCACTAATGCATTTTTACTGCAAATCTGACAGCGCGCATATCTCGGAACCTGTGCAATATAAAAACTCATCATAAATTAGAATTACGTCGCATTCGTGCAAAACACATAATATTGTTTTCACTTCAGTTCAGTTTATTGTCCTTAAAGAACCCCGGAGGGGGTATTACACAAAGAGGGGGTGAGGGTTACATAAGTTCCACGTTATGTATGCATCATTGGCTAGACGCAAAGTGATCAATCACACGCTCTTGAAACAAGGACGGGCAAGCGACGCCAACAATGTCAGCAGGAAGGCCGTTCCAGTCTTTAGCTGTTCGAGGAATGAACGGGGCGGAACAAGGAGCAGAGTTCGGGCACGCGGGCTGCGACTTTCTGCGGATGACTGGTGCGGTGAGAGATGCGTGCTGCGGTAACGATGTATGGCGCGTGATGAAGGGTGATTGTGCATTGGTTGATTGAATAGGAAAGATTGTGCGATTCGTTTGATTGTGCATTGATGACCAGGGTTGTTGAATTTAATGATCTCGGTGTGCTTTTTGGTAGTCCGCCAGAGCGCGTGACTTACACCGTCATAGAACTCGGAAACGGTCGCCGTGCCGGGTATCTATCGCACCTCGCTTCGCCTGAATCACAAGCGCTGCAGCATCTGACATCGACAACCCACTGGACAGCTGACACTTACACGTGCTCAGCTGGCATGGGTCAACGATTTTGGATCGCCGGCCAGTCAAAGCACTACACGAACAACTAGTAACTATAAAACTGAGCGTTCCATAAAGATCGGACGCAGTCCGGCGGAGCGCGTGAGCTAGACCTAATCGCCTTGTTCTTCGTGTTAGCTAAGAACAGTTGCCTTTGAATGTCGGTTTTTGTAGCCTATCTCCGCCGGCCTGACTGCCCTTAGTTTTGGTCGCTGTTCTTCTGAAGTTTTCCTCAATAACCATCTCTAAATTCTCTTTAGTATTTATTCGCTGTTGCGCTGAAGTCCTTACGGCGAAGCTGTATGTGGCTGGGTTCTGGAAAACACTGCGTGCGTCTATGAAACCGTGTAGGAAGAGAATTCCTTCCCATACGTGGACCGATCCCGAAGATAGTGCAATACCGGGCCGACCCGCGGCGGAGGTGAAGCAGGCATTTCCGCCAACTTTCAAAAATAAGTTTAATATCTTCGGTCCAAATACAAGCCGTATCAGATATTAAGCTGATCAGAACAGATACGACACTTTGACCTGCGTCGGCCATGTCTACGTTCGCGCCGACCTCTCTTTGTCGGCGTTCCAAGCCCTTCCGTATCTCCTTTCCTTTCCTTCCGCTCTCCCGTGGGGGCGGCCCCGTAAAAGGCTCACTCACTCTATAGGCTGACGCGACGCAGACTTCGGTCTGCCGACTGTCGGTGACAGCGATATTTTCCTTCGTGTCGGCTCCTCTGTCACACTGTACCGGGGCCGAGCTCTCCGCCGACCGGCAGATTGTCGGCATCGGTACAGAGGCGCCGACACGAAGGAAAAAACGCTTGGAACGTTTCAAAGGAGCGACGGCCAGGTTTCAGATCGAGTTTGTGGGGAACCAATTTTGTGCGGCCTTTGTTGTGTGCGACCTCCTGTGGTTTTCGAGGGGCCTCACAATCATTATTGCACTGCGGGACGTCGGCTATAACGCACAATCGCCTTGGCTACGATAAATCAGCGTGTGCCCTCGGAGTGCAGCGAGGTGCGTATCTGTTCCACGTGCCGGGATTCGTTAGTAAAAGGTGTCGTGCCGCGTTTTGCAACAATGCATGGGTATGTATACCCCCCAGTGCCTCATCATCTTCCGAGGCTCAAAATCGTGGAGGAGCGAATAGTCGCGCCTCGCCTTCCAAATATGTCCATACGGCGTTTGACGCACGGCAATTGACAGTTTGCCATTAAGGAGCCCCCATAAACAGCTTAGTCAACCAAGGGAGCAGGCTGGCTTCAGGAAATGTTACTCTACAATGGATCACATCCATGTCATTAATCAGGTTATGGAGAAACCCGCAGAGTACAATAAGCCTCTCTATATGGCTTTCATAGATTACGAAAAAGCATTTGATTCAGTAGAGATACCAACAGTCACAGAGGCATTGCGTAATAAAGGAGTACAGACCGCTTACGTAAATACCCTGGAAAATACCTACAGAGTTTCCACAGCCACCTTAATTCTACACAAGAAAAGTAGGAAGATACCTATAAAGAAAGGGGTCAGACAAGGAGACGCAATCTCTCCAATGCTATTCACTGCGTGATTGGAAGAAGTATTCAAGCTATTAAACTGGGAAGGTTTAGGAGTAGGGATCGACGGCGAATACCTCAGCAACCTTCGGTTTGCCGATGACATTGTTTTATTCAGCAATCCTGCGGACGAGTTGCAATAAATGATTGAAGACCTTAACAGGGAGAGTGTAAGAGTGGGACTGAAGACTAATATGCAGAAGACAAAGGTAATGATAAATAACCTGGCAAGGGAACAAGAGTTCAAGATCGCAAGTCAGCCTCTAGCTAGAATCTGTGGAGGAGTACGTTTACCTAGGTCAACTAATCACAGGGAACCCTGACCATGAGAAGGAAATTCACAGAAGAATAAAAATGGGGGATCGCATACGGCAGACATCGTGAGCTCCTAACTGGGAGTTTACCGTTATCATTGAAAAGGAAAGCATACAATCAGGGCATTTTACTGGTGCTGACATACGGCGCAGAGACTTGGAGACTGACAAAGAAGCAAAGATCGATGGAATGAAGAATGCTAGGCATAACTTTAAGAGACAGAAAGAGTTGTTTGGATCAGAGAACAAACGGGTGTAGACGATATTCTAATAGACATTAAGAGAAAAAATGGCGCTGGGCAGGTCATGTAATGCGCAGATTAGATAACCGTTGGATCATAGGGTGACAGAATGGGTTCCAAGAGAAGGGAAGCGCAGTAGAGGACGGCAGAAGACTAGGTGGAGCGATTAAATTCGGAAATTCGCGGGCGCTAGTTGGAATCGATTGGCGCAGAACAGGGCTAATTGGATATCGCAGGGAGAGGCCTTATATATGGTGCGACGAAACTAGGAAATTTGCAGGTGCTAGTTGGAATCGGTTGGCGCAGGACAGGGGGGTAATTGGAGATCGCAGGGAGAGGCCTTCGCCCGGCAGTGGACATAAATAGGCTGCTGCTGCTGATGATGATGATAAACAGCTTCGCCGGCCATCCACCTTCACAGATTGGAATGGTACTGAATTTTTTTTTTTTTTAATTCGTGTAAAGATGTCAAGTTCTCAAGAATGTCTTACTTCCATGAAGGTAATCTTGCCTGAGGGTCAGTGGCTTGTGTGCTCGAACTGTATCGGTCGATAACATTTTGGGAAATGCTCCGGTGTCACGAATGTCTTAAAAGCATGTCACATGATGATATAAACTCATGGTCATGCCAGACATGCATATGGTGAGAGTAGATCACGACTGACGCAGGATCACGTGGATATATATATATATATATATATATATATATATATATATATATACAGTGAACTTGAAGGGACCGAAAAAAATAGTTCACTTAACTGAAAGTTCACTAAACTTAATATTCACTAGACCAACATAAGACATGGCATACAGAGTCAAAACTTTGAAGTGCAATTCATGGAGTAAAAGACATGGCATCCATAGTGTTAAAAATGTGTGAAATGGAATTTGTACATATCAATGAAAAACACACCACGTGGGTCGTTTGTGTGCACACGCGGAACCGACGAGACTGGAAAGAAAGAGACGACGAATATGGCACGATTAGCCGGTCGGGAAAAAACGCACCATGTGGTTTGTGGTATGAGAGATCGCCGCTTTGCTTTGGCGGGGTTGTAAGCACCAGCGATGTTACTTTGTTCATGGCCTCCGAGATTGCATGCTTGCTCGTTTTGTGCCGGCGATCTTGGAGGCCATGTCTCGTTGTCGTTCGTTTTCCGCGCCGCCGCTTTGCCCCAGGGGCGCTGTAGCACCAGCGACGTTACATTGCCGCTGGAGCGGCGGTTTGATGAGGGCGGGCATCGGTTGCGCCTGCAGTGCAGTGCAAGCGTTGGTCCTCTGAGCGAGTTCGTTAAACTGAAATATTGACTGTTCCGAAATTCATTTAAGTGAAACATTTTTGCATAGAATCTGTAAGAAAACTGCCGGGGATTTTTAAAAAGTTCGTTATTCTGAAATATTCGATAACCCGACGTTCGTACAAGTGAGAGTTATATATATATATATATATATATATATATATATATATATATATATATATATATATATATATATATATATATATATATAGTAATAATTCCAACAGGAATTGTTACTATACAAACGGGACTCGACGCGAAAATGGAGATGCCCGCCAGTCTTTACTCATCGTTACTTCGAACTGCCGGGGCAAAATAACGTGGAACGGCGAGCTCTGACGTATTTATCCCTCTCGGCTAGAACGGCGTCGTCGTCCATAGCATCCACCAAGGCTATTGGACAAACATCACTTCAGAAAGGCCTGCGCCACAAGCGAACACGGCTACGCGGGTTGCGCGGCGATGCACCGCACGACTTCGAAGAGCGTTCACTTGGCGCGCCGTATAACAGCGCCTATTGTATCTTTCACGTCAATTAGCGGATAAGCAGAGATGAAATGTTCATTGCGCACTCGCGCCACACAAAGTAATATAGAGGGACTGTGCATAATTTAACGAAGGGAGGAAGCGCGATTGACGAAGCGTCCCGCTGATATCTTTTCTCAAAACCTGCGGAAATAAATCGACGCAGCAATATTATTTTGTCGACAACAGCAGCACGCAAGTTCGGACTGATATACTTCCTAAAGGGGTGTCTTTTTTTAATTCTTCGTCGGGGAACCGTAATCAAAGCGAGCGCCGCGCGTATACCGCGACCTCCTGTGCTAGAGATGCGCTCTTTTGCCTCTAGAAATATGGCCGCTGGCGGCTTCACTCGCTCCCGTAGGCGGCTACTGGGACTGCCACTCCAGAAGCTTTATATGACGTCCTTGATATCGCCCTCAGAAATTCGAACCAATTTCAAGGACAATGATTTTGCATTCGGCAGATTTCAGAAGTCGCATAGCATCATATTTTGAAAGTCCCGCCGCATGCAACCAGCAAAACATAGCCTTCAAGATCTGCATATGTTTTTCCACGCTGTTCAAATTCTGGATAGATGGATGGATGAATGGGTGGATGGATGTTATGAGCGTCCCCCTTAGAATAGGTTAGTGGGTTGCGCCACCACGCCCTTGTTATTTTATTGCCTAATGTCCTACCTATGTCTAAAACAAAAAACCAACGATGAATTCCCATAACAAAAGTTTCTAAGTCCGTATTGTGAACATTATTTTTGTACGACTTCACTTTTTGTCGTTTTTCTACTTCCGCCAATCTTCCAATCGCCTCTTGCTCATCTTTCTTGCGGAAATGTTTACTTTCCTCCTGCTCTCGCTCAATCCAAGAGTTTCAAGAAGTTCATTGGTGCCTAAATTGACTGCTGGACAGATATCCTGAACCCATAGAATGACGCCCTCTATATTTAAAACGCAGATCTTAAAGGCTATGCTTTTGCATGTTGAATGTGCCAGATGGGACTGTGGGAGCCAAAAACACGTCACGGACGTCAGGTTTTAGGCGTCCAAAACGTGACGTCTATGACTTATTTCGACTCTTGATGTCGCACTCGGCGCATTTGACAATAGAAAGTATAACCTTTAAGACCCGCACGGTAAATAAGAGGGCGCCCCCTTATGAGGCATGAAATTGAACGCCACCTAATTAGACACCACCGATAATTCTGTTACCATGTGACGAGTCATTCCCTGGCAATTTTTGCATGCGATAGCGCCACTAAAAAGACCCCATGCGGTTTGCACACTACTTACACATAACTTCCAAAATGCTTTCGACATTGACCTCGGAGGCTTTGCTAACTTGGGCCTCCGAGATTGCGCGCACTGGCACACGACACGTTGTGTTTATCAGACGGGAGAGAGCGCCACATGTCGCGCGCTGCGCCAGAACCTGAACGCGTGTCACGTGATTGGAAGGCGAGGGGGAAAAAGGGAAAAGAAAAAGATCAGTTGGTTGCAAGTTGCGAGCCGGCGGTGGTTTTCAGTTTTAGCGTCGGTTCCGTCGCGCTGCTGCGCTGAACCGACAGGCGGAAAAGCTCGCGCTGTGTTGTGTGCTTTCACGGGCTCCCGTTCGGTCCAAAGGCCGAAGCCGCGCAGACGACCATTGGGATGCTGCAGAGATGAGAGGACTTCTACGGCGCTGACCAAGGCTGTCGCCACGGGCTCGCTTCCACCGGCATAATGGGCGACGACACGAGCGTTCGGGTGGCCGTCCGGTAAGCTCTTCGCCTTCCGTTAGCACCTGACAGTTCGCTTCGGCGAATCTCGGGCGCAGCGTGTTTGATGGAAGCCCGCCGTCTCTTCTTGTCCGAACGTCGTCCGTTATGCAGAGCCGAATTTTAGCCACCGTTGCGGCGAAGCGAACCTCAGTTCATGACTTTAAAAGGGGAGAGACCGTCACCTTCATAGTACGTGCGTCAATTTGCGCGAGAGCCGTTTTCCGCGTAGGTTGGCGCTTGTAGGCTGGCTGGAATCGAAACCAACCCACGCCGCCGAAAGACTCAAGGACTAATAGCAGGAGCGGGTAGAGCCAGTGGCGTAGGGAGAAATTTTTTCGCGCACACACTTGACCGGGGACGAGCAGGTGAGGCGAGGGGGGGGGGGAGTGCAATATTTACTAACGTCAGTATTTAACTGCACTTGTGCCACTGCCTGGCTATGCCACTTGGTAACAGCTAGCGCAGCGGCCGAGTTCCAGCTTGATCTAAAGGAACTCTTCCATTTATATTTCGCCTTTAGTAACGTGATGCGTACCGCGGCTGTTTTGATACTCGGAACTCTGCTGCTCGCATTTGCATGGACGTGAAAGGGATACTGGTGCTTTGCTTAGTGCTGTTGGTGTTTTAGAGTAGCCGGACGCGACCTTTGCGCGTATAATTGTTGCGGCTAGCGTATTATATGCGACCACGAAACACGAGCTAGCTGGCAGCCCGCATCGCAAGCAGCTTTCAATTGTTGTCCGCTGGCGTCGAGGGGGCCTCTACACGCGCGGACAATAGCTTCCTTTTGTGAAACGTTGCGGGAGTTTCTTCTTGCTTGCCTAGATGCTCAAATGGCGTGTTATCCCTGGGGGCAATCTTGTGCCTTGCATTTTGCCTTGTAGCACGTCTGCGGCTCTCGTATTTGTCGTTTGTGTTTACTTGCCGCCTCCGAGGGTCACCTATTTGTTATCCGGCCTTTGCGAGCACGGCCCCGCCGGAGGTCGGCGGAGCGTGAATCTGGGTTTGGTGGGAAAGGTGCGGGCACCGGCCCGACCCGCCGTTATTACGCTGTCGGGTTTATCGCACTCTCGTACGACACACGGCGCAGCGCGGTGTCGGAAAAAGAGCAGACGACCTGCTCGCTCGACACACCTCACGGAGCGCGTTCGTCCTTTGTTTGCACTACCATTGCGCCACCGCTGCCGCTTTCGTTTTAGTTAGGTAAGGGGGAAAATGACGAAAAAAAAATCACAATTAGTTACGAGGGGAGCTACGAAACATGCTCGCGTTGTGTCCCCATTCCTTGTGCGGCCTCCCTTGTCTGTGTTTTTTCTAGTGCGGTAGTGTTGTGTACACTAGAGCGAGCGCATTTGTTTGCGCATCAATCGGCGTTGACGTTGATTTGTTATCAGAGACCGAAGGGGACCAGATAAAGCGCTCGCTTGGCGCTGAGAGTGGTTTCCACACCAATGCGCCAAACAAATTGGCTTCGTGCGATTTCTGTCGATAAGGCAGTAATCCCCTCGCGTGACGCACTTCGACGTATCGCGTATCTTTGATTGATAGGTGCTCATATCGTAGCGCAATTATACTGTCGGTCTCTAGAATGTGGAATACGACGAAATAAACTGCGCTGTAGCCAGGAGTTCATATAGCCGATTATCAAGCTTGTGGGTGGCCGAGAATGTATTACCGTAGGCGGGAAATGTGTGCAATAAAGTGACAATCCTGGAAGCGTCGGGAGGAAAATTGGCTGCTGAAATTTTTGTAGGATGATGAGTCGACAGCATGCAGCTTAGAGTAGTTTCGGAATTGCTCATGTTGGAATTTTATGCTGATAGTACGTACAAACCTGCTTCTCAGAATGTGGCATACCACGATAGCAAGCCGTTGAAGGGAGCCGCCCACGTGATCGCTCGTTTACAGTGTAGCTACACAAAAATGATGTCACATGTGTTAGTGAATTATCCTTCTACAGATCAATGAAGCGACTTCTACCATCAGAAGAGGCCTGGTAAGCCAGAAAAGCCGCAAAAACCAAAGACTGGTGGCGACGCCGCATTGAATTTCCCGCACTAAATCGCCCTGACGGCATGGATTCTTATGGTGCCCGTTGAGGCTTAGTTGTTTATCCTTAAATATGGGGCAGGGATGCTTTAGTGCCACGTTGTGTTGCTTGCGAAGATATGGTGTACGGGCGGATTTCTGTCGCGCCCTTTTGGCTATTCATATTCACATAACCGCAATAGCTTTATTTTCTTTCTTTTTTTTCTTCTTGGCTTTTTTTCCTCTGCTCCCGGGAATTCGCATGCGCCCTACAACAGCAGTTGCTTTTCATAACTGCGACGATCCTTTACGCACTGTGGTTTGTCTCTTCTCGGTTTGGTTCCTCGTAGAGGGGCACCTGCCCGCGTGTCTCCTGCGGTGAAACGGAAAGGATTGGACAAAAAAAAGAGAAAAGACGACTGCGTTCTTTGGTGGGAGCGGCGGCGACATACATTAACATTAGTTTTGCAGGAAAAAGGTGGGGGTGGGGAGGGTTTGAGCGTGGAGGAAAGCGAGATGCCGCTCGCTTTGCGCAAACGTGCAGGTACGATGCGAATGTGCCACGCATACACGCTCACCTGCTCGCCGGGCGGCGACATCAACGCCATCAACGGGACCAGCAATAGGCCTTCGCGATAACGGGGCCAACAGCGCGTAGCGCGATCCACCCGCAAGACGGACAGGAAGGAGCACGTATTCGTGTTTGTTTACATTTTTCTTTAGCTGCTTATGTCGAATTGCGTTTAGCTTACTACAAAAAACTGCTAGAGGGAACTCCGGCGCTGTATTCTCTACGGTGGAGGAATTGTGGTGGTTCAGTCGGCATGAATACAGGAAACTGTAGAATGCAAAAAAAAAAAAAAAAAACCTTAGAACTCTGGACTAAGTACAACCCTCCCCCCTCCCCAAATGTCGAGGATCGCAGCCAAGAAGACGAAGCTGCCGACTCGCGTTTTTTACTTTTTTTTGTGTGTGAAGGACAGTCTTTTCTTTCTCCTCCTTCTATAGCGTGCGAATGATATGTATTACATGAATTTACTGTCATTATTTGGCATGTCGCAAGAAAAGACTTCGTCCATCGTAGTTGTGTCTTGTTTGCGCGGGCACCTGAATTGCCCCGCCGCCGGGACAAGGGGAGGGAGGACAGCTTATAGTTAAGCATGGATTTGCCTAAACTTCGTTGTTCTGTCCTCAACGGCATTGCGAACTCAGGAAAATATTGGGTTATACGTGCGACGATTCGCTATCATTATGTGCGCAAATACCTGTTGCCTTGCTGTGCTTACGAAATTTTGTTTGCTCGGAAATTTTGAAAACTGACACCCGATGAAGATATTGCAGTCACTGGCCAAGCCACGGAAAAAAGCCCTGGAACTTCATCCTCGTCTTACCTGACCAGACGAAGTTTCGTCAAACCCCAATTAAAACATAAGTAAGATCGCAAGAACATCTGAAGCCATGAGCACGAAGATAACACGAAGCAATGTACTTCCACTTCATTCCCGTGGTGTAGCAGTAATTTTCGTAGGAAACAACAGAAATTTCAGATTGTCTCGGAACTCTCGATTGTATACTTGTTATTTGAAAGTCACGTTGAAAATGATTTGTATTGCATGAATTAATTCGTTCTTGCTTGTCGCTTCAGACGTTCTCGGTGTTGCTTATTACTGTTTCTTTCTAAATTTCAAAGCAACCGTATTTTTCCAAACACAGCAGGGCGAAAAATCTGCGCACATGCATACTCATTCCGCGTTGTTGTACTTAAGGCAATGTTTTGTCGAAAATGATCAATTTGCGAAGAAAGCCGTTTGTAGCGAGGTCAGTTTATGCAAATTCATATACTACCTCTTATTCCCATTTTAGCCACTAGCATATGATTCCCATGTTGACTGCAGTTGCAGCTCCCCTAGACACTACCGCAAGAGTTCCCTCTGTTTTTTTGTTTTGTTTTTCTTGTATATAGAAACTGATGTAGAATCATGGCCTACGAGATCAAGGGACGCGCCCTTGCGATGTCGGAGGCCTCTGTCGAATCGTCAAGAGTGTTGTGTGCCAATGTGATGGCCGGATAAGTTGAAATCAACGCTAACAGCATAGCGCACGTTGTGACAGTGACTGTCTTTGTGTAGCCATATACAGAAATTCGCAGCGCAAGATGACTTACCACGTATGCACCAACACGGTACAGATGCAAGTGTTTTATTCGATTACAACCAGTTGCACACACCGTCGTCTTTCTTCTTGCGCAAACGTCATGTATAGTTGCCGGGGCCCGGAAGCGTAGGACATATCAAGGGCTACATCGTTAAAGAAAGCACTAAAAAATTACAGCACGCGTCTGACGCAGGTGTTTCACTTATACTGATAGTCCATAATGCTATGTACGCCCCACACTCGACGAGGCGTTTTCGTCGGTTTCGCTGACCGCCGATAAGGTCTGTTACATTGCCCATTTCAGAGGCATCGCTAACGTTTATTCGAAGGCGTCGTAAATTATTTAAGAATGAGCTGGATGTCCGTATAGCGCGAGAACGTGGCCGATTGTTACGATTGGTACGTCGGTGTTTCGTGAGCTAGAATTTGGTTATAGGCGGCACACTGCGCGCTTAAATTCAGTTTTGTCGTCCCATTCTCGATGGTGCTGGAACAGGAGTAGAATTTTGAATTAAAGCGAAGAAAGCGTACAGAGACAATACACAGAACGTGAAAATACGCATTAAAAATCAATTTGAGCTGTATTGCTTTGTCAGTCCTTATAATACCTCAATGATAGCCCTCGACATTTCCATCCCCCCTCGCTCTCTAAAATAAATAAATACTTTAATCGTGTCAGCATGCTTTGTAAACCCAGAAAAACGCAAGAACAACACGAGAAGCGACGCCGGATTTAGCCCCTTCCGTGCCACGCTGTATCCACAATTCTGGCCAAAATTGGTCGAACTATTTTCAAAGATCCGAGTTTCGAACGTGTTTACTTCCTCGGAAAGGATAAATTTTCTGCTGCGCTGTCTCACGGACTCTGTGTTGCCATCTACGAGAAGCACCGGGCTAAGCGCTGAGGGGAAACTATAGGCTAGTCAATGGCTAGAAAATACCAAGTACCGTTGACGAGCTGAGCCCGTTCAATGGCCTTTCTTTTTATACCAGAGACGTGTCGATGAACCCAGCACGTCTGAGGCACGAAAGTTTACAAACTCTCCGTCACGTCATGGATTGTGACTGCGTCAGCTCAGGCCTCCTCCTTTGACTATACTGTTTTCTAAAGCAGTCAAAATCTGAACTTCGCAAGTTTCGTGACCTTTTACTGTGCCAGAACAGGTAAAATAACAATATTGATACGAGGCAGAAACATATTAAACAACGCGCGCAGCTTCGTGCGCCCCGCAAGAGGACAACGGCGTATTGGAGGAAGAAACGACGAAATAATGGCACGTGTTTTCGCCGCACGCACTCGCATCGTAGGTGGCCGTTGTCGGCGTCTACAAGAAGAGGTGAAGCGACGCTCGAGAGAGGTCATTCCTGATCTCCTGTTTAGAACGCGGCAGTCCCTTTTATTTACCCCCAGGGCACAAGTTAGCACACAATGAATAGTTGTCTGGACTCCCTTAGCTGTTCGTTACAATTCTGGCGGAGGTGTGCTGGGTAATGATTTCCAGCCCAATTCGAGTTGGAGAAAGCAGCCCGGAGCCACGCCATCTCAGATCCAACGAGCTCACGCCTGTCCACCAGCGCACGAGCCGTCGCCTACGTGTTGAGCCGCCTGAGTTTCCTCTTTTGCCAGAGCAAACTATAATAGCAGCAGCAGACAATACTGAAATGACGTCGCAGACAGCCTCAACCCGCATCGTTGTTGATCAGCCGCGGACGCCCGAGCCTTTTCACGGCGACACCTTCGAAGACGCCGAAGACTGGTTGGAAGGCTTCGAGCGCGTCGCGGACTACAATGGATAGGACGAAAACCGGAAGCTCCGCAATGTTTACTTCGCGTTGCAAGACTGTGCGCGAACGCAGTTTGAAAACTATGAAGCTGTCCTCCGGTCGTGGCATGACTTCCTACGAGAGCTGTTGGCCACGTATCCGAGCGCAGGCCGCCGGGAAAGAGCTGAAGCCGCTTTGCAAGCAAGAAGCCAACGAAACAACAAAAGCGTGGCAATGTATCTCGAAGATACGTCCCGCTTATTCCGCCGGGCTGATCCGCACATGAGCGAGGACAAGAAGCTTTGACACCTGATGCGCGGTGTGAAGCAGGAGCTTCTTGCCGGTTTGGTTCGCAGCCCTCCACGCACCGTCGCCGAATTCCGCTCCGAGGCTACAACTATGGAAAAGACAATTCAACAGCGAGCGAGACTCTACAACCGCGATATGAACGTCGCCTCTATGGATGCGATGTCGGCAATGTTCGGGAACAGCGTCGAGGTCTTACGAGAACTCGTAAGATCTGTGGTTCGAGAAGAGCTCCAGAGGCAGCGGCTGAACAACGGCCCCACAGCGGTCTCTTCGTTCGCAGAAGTGGTTCGCGAAGAAGTGAGACAAGCAGTCTGCGAACAGCACCCGCAAGCACAGCCCCAAGCGTCGTCACCGGTACGGCCGACGGTATCGTACGCCGAGGTATTCGAGGGTCCACAGGACGTACTTTCGTCAAGGCAGCTACGCCTGTACCCGAACCTCGGTTCTTGCCGTCTCCGCCGGAGACGAAATTCCGGAAAGCTGACATATGGCGCACTCCTGATAGAATCCCACTGTGCTGCCACTGCGGCGAAGCTGGTCATCTCTACAGGATGTGCAAAATGCGCAGAGCGGGACTTGGGGGGTTTTCCGTAAACTCTCCTTGCCCAAAAACGGTGAACGCCCTTTTGAAATCCAGGAGTATTTGTCAACGCGCCAAAGCCCGCAGACTTCACAGCAACATCAACCTCGGTCAACAGTTCCGCTGAGGTATCGATCACCGAGCCCGCGTCCATCCTCAAGCTCCCCAAGGCGATGCCCCTAAAGCCCACGTCGGGAAATCTAATACCGGCGACCTGTGGAGGTGAGGCTGCTGTCGACGCAAGAACAGAGCCTCCAGCGCTGAATCTGAAATATAACGACGGACGCGAGAGCAGTTGCGGAAAGAGTGACGTTGCTTCCGATTTGTGTGTTTATAGACGGCGGCGAAATTACTGCTTTAGTAGAGAGGCGTAGACCATTCCGTTATGTGTAAAGTACTTGCCAGAAGAGTGAAAAAAGTGCTGACTCCTTGGAGAGGACCGCAAATTCCAACCGCCGGAGGAAACCTTATCAACTCGATGGGCAGGTACACTTCTAGAATCGGAATACGCGGCTTCACATGCGTCGCCAGTTTCATTGTCCTGTCAGAATGCTCAAGGGATTTAATTATTGGAATGGTCTTTTTGCAGCCAAACGCTGCAGTAATCAACTTGCAGCAATCCTGTGTGTCGTTCTCAACGAAGCACGCCATCGTGACGTTCGAGTGTGAAGAACAATTTGATGCGCTTCAGATTATAGACGACGACGTCACGATACCCCCAAGATCCAACCTAGCTGTCGCCGTAAGAAGCACCGTATTCAGCGAATATGAAGGAATGGCAGACAGTAACACTGGGCTCTTACTCGAAAATGGGATCTGTATGGCAAGGGGTCTTGTTCGGCTGCGTGACGAGTGTTCGAATGTCTTCCTGACTAATTTTGGAAATGAAGTCCAGCATGTTGCGACGGGAACCGTCATTTCCCGCCTTAACGATTAAGAACAGATTACGGAATTGAGCCCTTACGATGCTGCACTACTGGATTCTGACAACGTAGACTCCATACTTGCATCCGTCAACATCGAAGCAGCACCATCACCGAGCCAGAAACAGCAAATAGAGAACTTTGTACGAGAATTCGCCTCGTGTTTCTCAACGACATCGAAAGTCCAGAGAACATCTACCGCCAAACACCGTATCATTGTCGACGAAGCTGTGACTCCTATTTGCCAGCATCCCTACCGAGTATCACCGAAGGACAGACAGACAGACACACAGACAGACAGACACACAGACAGACAGACACACAGACAGACAGACACACAGACAGACAGACACACAGACAGACAGACACACAGACAGACAGACACACGGACAGACAGACACACGGACAGACAGACACACGGACAGACAGACACACGGACAGACAGACACACGGACAGGGACAGACAGGGACAGACAGACAGGGACAGACAGACAGGGACAGACAGGGACAGACAGACAGGGACAGACAGACAGGGACAGACAGACAGGGACAGACAGACAGGGACAGACAGACAGGGACAGACAGACACGGACAGACAGACACGGACAGACAGACACGGACAGACAGACACGGACAGACAGACACGGACAGACAGACACGGACAGACAGACACGGACAGACAGACACGGACAGACAGACACGGACAGACAGACACGGACAGACAGACACGGACAGACAGACACGGACAGACAGACACGGACAGACAGACACGGACAGACAGACACGGACAGACAGACACGGACAGACAGACACAGACAGACAGACACAGACAGACAAAGAACTTTATTAATGGTCATGAGGAACCGGCGTTAGGGTACCTCCCTTTTTAGTGAGTTCCCGTAGCCGTCGCGGGCTGCACCCACGTCGGGGTCGGAAGATCGTGGTCCTCCGCCCTGTCGCAGGCCCTCTGGACAGCCCGTAGAGAGATCATCAGCAAACAAATCGAAGAAATGCTTAGAAACGACGTAATTAAACCATCGACTAGCCCGTGGGCTTCGCCTGTGGTGCTGGTAAAGAAAAAGGATCTGACCTTGCGCTTCTGCGTTAATTATCGAAAGCTAAATGTCGTCACAAAGCGGGATGTCTATCCACTTCCGAGGATCGATGACACCCTCGATAGACTACGGGATGCGAAATTCTTTTCCTCTCTCGTCCTCAAAAGCGGATACTGGCAAATAGAAGTGGATGAACGAGGTCCTGAGAAGACAGCATTCCTCACAACAGACGGACTATACGAATTCAAGGTACTTCCGTTCTGCCTCTGTTCCGCACCTACCACCTTTCAGCGGATGATGGACACTGTGCTCTCCGGGTTAAAGTGGCAGTCCTGTCTGGTTTATCTTGATGATGTCGTGATTTTTTCTACCACCTTTGCTCAGCATGTGGAACGACTAAGGACTGTGCTCAAAGCTATTAGTTCAGCAGGGCTGATGATAAAGCCGCAGAAATGTCACCTTGGCTTCCACGAGCTCCTTTTCCTCGGCCATGTGATTAGCTCCGAAGGCATCCGTCCTGACCCTGAGAAGACCGCAGCAGTAGAAAAGTTTCTTAGACCAACCGATAAAAAGGCCGTTTGGCGATTCCTAGGACTTTGTGCCTACTACAGGCGTTTCGTCAAAAATTTTTCGAAGATTGCCGACCCGTTAACGCGATTAACGAAAGAAGATATGCATTTCGTCTAAGTGAACAAGGTGCATTCAATGAGCTACGACGGCGACTTCAAAACCACCCGGACCTTGCGCACTTTGATTAGGAAGCGGAAATAGACATCCACACAGACGCCAGCAATTTAGGACTCGGTGCCGTCCTCGTTCAGTGGCAAAACGGAGAGGAAAGAGTGATTGCATACGCTAGCCGCACTCTTTCGAGGGCTGAAACCAACAATTCAGCCACAGAAAAATAATGCCGCGCAGTAATATGGGCCTTAGGAAAATTCCGACCATACTTATACGGTAGACCGTTCCGAGCAATCAACGACCATCACTCATTGTGCTGGCTTGCAAACCTGAAAGATCCTTCTGGACGACTTGCTAGATGGAGTCTGAGGCTGCAGGAATACGACGTAACGGTCGTGTACAAGTCAGGTCGCAAGTACAGTGACGCTGATTGTTTATCGCGTGCGCCGGTCGAATCTGCTCCTGTGAAAGATGGACACGATTTTCCGTTTCTTGGAGCCGTGACAACATCTGAGATGGCCAAACACCAACAGTCTAACGCCGAGTTTCTCCTACTCATCAGGCACCTCGAGGGACACTCCGTCTATATTCCGCGAGTTTTCTGCCGGGGCTTGTCATCGTATGTGATCAGAAATGGCGTTCTGTACAAAAGAAATTTCGCGCAAAGCACAGAGAAATTTGTACTCGTCGTTTCTTGAGCTTTGCGATCCGAAATTTTGGAAGCGATCCGAAATTTTGGAATTTTGTCCTGATGACCCATCAGCAGGACATCTCGGGGTGAGCAGAACGTTCGTCCGAATTCATGCTAAGTACTACTGGCCAAAGGTATTGAATTCAGTACAGCTTTATGTATGAAGATGTCGGGGTTGCCAAAGACGCAAAACGCCTCCATCAAAACCAGCACGCCTCCTTCAACCAATAGAACCCCCAGGAGCCCCGTTCGAACAAGTAGGAATGGACTTGCTCGGTCCCTTTCCGACATCGTCATCAGGGAAACGATGGATTGTAGTAGCGACGGATTACCTAACCCAATATGCCGAGACATCATCTCTAATCAGTGCAACGGCCGTTGAAGTGGCTGAATTCTTTGTCACCAGGATGGTATTACGACACAATGCCCCTGCAATTATCATGGACCGACAGCCGATTTGACGCAATCCATTATGAAACTGACTCATACCAGCCACAGGAAAACAGCTGCCTATCACCCTCACTCAAATGGGCTAACCGAGCGATTGGACAGGTCGCTGACCGATATGTTGTCAATTTATGTAGACTCATTGCACCGTACATGGGACAAGGTACTACCATATGCAACATTTGCCTACAATACCGCATTGCAAGAGACCACTCAAGTAAGGCCATTCCAGCTTGTTTTTGGTCGAACAGTTACCACACCCTTGGATGCAATGCTGCCTGTCAGCGACAGTACAGAACAGAACCCTTACATCAGTGACTTTACACAGAGGGCCGAAGAAGCACGTCAGCTGGCGCAACATCGCATTCAACAAAGGCAGCGCATCAACGCGGACCGATACAACCTGCGGCAAAGGGAAGTCGAGTATGCACCAGGCGACAGAGTATGGGTGTGGACTCCCGTTCGGACGCGCGGCCTGTCCGAAAAGCTTTTGCGCCGTTATTTCGGCCCTTACCGAGTGCTTCGCCGCATCAGTCCCCTGAACTACGAAGTTACGCCCGAAGGACAAATGAGCTCATCACGATGCCGGCGTCGCACAGAAACTGTACATGTGGTCAGACTGAAGCCATATTATGACAGGCAGTGAATATTCTACCAAACATCTATTCTGTGCCCTATACCACTTTAGTATGGACAACAGCTTGCGAACGATTTCGTCGCTTTACGCATCGGGATGATGCGTTTTGGAGGGGGGATAATGATACAAGGCAGAAACATATTTAAACAACGTGCGGAGGTTCATGCCCCCCCCCCTTCAAGAGGACAACGGCGTATTGGAGGAAAAAACGACGAAATAATGGCACGTGTTTTCGCCGCATCGCGCTCGCATCGCACACGCACACTCGCGTTTCGCCGCTAAAACGACTTTTCTTTCTTTTTTTGTCTTTGTGCATGCGCCGTTTTGAGGTTGTGCTCACCGTTAGCCGAGTGTCTGTTCAATGTGGGGTGTATGAAACATGTGCACGAGACGTTATTGGTTTCCGTGTTGTCTGCCCGCGCCATTGTGCCCCCTGTACAGTGGTCACGTGGGCTGCGAACGTGTGACGAATCTGCGTCGTCGCGACTACACCAGGCGCCATCCATCTTGTCATTGCCGAGACGCTTCAGCGGAGCAGTAGACACCTGCTGCGCGAGCAACCGGTTTCGAGTGCGTAGTGTAACACGCGTTTGCACGTGCAGCTTCCAGCACGAGCGAGTCACGCGTGCGCGGTTCGTCTGCTTGTGCGGGGCCGCTAGCCGATTCAGGTGTTAGTGAATTTCGTCGCTACAACAACAAGCAAGCTGCGGTAAGAGGAGCCTCAAGCCAGAACAAACTCCAACGCGAGACTGGTGGCGACGCCGTGGTGAAATCCAGTGCGCCGTGACGTCACTGCTTTTTGACGGCCCCTTCTGGGGCCTAGTCAATTTTTGCCTGTAAAGATTGACTTCTGTTGAATTGTTGAAAAGCAGGTAGGGTTGTTTGAAACCAGTTGTAACTAAACTTCTAACCAGTTACGCGCGCGTGGTCTCATTTCCCTCGGCGGTACGCTCGCTCAGCCCACGCGCTATAGCGGAGCAGTAGTTGTTCTGACATGTTGAAGCATAAGAATTAAACGGCGTAAACGTACGGTGTATTTCATCGTCTTTTGTTCGCATCGTTTAGCGATTCGACTCCAGCGATCCCCACACGTTTGCATGACCTCGACCAAGCTGAATTCCACAAGCCAGCTCTATCCACTTCTGTCGATGTCACGCAAAAATGGCTGAGACTAGGTGACGACGGCGAGGATGATGATCTCGTACCGGAAGATCAGATGCAGCACGGTATAAGCGTTGCTTGGTTAATCTGCAGGGGAAGTACTACGTAGTGTTTGAAATAGCTCTTGCAAAGTGGTCGAAAGCGGGTGACTTTGTTACGCATTTTAAGTGATACGAGAGTGCAGTTAAGAGGAAGCTTTAGCTCGGGCCCAACTCCGACGCGGCCTATTCAAATACATGTAAAAACGCAAAAACGTTTTTATGAGATAACCCCTGGACCAATTTTGATGAAATTTGTTGCATTTGAAAGAGAAAGTTAAATTCTAGTGACTGTTGGAAGCGGAATTTCGATTTAGGGCTTGAATTTTCTTAAAACGATTTTCAAATATTTGACCGTTTGAAAAAAATAGAAGCACGAAGTTTACAAATTCATAGCTCTGCATCAAGAACTGATATCGCGGTTCTGTAAACGGCATCCATTAGATCATTCAAAGCGGACAAATTCAATATGTCATTTTACATCTTACGTGAATTTGTTACGTTGGTTACAAGGGTTTTGCAAAAGTTGTGTTTCTCTATGATTAAATTTTTTATATTCATGTGTAACATATCAATTTTGTCCGCTTTAGATGTACTATTAGATGCAATTCACAGAATTGTATTATCATTTTTAGTGGTTGAGTTAGAGTTGTAAACTTGATAGTTTCGTTTTTTGAAAATTTTTAATTTTTGCCAATTTTAATAAAAAATTTACGACCCAACTCAAAAATTTGAAACCAACAGTCACTAGATTTTAAGTTTTTCTTTTAAATGCAGCAAACCCCGTCAAATTTGGTGCAGTGGTTGGCGAGAAAAACGAATTCTCCTTTTACATGTATTTAGATAGGAGCACCCGAGCTAAAGCTTCCTCTTAAAGGTAATCGCTGAAGTTCAGGTTATCACTGAATGCCACGCTTACCTTCTGCTACCAACCTGGGCCTCCAGCTTTAATGCCCTGTAAGCAAATGGGGATTTTTCACAGACAGACAGACAGACAGACAGACAGACAGACAGACAGACAGACAGACAGACGGACGGACGGACACACTGACGGACGGACGGACGGACGGACGGACACACTGACGGACACACTGACGGACGGACACACTGACGGACGGACATTTTGCTGGGATGCGGTTGTACGAGATCATCATGTATGTGCAGATGAGCACGCTTCGTAGAAACACCATATGTCTGGCGCCAGGACACCCGACAGTACGCGACACATTCGAGTATTCATTCTACGAGTTAATTTAACTATGCCCTGAGCTGGACGAGTTGCCCTGATTGGCGCAGTATAATCTTATTCAGAAAGACCAATGCATCCCGCATACAAGGCATTTCTGCTCACAAATGTAAATTGAGGATACTAAAGAGACGGGAAAAACTCATTTTGCTCACAGTATTGATGGCACATTTTTCACTTTACCATATAAAGATAAAATTTGTTAAAATTCAGAAAAATGTTATTGGCCGTAGGTCAAACTTAAAAAAAGTACTTTAAAGCTTTTCTTCCATTGAAATTTCTGTGGTGACGTCGTCTTCGGATTTTTTTTTTATTTTTCACATTTATTTTTTGCAATGTGTATTCTACTTTAAAGGAACCGAAGTCTGAAATCCTACAGTGGCCCAAATACGAGACAATACTCCGAAATCCATGACGTCGTGCTGACGTATACTGGCACCAGGGTTTCTGCGCGAAATTGAGAAAAGCGAAACGTGGGTCGTCATTTTCTTACAGCCAGCAACCTCTCACCGCGAAATCGGCGGACGCCATTTTGAAGGAGCGCTTCGTCAGTCTAAACTGATTCATCAGTCTCGAACCTCTTCGAACTATGTATGATCGCCTGAAACACCTCGCACGCGAACTGCCTCGTGACTTGAGCGCTTAATGCCCCGCAGCTCGTTCGCGGCGCTTGCTGCTGTGCTGACTTTCTCTTGATCCGGTGTCGCCAGGGGAGATAAAAAATATACGCCCGCGTGAAGCAGGCACTTCTGACATAAGGGTTCTTATTCTGGGCGCTCGGAAAGTCGTCGCACGTATACATCGGTTGTTGTTTTCCTCCTGTTTCCCTGCCCGACGCACTTTCCTCGGTTTCTCGAAAACACACACACAGTGCGCGCGCGCGTGCGTGTGTGTGTGTGTGCATGGAAAAGCAATTGCGTTGGAAGATTTCCCACTCAAAAACCACGCGTGTGTTTTCACGAGGGAGAATTCGTCGGCCTGCCTATCAATCGATCACCTCCTTAATCGAAATGCGCTCTAAGCGAGGTAGGTGCGCAGTAAGATTAGGCATGTTCGTAGTGATTGATCTTAGAACTTCAGCTCAGCGACCTCTCAATACAACTTTACCGGGCTGCCTTCGGACTGATTTACTCTTAGATTTGTCATTTGGTTTGTCAAATACACTAGGGGGGGGGGGGGGGGGGGGTGCGCAGACAAAAATTCTTAACAGGTCTGACTTTCGGTATAGTTACGGTTCACACATTTCCGAATTGGTATTGCCTGCATACCGTCTATAATACACTTCATACAGTCTTCTACTCGAGCTTATTAGCCTATAGTTTTTTAGTGTAGAGCTTTCTTCGTGGTAAGGGAAAGCATACGTCGAAGGCGAAAGGAATCTACGCACATGCAGCTGCTTCTCACAAAACCCAGACATGCATTCAGCCGCGTGACGTCCGCGATACAAATTCCTTTCGGCGACGAAAGGAGAGATGGCCGCGCACAGTTGTGCGCGCACGTTCACTATTGCCATAGGAAGCTCCCATCAGTCCGCGCGTCAGCTCCTGTGTCGGTAAACGAAATTGCGACACAACGCCACGCCGGTTACCACAGACCGCCGCGATTGTCAGGTGCGGGTACTTGGTCGGGCGAACGCGAGAGTGTTTCCTTTGGGCAGGTATTAATGCGCAGAGCCGTTTGTGGCCTGTGTAAACACAGCGACACGATAACACCGCACCGTCGCTGTGTTCGAGTGTGTGTGGGCGCGCGCGTGGCCTCTCAGAATTGCGCGTGCACTTGACCCGGGGGGGGGGGGGGGGGGAGAGGAGATAGGCAGTTATCGTGTTCAAGTAACCTGTCTATTGCCAGCACGGTTTCAAGCATGTTTCTTAAATTACAGTGAATAAATTCTAGGGTTTTACGTGCCAGAACCGCGATTTGATTGAGTGGCACGTGGTAGTGGGGGACTCCGCATTAATTTTGACCACCAGGGGATCATTAACGCGCCCCCAATGCATGGCCGGGACACGAATGTTCTGGCATTTCGCGCCCATCGAAATGCGGCCGGCCCGGCCTGGATTTGATTGTCACCATCGTTGTGAAGCAGTACGAGGGGCAGTCAAATCAAAACCCTCAATTCGTTGTACATTTCAAATTTTCATGCCACTGACGTGTAAGTTGTCAAACTTGTCGCCGGTATATAGTCCATAACATCGTCACCGTCTCGTTGTAAAGATAGCCGCCCCAATTAAGATATGCACTGTGCTGGCAATAAATCCTGGTATCAAACTTTTCACAAGCTTGCACGCGAAACCTATTGAAATTCATTAAAGGGGGAAAGATTAAGTGCGCTAATGCACGTTTACCAGCACAACAGGCGTATGGCGTCGAAAATTCGCAAGTGGCGTGACGTCTCTCCCGTCACTCGGGTCAGGCACATCGAGTTGCGACGCCAGAGCAGAATGCTCGTTCTCGTATCACTGCCCTTGTAACAGTTGCGGCCATTCACAATCTACGCATTGAGTGTCCACCACTTTCCGTATTCACAAGATGTCGTACCGAGTGACTGCCAAATGTTTTTTCCGCTCAGCGAGATACTGGCGAAAACAAGTTCGGTCAGATAAAGATCAACCGGTGGGTGCACGATTGCGCAGCCAAAAATATTTTCTGCCGCCGGGGACCTTCTCAATCGGCGTCGCCACCGCTGGAAGGCAACTCTCAAAATTTCGGAGCTGGAAGACCAGCTCTGGGCCGTCCGGCAAGCCGAAGATGTCGCCCGAGTCCAAGGACATGGAGCCGCCGCTTGAGGCCTCTATAACAAAAACTGCCGGACCATTCTTTTTAATAAAGTTTCCTCTTCTTCTCCACGGGAATTCAGATGCTTCGCATACGTTGGAAAATTGTATTGATCGCGGGGAAAATTGCGTGTAAAATGATGCTAAAGTGTTTCTCATTCGCTCAATAAATTATCTAAAAAATAACCGTTTTCGTTCGACTGACCATTGTATAAAAGTGACACTAATGGCCATGACAGGTCAGCGTGCGAAGGTAGACTTGTTTAGTTGCAGACAGGGGCTCGAAAGCCTTTTGTTATACGGATGCCCTATACCTGTATTCTATGAGAACTGGCACTGTTTATAGATCCTGGCGTAATCGTGAGAAATCCAATTGTAAATAGCAGTGCTTTCTAGATTTGTCGCATTCATGTCACCGTTGCTTGTTTATCTGCAACGAGCTACGTCATTAGCTATTATCAGTGGTTCCGCCATATGTAATGTCCCTACCGGGCCTTTTTGGAATAACCGACCATAAGCACGCACTCACGTCTCTCCCCCCCCCCCCCCCCCCCCGCCTCTCTCTCTCTCTCTCTCTCTCTCTCTACACATCGTAGTTTTGTAATGCGTGGCGTCAACACAGCGGTGACCTGCACGCACAAACGTGACGCGGAACGTGACATTTGTGTGTACACGACAGCAGCTCGACGCAAGCGGCGCCCCACACCGCTGTCGCGACCCATCCGTCACCGCGAGACGAAGGGGAGGGGAGGGGGGGAGTAGGCCAAGCGTGTCTGTCTGTAGTTAGGCTACTGAGACGGGACCACGGCTGCTTGTTAATGCCGCGGCGTGATCCAGACAGTGGTCGTCCGTCCCAGCTTGAATCGATGTAATATATACACTATAGTCGTCAGCGTGCGTTTCGTTGTCTCTCTCTAATTGGGCACGTGGTGCCAGTTATTTACATTATTTCGTTGATTTAACACTCGCTTTGCTAATCCGAGTTTATTTTCATAGCTGTACGAAGCGTCTGGAAGGAGACAATGCGTGGCTTGTCGCTAGCACTTCGGTGGTTCTGAACCGTGTTCTAGCTTGGCAATTACCTCAATGATATAGCCGACTTGATTAGTTTAATTGCAGTTATTGGCTCACTGGAAAGCGCTACTTACGACTGGCACGCGTAGCTGACTCCATTCGCGCATATATAGGGCGGTCTGGTGTACGTTTTCACTTGTTTTCTCATCTCCGTTACGTTTCCGTGAATCTGTCAAGCAGCCTGTTCTTATGCTGTTCTATGTGTATGGCTTGTCTCTCTTCGTGTTGACGGGCTGTCGCTCACAGGCAGTCCGATTTTGTTCCGATCCCTCGTAGTTATCGCCACAGCACTTGCACGTGCCGTAAGTACACATGTAGTTCAAGAAGGTATGCATATGCCGCTCTCGGAAGCAAGACCAAACTTTGTTGACAGGGAGAAATAGTCAAGGAGCAGTATACATGCTCTTGCGAGTGTAAAGCTGGCACTATAGTTAGTTTTGGTTACACCGTGTTTTCAGTTTGAACAAAATTTGGTATCCACAAATATGTGGCGTTAAAATTAGCAGCCCCGTGTATTGCCGCGGCTCTGGAATAACGTGGTAAGCCTATTGTTAGGGCTCTATGAAGGTTGAGAAGGCAGTTTTCAGTATTGCATGCAATATATATACCGCGCCCTGCGGCATATTCAGCAATTTAGTCGAGGGCTCTATTTGCTGTCCGAAACTCGCCTTTGCGTGAGCGTAGGTGCCGAGAGCGTATCGGATGCCAACCCGGAACCAGATTTGCTCGTTCAACGGAAAATTTCGTTATGCGGTTGCGATGATTCAAAGAGCCTGGTCATTTGCGCTCGTCAGAGTTAATGTAACGTACACTAGAACCGTTCTACTGTTAAAGCGCTCGATGTGCGGATCGCGGCAACAGCTGTTCTCCATATGCCGCGGTATACTTGTGTCGGTGTTTTGCCCTTTATGCAGCTAATGACCTTTCTCCTTTTTTTTTTAACTTTCCGTAGCGCCGGTGATGAATGACTGTTAGTTCGCTCCTGTTGACGCAGGCACAGCGTCGTCAAATGCGCGTTAAGCGCTTCTGTCTTGCGTGCTGAAATTGCGGCGGCTTCTTTGGGCTTTGCCGACGCACAAAGGTTTAACGAGCTGTATAGTTACGAGCACAGCAGCAGCCATTTGATAGCACTGACTGCGCAGTGAACAATGCCCGTTGTTTCGTCGTGGTGCTTGCATCCCGGACGCTGCCTGCAGCACGAGCTGTCTCGTGGGGGAGACTGCGCACCGGGTAAAGAAATCTGCAGACTTCGTAAAGGCCTCTTTTTCTTTGACCGTATCTGCATCAATGCACTTGGAGTTGGAATTAAGTTACGTTATGTTGGCATTAAGTTATGTAAAATAGATAACGGGGAACGTTAACGGTAAGTAGGCTTGATTGCTTCGCTAAGCAATGTAATCAAGTTTTATTAACGAGAACCACACAGGACGGGAGGCTTCGCCAGTGGGGCATGTACCAGATGTAATATAGGCCCAACGCGACGAGTACCAGGTACGCAAGAAAAATCGGGGAGATGTCATGATAAAGAAAATAGCGCCAAGGACGAGCCCAGGGAAAGTAAAACAAGACAGTGCGCAGTATTGTATAGCTTTTGCGTCATTGTGCTCGTCTATTGGCGCTGTTCACCACGCCGACTCGCCCAGCTGTCCCTAATTTCGCCGGAGGATGCGTTTCACGTCGCCCGTGCCTTCGAGGTTTGACGGCCCCTTTCACCCGAGGTGTGAGTCGGCCTGATGAGTGCACGGCCGGGTACTCGTGTTCACACTAGCGAGTGGCAGGTGACGAACCCACGACTTCCCGCAGCCGGGGCGGCCGCCATGCCGCAGGGGGAGATGCAGGACAAGGGGAATACGTACGCACAGGTACAAGTGATATGCAAGGCTTTCATGGAAGGAGTGCGCCTTCTTTCCACGGCAGACTTAACAGAGCGGCCGATCACGGATATTAAAGTCGACCAGAGAAGATTCAAAAGTGCACGTTGGTCTCGCGGTACGCCCTTGCTATACGTCGTCCACAAACGCATACTATACGTCTACCGTCGGCGTAACAGGTACTGCTGAAGTTTATACGTGCCTATTTTCATCTTGGTCATGCATATAGTGACGCTTGACTTGCGCATTACATTTTGGGGTGCAGCCGATAACGGCGAGGCTCTCTGCAAAGCATGCGTTGGCATCGATGGCAGTGCCACCGCCGATTGCCCGTTGCCTGTTCCTCGAGTTCTATTTCTGCTGACCAACAACTGGTCTGCCGGCCGGCTTTGTGTCCAGCTCCGTAAAAGGCGCGTCGTATACGCCGGCGGCAGGTGCGCGTGCACGCCTTGGCGCGCAGTATGGGCACGCAGCTGAGGACGCCGGAAGCTGCGCGTCTCTGATGACGCGCGGGTTCCCAGCGGAGAGGTAGACAGGGGGGTTATTCGGAGCCGCGTTCCGGTCGGCTACACTGCTTGAAGACGGGGGGTGGCCTCCGCTAAAGCAAAGCACGCTCTTTGTCACTCCTTTGCCCGTCTTGGCTCGACCGACGGGGTCGTCGCCCCTTTCAGCAGGCCTTCGGCTGTACGCGTACTTTGTCGTTTGTGCGGTAACTCTTGGACCGGTATAGTCTCGAGAGCTGGTGCCATACCAGTAGGAACGTGCAGGTATAACACGCTATAACGCGTTATAACAAGTATAACACGCTATAGTGAACAAATGAAGCCCGAGTAGGAAGTTAAAATGAGGTAAAGGGACAATATTAGCATGCTTGGTTAGAAATACGAAGTGTGACACGCAATTCCATGTAACAGGTGAACTAATCTCGGATGTTAAACAACGAAATTCACGCACTCCACGCCCACAGAAATATCCAGTGCCAGCCGGCAATGACTGGCAACACCATGGTTACCGGGTTGGTAAACATGAATGCGTATACTCACGCATGATGCAACATTATGAATACTTCAGATGCAGTATTAATAGTGCATCTGCATAGCGTTTGTGCAGAACTATGTCAGCGGTCTGACATTTCCTGCGCACCGGAGCACGCGTTCACTTCTCTCCCGCGTGTCTGATCTTTTTCTCACTACTACGCGATCAACGACCTCCAGTATCGATCCGGGCAGGCTTTGTACGAGCTGTGCAGAGCGCGAGCGTTTTGAATCTTGCCCTCCACCTCATCTTTCGGATCTTACTTTGACCGACCTGTTTCACTTCTCTTAACGAGGTTCAAGCGCGCTTGCCCTCATTCCTTTGTGTTCTTCCTTGAGTGTCTTATAGCGCGAGTGTCATATTGGGCCAAAGAAGTATCGGTGAAGCGGCCCCTGCAAATACATGTCGCCTGTGGCTGTTACATGCTTCCTGTGTATAATTCCACCGTATATAGTCGGGAACGGTGTCGCACGCCTGAAAGGTCAGGTTGCATGCACAGGCATGCTAAAAGCGTTGGCGTAAACGGCGGAGGTGAGTCGCACTGCCGTAGCTAATCTGGTGTAGCATTGCGCACAATTAAAAAAAAAAAATAAGAGGTTCTCCCCCAACCGACCCACGTCAACTGGGTTCACCTTATACATTAAACGTTACTTGCCCCTCTACTTGCACACTACACTTTTCATACCTCACTCGCCATCTGCCGCATGCAGCTACCTTTCTGTCCAGTTATCTACTGATAGACGGCCCGCTATCTCACTGTCCGGTATGAGATCGCCGTGTTTTTTTGTTTTTGTTTTCCTTCTCATTACTGTTCATTGCCTGTAGTTATTCCTACCTCCACACATATCCTTGCCAACATACTTGTCGCTTTCAACCTCTAAATTTTATTCGTTGCAGTTGTTTCAGTTACATTTTAGGTTCTCTCAACTCTTGTCTTAAGCCACGCTGCAGATCCTGTGGAAGTAATCGGCTGACTCTCAGCTCAAGCGTACGTAAATCCACAAGTTCGGTCAATCGATTAAAATGTTCCTATAATTCTGGTTAAAAACTTTTATCGCTGCCCGCATTTTCATTCCTTCGCGCGTATGTGGCGCGCTGCTGGCTCTTCACGCGAAGACCGGTGCATTTTACGCGAAAATTTTTTGTACCGGTGAATGCAAAGCCGGCAGACCCACGCTATATTCATAGTGCGCTAAGCTTTCACCAACCTATTGTGCAATTTGACCAACCTATTGTTCCTAATGTGCAACTGCAGCGCGATGTGTATAGCATGCTGTAAATAAATAGTGGAGGCGCTTTTGGGGACATCGCGATGCACTGAGCACACAGTGCTCAATTATGCATGGTGCTTGGCGGAACGGTCCCGGGCATTTTTATTCCCTTTTTATTTTTTCGAGAAAGAGCCTTGCATGAAGTAAATGTCCAAGGACGCCCAGCGACCACCGGCGTTGAGTCTGCGGGCCGTAAAACGTTCTCACATCTTGATTGCGCTCGTCATCGCCAAGAATTAATTCCCCTCCCCCCCCCCCCCCCCACCCTTCTGACGTTGGTCCACGTTGGGCCCGTGCAGCGGAAGACCAGGGGCTTGCATAGTCGCTTCTCGTATATGGCTGAGTAGGCGTATGTTTGCCGAAGGCTACATGACTGGTGCACGGCTGCCTTCGGCAGCGGCAGCCCGTCTCTCGTCTAGTACCGTGCAGCATTACGGAAACGTTGCCTGGCGCCAGCGAATGCGCGAAGCTGCGCCTCGCATGTGGAGGAGGTGTTTGATTGGACGATGCATAGGCCGCCCCGTTCCGTTGAAAGACGTAGCGCGGTCACACGAGACCGGAGTGAGAACGATATTGTTCGTTGTTTTGCTGTGTAGGCCCGCTTTAGTACGTCCATGCAAAAACGTTCTAGTGTACCGGAACAGTCTCGCGTTGCATTGATGTCTAAATATAGGCTAGCCAATTCCTGCGCGCAACAGAACGCCAAAGCTATCGCTGCGTTTTGTCTGCGTCTCGGGTGTCGCAGTAATACGGTATGTCGAAACGTATATGCCCCCGTCTAGAACTCTGTATTGTCCCTCTCGTGTATTATGGTTGGCGTACTTGTTTGCCTCTCGAAGCGGCGGGACTGTAGTGTCTCTAAGAAAAGAGTTCCGCCTCCATTCCAAACAGTGCGCAGTGAAGGTTTTGCCGACGTGAAACAAGCACAACCGACGTTGGACAAGTACCACCACCCAACCCCAAATGACCTTAAACGACGTCAGCACGTGTGCGGATGTGCAGCATACATCCTAATTTTCCTAGGCCCTCCGCCAAGCACAAGTGTACCCGCCGTGGTTGCTCAGTGGCTATGGTGTTGGACTGCTGAGCACGAGGTCGCGGGATCGAATCCCGGCCACGGCGGCCGCATTTCGATGGGGGCGAAATGCGAAAACACCCGTGTACTTAGATTTAGGTGCACGTTAAAGAACCCCAGGTGGTCGAAATTTCCGGAGTCCTCCACTACGGCGTGCCTCATAATCAGAAAGTGGTTTTGGCACGTTAAAACCCATAATTAAAAAAAAAAAGCACAAGTGCCTCATTGAAGTAAGTGAATATTTAAAAGTAAATTATGTCAGAAAATACGCAAAGTACGACTTACACACCAGCTGCAGACAGGAGAGTTTAGGATTGTAATACGAATATGTAAGAAAACGTAATTTTACGCGGAAACTGAGACAAAGCCCTTTTCCAGCTGCTGTTTGTGTCTGAGTGACCTCCGCTAGGTGGCGGTACTGTATTTTGGTCAGTGTTTGCCTTAATGCCGATTACGGCCGCAGCACAGGTTGTGCGACAAATCCAGTGTACACACGTTCGTCACGCGCGCGCGCATGTTGGCGCAAGTGCCGCATACATCCTCATACGTGTGGGGCCTCCGCCTATCGCAACTTCGTTATTTCATTAATTGAATTTCTCGGAAGTAAAATGCTTCAGACACAAGCTGCAGATATGATAGAATCGGATTGTAATTCGATTTTACAAGAAAACAGTTATATTATGCGGGAACTCAAAAAATAAATACAAAGCCGCTTTTCTAGCGGCCATTTGAAGTTCGAGTGGCCCCAGCCGCTAGGCGGCGGTACTGTTTTTTGGGTGAGCACGACACGAAAAATTCCGACCAACTAGAGGCTAACAGCTTCGCTGTTAAAAAAAAAAAAAAAAATTCCTTGCACGGTTTCATGCAAAGCATTTAGGAGGCGGGTTGAGGGATTAGAAAGTTACTTGACGCTGGCTCGGTAACGTCCGTGTGTTGCACGGTTTTCCAGGCGCAAAGCATCGGAGCGCGTCTGCGGAGGCCACACATGCGTGCAGAAGTGCCCCCGGACGTCCTTCGTGCACTCGTGGGTCCTTTATGGACGGCGCTTTTTTTTATGTCCCCGTTTTATTTTTCCTCTTTCCGGTCTGTCGCCGCGGGGACCGCCTTTTGTTCTCTTTCATGCCGCACCAGAAATAAGTGCCAACCGCTCTCGGGAGGTCCCCGTTATCTGGCGAATCTGTGGCTTCGCTGCCCGCGTCGCCGTTCAGTGCCGCGTTTATTGACGCGTGTTGAGGGATCCCAATCTTGGGGCACGCGCGCGCTCACTTATTATATATATATATATATATATATATTGAGTCGAACTGCTTTCGCTGTGCTGTTTCGATTCGACCCGAGTACGCGAGGAATGTAGGCGCGCTCCGTGCTCCGTAACTGGTATTTGTAATTTGCATGGTACCATTAACCGGTATGGTGGCGTGCACACGTGAATTCCCGCATATACTGCCAGCTGCTCGCTCAAGTGCGTACTCGTACGCCTAATCAAACTGCAAATGCTGCTCAAGTGTACCTGAGAACTGCTGAAAGTCGAGCAAGTCGGTATCCGGATTGGTGGTATGGGGAACCAGCGCTGGATAGGCGGCGCGTCGAAGAGTGCATTGCACGCCGCCCTGGCGACGAAACGCGGCATATTCCTGCCGCTCGACCAGACGACACGTCCGCGGCCGTTTCATAGTTCGCACATCTGGTTCGCATGTTTCCGTTTTCGCGCCGCTTCAAGTGGACAGTTTTTGTAAAGAAGCTATCGCCATGAAGTGAAGAAATGACGAAAGAAGCTTAAGCTTTGTTTTTCAGTGTGTCGCGGCGAGCACGTGCGTTTATTTAACTGTTGCGCCGTGTGCCGTTCCCATGCTTGTGTGGCAGCCTGCCTCGCAAATCTAGTAGCTACGGCGCCGGTCTTGCTGCGCTATGGTTACGGAAGTATTGGTTGGCCTGAAGACATTCCATACTTCTCTGGCTAGACATAAGAAATTCTGATGTTACTTCACCACAGCAGTCAACGGAGAAGAAAGCTTTGTCGCATCAGCTGACTCGGGCAAGCAAAGGTTTGAGTGCTCCGCTGCTTGATCCGTAACAACCCTGGCTACATTTACCGGATGCATCTCAGGGCCGAGTCCTCATCCGCATTTTAAAAAACACATAGGCGGCTTAGTCGCGCGTGCGCCGGCAGTATGAGTACACAACTCGTATTACAAGGCAGCTTCCCTGCCACATAATTCTTGGCAATGAATGGAAACTATTTACCTGTCGTATCGTTCGCTTGGTGTGGTGGCATTGGAAGGAGCTTGGCGGTGGTATTGTGAAGGAAAAATGGTTGGTACACATGCCGGATGGTGCATGCTATTGCTCATTTTGCTTCCGACGAAATGCCGACTGCAGATTCTGCTGTTTGGTACTGGCTGCCACGACTGTCCGTCTTCATTATCCAATAAACCAAGCACACACGCGAAATTCAATTTAGAAACCAGCCCGACACCGCTTGACAAGGCGACAAGACGAACTTACTCCGCTCGCCTGACTGCTTGGATCCAACGCCGCCTCCGTTCTCGTTCGTAGGGTTTAGATGGAAAGACGCAGGATACATCCTCCCTCATTCCGACGTAGTTGTGACACTTGTATACGCAACAGTACCGTCGGCGTCCTTTTGTTTTCCTTCGACTTTCAGCGCACGCAACGCCGCTACCAGCAGCAATTTTCGTCCGCGGGAGCGGCTGCATTGTGCGCGTTCTGACCGCCAGGGTGGCGCTGCAGGCGTTGTGAAAACTCCAGCGCTGGTTCCCCATACGGGAAGGCAGGCGTGCAAATACGGACAACCTGCCTTTCCATATCGAGTTTGCAGTTATCCGCAAATTTAAACGCGAACGGGAAATAACTTATCAGAACGCGTGTTGCAGGATGCAGTGCAACGAGTTATCGCTATGTAGCCGGTTTCTAAGCGTGGTGTGCTCCCAAGTGTGTACGTTTGGAATCTGAATCAGCGGGATCTGAATTATGCCACTGTTACGAATGCAGGTCAAACCGGAAGCAGAACACAATGCATTGGAGCATAGTTTCGAAATTGTTCGCGCTTGAATTTATGCTTATAGTACCTATCTTCTCATCTGACTTAAACTCTGTGCTAAGATATTAGTGTAATTGATAGGCGTTCGGGACCACGAAGGACTAAATTGAGGAGAGAGCGAAACAGTTGCGAGATAGACCGTTTGTGGTTACTCCCAGAAGACGCGGCGCGGCGCCTGTATACATGCAACTTAACGCCTACTTTTCAGCGTCGCACTAAAGTGAACGTTCAACCTAATGAAAAATTGTGTCGCTTTCGATACTGTCCCGTCCCAAGCGTGCCGCTGCGACTATAGATTATCACTCGCAATTCCATTTTTTAAAACTACATTTAGTTCTGTCCAACTTTCAGTAAAACACGCCTGTCGTAATTTTCGAGTGCGAAAGGTACTAAAGTGTTCCCGTCAGCGTCTCTCGTTATACCTGCGAACAACGGCGTGAAAAATAAATGGTGAACGCCAAGTAGACTCCCTAATGGCATTAGTTTCAGAGCTTCTGTCATAAGTGCAAATTTCATTTGACACGATGATGACGACAGCTGTCCTTTGAAAATAAATTAATGATAACTTAACAGTAGACCTGCATATGCGACCTGAAACTTCATTTACTAATATTTCATTGTAATGATCCCTGATCTACAGTTATTGTGGTCTGCCTGGGTTGTCATTCACAACAGATCATTTGAAGCCAAGAAAAAACGGCGCCGATCGTATAGAGCGGGTGACACAGGGTCGATCTGATGCTATTCGCGGAACAGCATGTTCTTATCCCTCCGCTCTAAGCATGGCGCGAACTCTCGCACCAACAGCAGTATGAAATGAAGTGCAATGTGCATGCAAGCTACGGCGTCGACAGTACGTATTGCCCGACCGAATGAGTTGGTGCGAACGTACTGGATAGCCGGTTATGTTAAGGCGAATGACATAAAGTTCGCCCCTCTTCTGCGCACCTCTTGAACGGCATTAAAATTAGAGGCGTAAGCTATTTACAGTGTAATTTTGTCTGTAGGGGGCCGAAGCAGTCATGGGATGAGGCTGCATGACAGCGTTACCATTTGAACTCGAAGCACTATACGTAGCGATACTTTTAACGACGCTTTATGTACCTTTCTTTGGCCAAACTTAACCTTAGCGCAAAAAAAAAAAAAAAAAGGAATGAGAAACTACAGATCGAATCATCTGTGTGGCACGGGGTGTACATTTTATTAGACTTGCTCTTTACCCTGGAGCAAGTTTGCCCACGGGTCAAAATAACTTCGTGGTAGTGGCACCCCAGGCCTTTCTGAAGGCCTTACTGGTAGATGCGCCTCCCCACGTTCGAAGACAGCGCCACCTTCCGTCTCGGTCCGCTCGGCCGAACCCGCGTGCGCGCAAGGAAAGCGCAGTGCGACGGCGATTTTCGTCGTTGCGCGGCCGGCGTGGCGGTGCCGGCGCGGCCACGTTAGCGTGACGCGACCCTTCTTCGGCGTGTGTGCGCGCGTCCGAGGCGAGAAGGAAAGAGTAGACGGGCGCCTCGTTCGGCCGCGCACCGCAGCGAAGCCGCGCGGTGTTTCTTTACCTTTCTCGGGCGTTTCTCTCAGCCGTGGTGAGAGAGAGCGTGTAACAAAAGGGGGCAGGCGCACCTGTCGGCCCATTTAGCGCGAAGAATGCCCGACGGCGAGCCTCTCTCTCTCTCTCGCGGCGAACAACGACCGCCGTTGGGTGGGTTCGTCGCCTCTTTGAAGCCTGCGGTGTGGCCTTGCCAAGGGCCGGACCTATACACGGCGGAGGAGGCCGACTCGGCATTGGCGGCTCGAAGTATTTTAGAAGACCTGTTAATCGGGTCGAAACGAGCGTACCCAGCAGTTTAGCGTGCCATGGATGCTCATCTGTCAAAGTTGACAAAGGCGACCGAAATGCGAGGCAGTGGCACCTCCTCCCTATTCCTAACGCACATTTTGTATACTGAATGTGGAATCATTTAAAATCGCAACGCTCCTATATCGGTCTGTATTTCGGCATTTATTTCTGAAAAAAAAAAAAATGAAAAAGAACGTGGTGGCAGTTTGACGTGTCAAATTTTCAGTTGTGGAACAGGTGCGCCCTTCTGCGCCAAAACGGCATTTTAGCGGAAAATTGCGTCGAGCCTGCGCCAAAACATGCACGAAAGGGAAACCCTTCTTCCGTCGATGCTTCGCAGCTAGCAAAACTGAAATCTAAACCAACAGCACGCTATCATAGAAGGAAGCAGAGGTCTGTCCATAGTTGCTCACTCTTCCGGTTGACGATCATTTGCGCATTGTTCTCACGGACGTACAATGTAGTACCGCTGTACCGTCTTGCTGGCACTTCATTTTGGTATTCATCGAACCCGCGTGGTACCGCGGAGCTTATAGCGGGGCTTTGCAACAGAGCCGCTGCGATCAGAATCGCACATGGTGCATAGTTAAGAATGGTATTAGCGAATGAGGTACACGGCGAGAGGCGCCACTTCGATGGGTGTCGCCATGTTCCTTGACTCAACTTTTGCGTCGAGTTTGTGTCACTGCGCTATTTCGCTGAAATAGCGTCGTTGACGCAAACGCAGAACCGTACTTGCGTCTCGCGCATGCGCAGTGGCACTGAAGCTGTTCTCTTCTTTAAACATGTGCGGCCCCTATTCGAAAGCTCGCTAATGTGCATGGCATAAGTAAATTGCATGCTGTCATGTTCAGTGCAGTTTCGCTTGCACGACTGGTCTTGCGGTGAGTCCTTGCTCACAAGCCGTGACTCGCACTGTGCTCCATCCTGGGTTAATAAACATGCGTTTGTTGATGATCTGTGGTGGCATCTCTGTGCGCTATCGACGAACCTGGCCGTAGCGCCCTTTGTGCGTCGCGGTGTGGAGGATCGTTACGTCCTTTCCTGACCGCGTTTGCAGGGTAAGCCTCGCGCAAACCCGTCTCCGCAACATATCGACTATGTCAGCTAACCTTTGCATGGCATATATAAGCACACGTGCGTTGAACCTTGCGCCAAAAGTGCTTGCTGCTGCTGCGCCAAATCGACTTTTTGCCGGCGCCATGACTTGCGCCGGAAAGTGAAATGGCTGTTCCGCCACTGAGCTTTGCAAGCGTTCTAGAAATCGTACCGCTGCTCACCGCAAGCTCTGAGCCCACAATTAGCTGCTAAAGTATTATACATTAAAATGGCAGTCCTGCACAAAGCCCTGCACGATGCAAACAGCGCTTAGAGCAAAATGTAATTGTTCCTTATAATTGGAAACTTGCTTTTCCGGGTCAGGAAAAAAAAAAAGAATATATTGAGCACTTCTAACGGACCTTAGTACACGTCGGCTGTATTTAAGGCATAATACACAAAATTAAGCTCACACGAAAACGTATTGAAAAAATTAGCTCCTAAGCTTGTACGCTAAAAAAAGAAAAAAAAATATCAGACAGATATGCATTGCCGCAGTACAGCCGTCGCTCAGCGGGATGTGCCCTCTCAGAGGGTCCCATTCACTTCAAAATTGCCGCTGGACTGGCAGCTCGAGGCACTGCGTGTATTCGCGGGCTTCTTTCGGGCTCGGAAAAAATTTTCATGTAGGACGTATCGAGCAACAAAGCTGTATCGGGAGTTTTTCGTGTCACTCTACAATTTCCTCGTCGAGTTTTCATCGAATTATAATATTTGAGAAGTTGATTAATTAAGACTAATTATCTGATTAGGCGGAATGAAAAAATAATTTGAGCATCTCCAAGCGACGGCAAACATCACCTTTGTTCTTTCTAGCTACGTGGCATATCACATATTTTAAAACTCTGACTAAAGTTATCTGGGACACCCTGGTAATGGATGCCCTTGGTTTGCTGTTTTCTGCTGGGCGCTCTGCGTCGCTTGCGATGACGCCAGGGGAATATTCCGGAGAGAGTCTCCACGAGACTTTCTTCCGCACCTTGGTTTGTTCGCTCTGAACTGAAGCAATATCCTTTTGTCGTACGGCGAATCGGTTGCTGTCGTCTTCCTACTGCTTTTCTTTTTTGTTCAACCTGCAGCCTCGCGCACATGGGTCATCGTCCATTGTTTCTTCGTTCCTGCCTATGTTACCTGCCCAGCTGCCCGCCTTCCTGGCGTCTTATTTCCCCTCGGTTCGCTTTCTCCAGCATCGTCCGCGTTATCGCTTTCTCAGGCCCGGCACTTTAGACGAACGCGCAGCACTTCCGTCCGATGACGATGATTTGTGTGACCTTCGAACTGCAGAAGCAGCGTTCTCGAAAACTCGTTTCCAATTTCGTTATGCATAAGAGCCGCGCGTTGCAAATACGTGTGACGTAAGAGAATCTATTTTCGGCGGGCAACTAAATCCACGGTAACCTTTTAGATGGCAACCGAAGGACTCGATTTAGCGAATTACCCTTTAGTCCTGAAACCAAAGAAAATTTTGGGCGTAAATTCGGTGGATTCATTCATTCAAAGAACATTAAAAGGAACGCAGTTAAGGAGAGAACGCACCACGACTGCAATATAAACTCGCAACCTGGGCATTACAGACGTCATAAGTACGTCACTCCACTTTCCGGAAGTTCTTTTTTCGAAACCTGGTGTTCAAACCTGTGCTGAAACCTGTGTTCAGAAAATAGTTCACCAGGAAAAGTATATTAAATGCGAGAGGCGGCGGTCGCGCGTCACCGCCCGTATTCTGGCTGTCTTCGTGTGCTTGCATCGCGACGCTGAAGACGTGCCCTTGGCCGCACAGGGCCGGTTCGCGTGGGACGTGTCAAGCAGTTCGATATACGCTGAAGCGTGAGCGTTTTACGGTGCTGCGATTTCGGCATTTTGCGCCGTCGCCTCGCGGTGGCACGTCGACGCGTCGCATGTCCCGTTTTGACGTTGCACACCGAGGGCATGCGCGGAGCTCCTTTCCGAACGATTAGCGTCGCTTTTGGACATCGCGGTTTTCAAGGCGTTTTACGAGACAAGCGTCGCGCAAGACAGGTGACGCGTCGTCGGCGGAACGCACGAGAAACGCTTGCGTAGCACCCTCGAAGGCGTGACGTACTCTTCTTTTTTTTTTTTTCCCACACCTGCGGTGAATCTCACTCGGGTATTTTTTTTTCTTCGAAGAAACGCGTTCGCGGCCGCGCGTGATAAAGCTCGCAACGCGGTCACGCGCCCTCCCTGATCTAACGCCACGGGCGTGTTGGATCGCAGCGCTGCTGGCGCGAGACAGCCGACTGTTGCGAATGTCGTGCGTTGCATGTGTGCACGGCGACCTCGGCGGAAGGGAGCAACCGCCGGAAGTTGAGGCTCCCGCGGCGTCGACCTTAGCGTAAAAGAAAATGCGGAAATGAAAACGAAAGGTACCTGTTTGGTGGAACGATGATATATATAATACATATGGCAGGGGGCCTTGTTTTGGTTCTGATGGAGCGCGCGAGGAGCGATACTCCCGCCTGAATGTTCTCTGCGTCATTACGTTTGAACAGACAATTCGAGTGCGATTCCTGAAAGAGGAACACGCATTAAACGTTATGTATTGCGTTTGTGGACAAAGCGCTTGTCACTTCGAAGCGTGTCATACGCTTTCCAAAATCGCATCAAGTGTGAAGTTTGTCACGCACCTTCTCAATATCTAAATTCCTTGCTTTTATTTCTTTTTCCTTTTGTAAGTGCAATCGAATGCACAGCGTCGCGTTTCCGCGGCATGCATCTCCTATCAAGCTACAGTACTTCGCAAGTAGCGAGAGCTGGGCGAGTTGGAAGATGTTAATAATCTGCATGTGAGCGCGATTAGACAATCTCGCAGTACTTCCTACAGTAACGATAATCTACACAGAAGTTGTCTGCAAGACGGTCTGCAAGATATATAGGTCATGGAAGTATACTGCCAATCTGCACCTTTTCGCACCTTGTTTTAGCGCTCGTCAGTCGTTGACTATGTCCCTGTCAATCTCGCTCTGCGTGTCATAGTTGCGTATGAGAAGAGGTTTATTGGCGGCTCCTAATGCAAAGGCACAGCGACCGGGAACGGCGAGGCAGCCCGAAGCACTGTCCAAAAAGGACGCCAGCAATCAACAGCGCGAGCCGAAACAGAGTCGCGCGTTGGCGATGCGGCTGTGATTCGTGATTGACCATTGGGATAAAGGCGGCCAATTGTGATTTTTTTTTTTTTTTTTCGGAAGGGGAGTAGGCGGTTATCGTGCGGACGACCAAGTTCCAATCAACTGCAATGCTTTGACGAAAAGCACTTGTCGAATCTCTGCTGCGTCTAAGCGTTTGCTGTCTGGTGAATGACGGTACCGGATAACCGGTGGACCATTAGATTTACAGAATGGGTGCGAAGGGAAGCGCTGTCGAGGCCGGCAAAAGACTATAGGTGAGATGATGAAATTAGGAAATTTGCGGGCGCAAGTTGGAATCAGTTGGTGCACGCAGCACAGGGGTAATTCGTCCTGCAAAAGACAAAAATAGGCTGCTGCTGCTGATGATGATAAACGACAGAAATAGCTCGACGGAACTTCGCATCGATGGCGGCAACGCAGGGTTTGCTAGCGTTGCACGCCGTCTGTGTTGTGGTTTCGGTTCAGGTTTTGTTTTTCCTCGGCGCGGCCCCTTCGCGCGCCCAGTTATGGCGCGTTGCCCTGAGGGGGTGAGGAGGCGAAGCTCCAACCCGTTTGTAGTGTTTGTATTCGGCGCTTCCTCCTCGCCGCGCAGTTTTCAGCGTTCGATAGAGTGCAGTGTCGTGGAAGTTGGAAGCACGCACTCTGCCTATATCGGGAGCGCAGCAAGCGTGGTTCCTCCGTGACACCTCCCCACCGTGATGACGCCGTCGTCTGTTTCGCAGTGGCGCAGAGACAGTGGAGAAACACCTAATCAGTTTCACCTGGTTAAGGATTAAACCTTTCGCTTAAGTCGATCTAACGCACAGGAAAGTCCTAGCGAGAAATTATACATTGTCATAGAAAGAACTCGTTTCATTCGAATGCGAAAGCGTGCCGTTCCGGTTAATTCAACACCCACCGGCGCCCCACGTGCGCGATTCAGTTACTATAAGCTTGAAAGCACAATAAATTCAGCAGACCGCTTTTTCTAGGCGTAAACCTTATTGTCTTTCAGTGCCTGAGGCTCCTTGCGCCTGTGAAGGGATCCGTTCCCGCTTGTGCAGTGTAATGTCACGCCCACGTAGCACGGCTGTCGCACGACCATTACACGGCAGTATCCATGTGGGGGTCAAATTCACCAGGATATAGTTTTTCTGATGTTGAAAAAAAAATTTAATTTCGTGCCATTTTGCCGCCGTTTGTTGACTCGACCTTTCGGATAACTCGACCAAGGCTCGCGGTCCCGCGAGGGTCGAATTAATGCGCGCCGCGAGTCAACGTGTAAGTAAAACATGGCGGGCGTTTCTTACGCGCCTATACTAAAAGCCCGCGTACGTGCTTTTGAAACTTCGCACTCTTTTCTTCGGCGCACTATTATTCTCCTCTGCCCCCTCCCCCGATCCTTCTCCCCGGTATGTCACGCAGCGCTGCACAGTATTTGACGAATCTGCCCGGGCTTTACGAGCTGCTGGCCGCACGTCCGGTCTGACGGGTTCTCGGCGCCACGCGAGTGTATACCGCGGTGCGATGCGATGCGCGCCAGCGGGGGCTCCAGTGTTTATAACACCGCGCCGAGCAGCGGCTCGCTTGCCCAACAGTCGAGCGAGCGAGCGGAGGAAGTGATTTGCATTTTGGTTTCCTTCTTGCTCCCGCGCCGCCGCGTTCTTCCCTGCCTTCCCCGCGGTCTGGGTCTTGCCACAGCCTTGCCCCGAGCTTATTCGATGCGTGTATTATAAACGCCAGTGCCTCGGATGCTTCCTGCCTGCGACGCGTGGTTGTTTGCATCGCAAAGCCGTGCCGGGCTTGCCGGCCACCCCTTCGTGTTTAGCGATTTCCCGCCCTACAGGTTCGCCGCTTTCCTATGGCGCCCTGTCGGTTACTGGAAACACGACTCGCGCTCGCTGAAGGTAGTGCTTGGTCTGGGGATGGGGCGGCTCCCCCTCCATTCTTAGAGCGATTTGCCCTCCCGCCCCCCACCCCCCCCTCGGCAGGTGAACTGTATAGTACTACGGCACCCATCCCATTCGACAAGAGATGGAGGTGATTTTGATACTAGTGATGTCTTCTGCGGCGCAGTTCCGATTCTCGATTAATGTTTTGAATCACCCCTAATCGGTTGATGTCGCATGAGCAAAAACAGAAAAGCAGGTAGGTATTCTCATACGGCTGCATGCATTTCCCCCGAGGCACTGCACATGACGGTCGCCACCACTGAGATTCTTGGCACATCGTATTGTTTTCTGAGCCACCTTGGTTTCACCTTCGTTTCTTTAGGTTACCAGTTAATTTTCATTCGTTTCGTTGTGCATTGTTGTGTTATACCAAAGATACATGCATTTCGTCCACTTTTGTGGTTAAGTAGGTGTGAAGCCATCAAATAGTGTATTTCAGCGAACACTTTCAAAAAATTTTTGGAAGTTGTCTGTGGCAGATAGCACAATTCTAGATAGTGATTCTAGATAGTTATGATTCTAGAAGAGGAGATTTTAGGTTATAGGTAGCACAGGCGGACGTTTGCACAAATATTGGTATGCATAATCGACTACTTAACATAAATGCACCAATGAATTTTTAACTTATTACCTTATGGCACATATCGTAATATAAGAATTCAGTGAGTGAGACTGCAAGGCACATCAACTTGGAAAAAAAATTGTGTGGATGACACCATTTACGAGACATGCGCAGTCAAACTAGCGGTAAAAATGCGCTGTCGTTCCACCTACTTTAACAAAATGTCGCTTTGTGCATTGAAGCACAAAAGTAACTGGAACGCCAATGAATTTCTCCGCAACGTTCGAGAATTAATATATCGAAACAGGTGTCATCCTGAGAACTCGTTCCAAGTGTATACGCCTTGCGAGCTCCCCGACTAGAATTTGTAAATTGCAATGTGTGCCGTAATTGCTAAATTTTTGATAATCAGTCGATTGTGCACTTAATTATTTTGTGCAAATGTCCGCCTCTCCGAGTAGACCAGCTCATGGACTAGAACTCTGCTAGCTGCCACTGACAATTTTCGAAAAAAACCTTGAGTGTTTGCTGAAACATCCGGTATATTGTTGTCGTGCCTCAGGTTGCGCCAATGAAACAAGGCATCTAATGTAGGGTGTTGCAGCTAGACTTGTTTTCTTTGAGTTCACATATCTTAACCTCTTACCTTCCGAATTACTTTTGAAAAAAACATTTCCAGAAGCCAATTTCCCAAGTGCTCGAAGAAGGACTTTACAATTTCTTAAATTTTAAATGAAATGATCCGAAATACAATGGTCCAAGCAGTTCGCAAACACATTTTTGCTTGGCGCGTGAATTACGTAGGGTGCCCTAGCCGGGGTGTCGGAACGAAATGTTTTTCGTTCTGCTTTTAGTTTCGTTCCACTGAAAAATGTTACATTCTGGTTCTGTTCCCGAACGAGAAAAAAAAATAAGCTAGCGGTTCATAACGGTTTTGGTTCACATATACAATTTTCGAAGCAATTGTAACAATAAAAATTGGAGGACGCTTAAGCTTCGCCTTCAAGAGTGGAACGCGGTAGCGTTATCGCACCCCGTTCGCACCGCCTACTCAAACGCGCTACGCCAGCCAAACGTCGCGATCGGCAGAGATAGCCGGGCCCCGACGCGCCATGAAGGCGGACGCGGTCATGGGGCGAGTGGCGCGCCACGTGTCAGGGCAGCGCCGTACATTGCGAGGAGGGGCTCTTCTGTGTTTGCCGCAAGATGGCTCTGCGTGTGCGCAGAGCGCAGAAGAAATTTAGCGGAAACGTACTTCGCTACTCGTGAAACTGCGACTTCTGTAAGTTACATGGTCATAATTACCGATATACACCGCAGTATACCTTTCTACGGCACGTTTCTAAGGCAACACCGCATTCACTAGAGGTTTTGTCCCGTTTTGAAGGAATGAACTTGTGGCTGAGTGGTAGCGTCTCCGTCTCGCACTCCGGACACCCTGGTTCGATTACCACCAGCCCATCTTGCCAGATGTTTTTTATTTATGAAGTGCCTTCTGGGATTTATCGCTCACGGCCAACGCCGCTGACGCCGACACCGACGCCGACGACACCGGCTTTTCTGCGACACGAGCTCCTTAACGCTGTCGCGTTAAAAACGCAGTATTTATATTTCTCAATGAGTGAATTATGACCTGCGATCATGCTCAGTGCCACGATTGAAGGCACTTACAAGATCTCGGAAGCAGTATGTCATCGTGTGTACTCGCCGAAATGCGAGACCGCCGTTCTGATAAAACGAACTTAAGTGAACGATCAAACTTCGGTAACAAAACGTTGTACCCGCAGAAAACGAAACTATAAGCTCTTCAGCGCGCAGGCCCCGGGTATTGCTATAATGCCGATCTGCCTGAGATAATGCCTGAGATACGCGCTAATGCGGAACCCTAAGATAAGAGATAAGGCTGGTGTTGCCTAACTTCGGTTGTTTCGGGTTCCCGTTGTTCCCTTAGAACCAACGACCAGTAAAAAATGTTTCACTCCGAAACAAAATAACGTGTCGTTTACGTTTTCGTACCGGCTGAAATTAACGTTTTTTGTTTGTTTGTTTTCCTGTGTTTTCGTTTTGGTTCCGTTCCGACACACTGGCCCCAGTTAACGTTAACTAAGCTGTGAAAGGCTGGAGACCCACACTGTAGGTGGTATTATAGTCAGATCTTGCACCGCGTTTTTATTATTTGACCTGTTTCAATGCGGAATACTATGTTTCAGCGCCTGAATATATACAGGGTGTCTCCCACGTAACTTCAGCCAAACATCAATATATGCAAATTCCACGTAGCTTGACAGAACCAAGGTAATGCTGTTTGCCTTCGCTGGAGATTCTCATATCTTTTTTTTTCATTCCGCCTAATTAAATAATCAGTCCCAAATAATTAATCAACTTCTCAAATATTGTAATTAGATTAAAATTGTCGATGAGATCATTGTAGAGCGACATGAAAAACTCCCGATAGAGCTGTCTGTTGCTCGATACATGTTACATAAGTGTTTTTCCGAGCGTGAAAGTAGCCCGCAAATGCACGCAAAATTGCCCCGCGACTGGCCGCTCGAGGCACTTTGCGTTTATTTGCGGGCTTCGTTCGTGCTCGGAAAACACGCCTTTGTGTAGCGCGTATCGAGCAACAGAAAGCTGTCTTGCGAGTTCTTTCATGTTGCTCTACAATTTTCTCATTGACACTTTTCATCTAATTACAATATTTAAGAAGTTGATTAAGGCTAATGCTATCATTAGGCCGAATGAAAAAAAATAACCGAGTATCTTCAAGCGACGGCAAACATTACCTTGGTGCTTTCCAGTTACGTGGCATCTGCATATTTTTAATGTTTGGTTCAAGTTACGTGGGATACACCCTATATATGAACTGTGTGCGAGTGGGCGCGCCATATTGGTCGATAGCCCTATGAGGGCCTCCCGTGAACTTCGCCTTGGCTGACTGCGAGCTTCGCATGCAGTCGACGTAGAGTGGGAAGTATTCACCGTCCGCGACGGTGAAACGGCGACATCTTAATTGTTGTGTTCGGCGTTTCTATGAGGCTGGAGATAGGGCAGGTGTTGGCGCATGCTATATTTGTCTGTACACATTTACACACGGAACGAGATGTGAACAACCAACCAGGCACATTGTAGTAAGCTTGGATAAGCCGAAAATCTGCACCAAGAAGCATCCGCGGGTCGGTCATTACGCAACGAGCCAGAGTTCGTGTGTACGACGTTCCGTTGTCGGGCGACGAGACTTACAAATTCGAGGTCGACCTCGTTGTAGTTCGATGTGGGTACCGTTATATACCGGGTGTTTCAGCGAACACTTTCAAACATTTTTTTTTTTTTTTGTTAGATTGCCTGTTGCAGATAGCGCAATTCTAGTCATGGGCTGGTCCACACGAAAAGGCGGGCATGCACAAAAATTTTCAAGTTGAAGGATTCGAAAAAGAAAATTGCAGCATGAGATTCATGAGACGTCCTTCAATAAACGAGAAGAACGGGAGTTAACCGAGGGACCCGCTTTTTATTAATCATATCATAAAAAGCCAACAATGACACCAAGGAAAACATAGTGGAAATTACATATACTTACTAATTCAATGAGAGAACAGATCAATTAATTAAAATGAAAGTGGATGAAAAAGAAAACTTGCCGCAGGTGGGGAACGATTCCACATCTTCGCATTACGCGTGCGATGCTCTACCAATTGAGCTACAGCGGCGCCTTTTCTCATCTACTTTCTTGGGTATTTGTTTTTTACTACCAGAACTAACCCTGGTAGTATTAGCCAGCGCCACCACTAACAAACATTGGCGGCAGATGTGGAACATCCTTTTCTGCCACCACCACTATATCTCCTTTTATAGTGAGACAATTCTCCGAATAGTTAGGAAAGTGTATCAGAGCTCCGTTAAATTGCGTAATCAAAAGAATACTGACGAGCGGCTCGGCAACGGAAAGTCCCGTCTCCAGCAGCACCGCTCGCAGAACGGAAAGCTGGAAGGAGCCAATTGGCCGGTTTAACGGCCGTCTTGTCCCTCTCGTTCGTGCATTGTTTTTCGTGTTTCGTCCAGTTTATATCTATTAAGGAATCAGTGGAAACGACGACGGAAGCGGTGTAACGTCACTGTGGTTGTCGTCCGGTCGCTGTGCCCTTTGTCGCGCTGATGTGTGACTTAGTGTGAGCCAACTGGCTTATATTAGCTCGGATTACACCAATCTAGCCCCGCCATAGACCTCGTCACACAACCGTGTTTCGTTCGTGGGAACCCGCACAGCCAAGCAGCGCCTACTGAAGCAGGGTGCCTTAAGTGCACAACTATAAAGAAAGTGTAATAAAAAAAACTAAAAGCAGGAACGTCGTTGATTCGTATGCAGTCTTCCTTCGTCGGCGGTTCCATTAAATCCGCGCCCTCTGAAGTAACATCCTTCCTGCTCTTGAGCGAGCCAGCTTTCGTGTAGTCCCCCGTAAAACTGTGCAGCATACGTGGAAGCCAGACGGAGCGTAACGCAATCGGACAATCCAGTACGCCAGTGCACTAAGCGTTCTTTTCTGCAGTGTTTTCAATGCGTATCGGCGGAAATATCGTATCGGCCATTGGAAATATTAACGCCACAAGCTGCTTGTGACGCTCACAAACTGCCTTGTTACAAGCATTCTGGTCAATCCTCGTATGATCGGGGTGGTCAGAATACATCGCAACTATGTACTAAAGCCCCTCCATACACGTGCAGGGGCTTTACTATGTACCAAGCTCTGTTCAATCTGCGCAATCAGGCCCCTGTCGCATGTTTCTGGTGCCTTCATAATCTCATGACCTTCGGTTTGAACGCAACTTTTTACCCTCACGGCAGTCACGCCTTTCACGATTTTTATGTAATAGTTCGCATAATTTCCAAAAATGCGTAGGAACCCTTGATGACGTTACGTTATTTGCGAGGAGAGATCGAGTGCTTCCCCCCTAGTTGTATTAGCCTTCTAGTTTACTTAAGTTGCTAGCAACCTAGCAAGATATTCGACGAACGCTTACTAAGCTGTTCAGCTTGTGCTTCCATAATAGTAAAAACGTATTAGATTTTTTATTATTTTGAGGACGCTGTAACTCGGTGCCCTCAAATTTAAATACATGCGAAATGCTGGCAACCACTGAACCAACCTGTACGTGTCATTCCGTGTCCGTTCAGGAGCATATGCTTATTCAGCAGTTTCAGCAAGTAATTTGACAATTTATAAATAAATAAATCATGAAAACGTGAAGCGCCATCTTCTAGCAAATCTGTAAATCAGCTCCCTGAACAGATATGGCATCTGTGAGAGCGTCTAGCTGACGTCGACAAATTGAGTGCATTCAGTTAAAAAAACTCGCCTGTGAGCGAAGTAATTATTCAGAGTTATCTTTACCATCCCAGTAAATGCAGTCGAAGTTGCAATACTTCTCTTTATTGTGGTATTAGAGGCGACAACGTAGTAACTTCGATTTGCCGATTTTTTTTTTTCGATTTACGAACAAACAGCATTGACCTTTAAAAAACTATGCTCTCTACAAAAAGTCACCAGAATTCTTTCTTAGGAGAAATTCGAATCTGTTCTGCGTTCTCCTCGGCGGTTCCTTAGGCGCGCTCTGCCCGCAGCTTCACGTGTGCTGCACGGTATTGCGGAGACAAACGAAGGCCCGCGTCGTGGATGTTACGCAGTCTAGTCGCGGCTGAATGCTGATGCGTTCTGCCCCGGGCACCTTTCTTTTTTGTTGCTTCCATTAATTCTTTCTGGCGCATATAATTTTGCGCGATTTATGTCCATTTCGCCGTAAAACCGCGTCCCTTCAGTTCCCAGCTCGGTGGATTCTACTCTTGGCGTCGCACCTCTGCTAGCTGTTCGCCGATGCGTACAGCTTTATTCCTAGCGTTGTGCCCCGAAAGCTTTCTGGAAATTAAACGCGAAAACGCCCCCAGAACAACCGGCTTGATTAGAGGCGTCGCAGTTGACTTAATTTGAAGCCCGCTCCGATTAGGCTTAGAGCCTTGACCTGAAAAGTCGTGTGCTGCATTTGCGTTTTATATAGAACTCTTGTCACCGCATTTATTTTATTATACAATCATCGTGACGCCCCTGACGGTTACAGAAAGTGCTATTGTGAAACCGTTACTCACGGCAAACCGTAACATTGGGTACCTTATAAACCGTAGAATGCAATTTATACATATCTAAGGTTGGAAGAATGTTTCTTTTTTTTTTTTTCATTAGCAGGGACGCTGTAAATAGGAATATAAAGCTAACCTAGATTCGTAATTACACTCTTGAAATACGAATAAATTAGTTTTACCATGCACGGATCTTTGGTAAGTGAGGAGATACGCAGGAACAAACTTTGCCGTTCCCGCGCTTAAATTCTCGTGACGTCACGGATTTTCACGGAGCCGTTAAAGTCCGTAGTTTTTTTCGAAGTACTAGTACGTATGCCAACCACGGCCGCTCGAATGAATGCGTTGTCAAGGGAGTTCAAGTTGGCGCCAAATTCAAGAAAGGAAACTGGCTTTTACTATTTCGGCAAGTAATCAACCTTCTCCCGCCTCATAAAGATGAAGCGGTCTTGTAGGAATACGTTATCTGGTTTAGCGTCGCCCTTTAGTGTACCTTTAAACGGCTTTCCGATCGCTTATGCATTCGCGAACCGTTGGGCGCGGCTAATCGTGCGCGTCATGATCGCACGCGAATCGAGTACTCGCGCGCGCGTACACTGGTGCGTACTTGCTTGTTTGAAGCTCGCATGCCCCCCCCCCCCTCCTTGCTCCTCGCGTCTAATTCTGATCGCTTGCCGATCTCTCCGCTCGCATCGGCAGCGTCGGGACCGCGAATCTTGCGATCGTGAGAAACCGCGCGCACGCTTCTGGCGCACGCATTTCGTTATATGCAAGCTCGTTCCGTGAAGTTCCTCGATCCGTGGCCACGCGGACCTCAAAGGCTCGGGTCAGGCACGTTCGGCGCCTAGCCTAGCCCGGCGCGCCCCACTCCCATGTCGGCTTCTTTTCTCGTCTTCATTTCTTCGATCGAGCTTGCTTGTTCTGCGAGCTGAGCGAGGGCGGGGTTCTGCGGCGCGTAATCCCCGCACCTGCGGCATCAGCCTTGTTTGCTCTTCGACTTTCCTGCTGGCTTCTTGCGGGGGAGGCGTCCACTTCGTGGCTTGAGATGGACGCGCTCCCAGCTGCTG